>NW_026526721.1:84663404-85213404 GCF_024362965.1 Panthera pardus
TGTGAAGTAAATATACTGCTGTGAAAGATGCAACTGATTTACCCTCTTACCACCCTCTTCCAGTGCCCCCACCTTGAGATCACATTTTTATTATTTTAAATGTTTAAAAATTTTTATTTAAATTCTAGTTAGTGAACATACCGAACAATACTGGTTTCAGGAGTAGAATTCAGTGATTCATCACTTACATACAACACCCAGAAGAACACATTTTAAAGTGAAAAACACACGCAAATGGACAGGAAACATGATTTCTCACTATTTCCCTTGATACTTTAGATCCATAAAATCTATTACTGAATATCACAAGATAGGCTGAACCATCGTTTTATTGTCTAGAATGACACGGCACTGTTTGGAACTTTTCCCACTCTATCAATATTAGGAAGTTATACTGTAACAAAGGAAAGTGGATTCCATTCTTATTCACTGCTAACTCCATTTAGGACTTGGGCTGGTTTTCTGACAATTCTGGCCTCAGTTATTTAACCAGACAATAAGATTTTATTACATGCCACCTTTATATCCTTCATAGTGCTAGGACCATTACAGAAATATATGTATGAAAGAGGTGCCTGGGTGGCTCAGTCGGTTGGGCGTTTGACTCTTGATTGTGTCTCATGGTTTGTGAGATCAAGCCCCCTACAGGGCTCTGTGTTGACAGTGTGGAGCCTGCTTGGGATTCTCTTTCTCCCTCTCTTTGCTCCTCCCCTGCTCATTCTCTCTCTCTCTCTTTCTCAAAAATAAACAAATAAGCATTAAAAAATAAATTATTAAAAAAGAAATATTTGTATGAGAAATACGAGATGAGATCCTGCCCAGCAGAAATGGATCATTCATTTGGTAAAATAATATACACAGTGAGAAATAGCTTCCAAATGGAATATAGTATACACATTTTATATATGCACAAGTATTATAGCATTATAATATTATCACATGATATTTGGCATATAGGTGGAACTAAATAAATTTTGTTCACTTAAAATCAATTCATCATCTTCTGTGTTATCTTTGCTATATTTGTCAGTAATATTATCATTCAGATATCTCAGGTGATATTCGTAACATGTCAGTTTTATATCTTTACAGTTGCCTTCCAAAGATGCTCCAACCCAGATGTCTGACATTAATGCCCAGACACCTGCATTAGTGAAATTGCTTTGAAGATGATCTGGTCTGCCATCTTTACCCACAACATCACTGCTGGAATAACCTTTTCTCCAACTTTGCTTTTACCAGGCTTCTGCTACCTGGTTTTAGATCCTACCTGCCTCTTTTTTTGCTTATTGCATAATGTGCTTAGAATTTCCCAGTCTAGGGAACTTCCTGGCTTAGTTCCCAGGGCTCTGCAAAATCTAGTTCAAAGGCAGCACCTCCCCAACCTTATTTCCCTTATTTCTAATCAACCAGCTTGCTATTTATTAATAGTATATCTTACCATTACATACCTGCCTATATGCATACCAAGCTTCTCCACATTTTATCATCATTTTCTGTATTCAAGGTCCAAATAAACCTTAGTCCACATAGGAATCTTCCCCTGCAATAGTAGCTCATGTCTATCATGATAATCCCTAATGTCTTTTTCATTTATTATTGTCTTTGGTGAACATTTGGCCAAGTTTGAATGTTACCCCCTTTGCTAAGATTTCCTTACCAATTCAGATAAAATGAATTTCTTCTCCCACTATACTCCATAGTTCTTGGCACACATCTTTATTATAATATGCATTATCTTAAATTGTATTTGCATATCATTTTCCCCAGGTAGAATTTAAGACCCATGAGGAAAGGAACTGTATTGTATGTATATTTTTTTTTCTAGCATTTAGCGCATAAATGCTCAATAAATGATTATCAGTAGAGACACAGTCCTTGATCCTAAGGAGCTCTCAGTTTATATTAGTTGTGAGATTAAGATGGTAGCTGACTAAAGGATCAGCAATTTCTTAAAACAAAGTAAACTGAATTTTTAAAGTAAGTATTTGAATGTTTGCGTAGTAAAGAACATATCAAAGCCAATTTCTTGGAACATGAAAACTGCCCATAGAAACATAGATGCATTTTTAGGCGAGCCCACAAATTGCCTATTTGTTCCATAAGCTAGCCAAGTTGTGGTAACACAGCCGTTTATTGAATACTTGCTAATTGAAGCAGTATGATAAGCACTTTACATAAATTTAGTTCTTAAGATTACCTTATGAAGTAAGTGCTATTGCCATTTTACAGATAGAAAACTCCTGAATCTCCCAAGGCTTCCTGGTCAGTAAATGGCAGAGCTACAACTGAAACCCAGCTCTGTCTTGCTCTATAGTTTACATTGTTCAAAACTAACTGATGGTGCAAATAGTATTATTCCTCTGTTAACCACCCTGAGGAGTCTGTATATGATAAATCTGGGGGAGGAAAAGAAAAAAGGAAGAGTTTTCCATCTATTTCTTCATCGCATAACCAGTCAAGAATATCACTGGTAAAAATTACTCTTTGTGTATTCTGACTTTTCTTTTTTCATACATCCCCTACTGACCCAGATGCCTTCCTCAATTTTTTCAGGTTCCCAGTGTCCTAATTTTAAAAATTTTATCTGTAGACCCTTACTTAGACTTTCAAAGTTCATCATACTCCTCTCCCAGCCTATTCAAAAGAGCTATTCTTTTAGGACATGTGGGAATATAAAGTCAATCTAGTTGAACCAATTCTTGTTAAGATGTGAATGATGGATAGATGTTAGATTGTTCTTTCATATAAGCACTTTGAAAAAATTGCTCATTAACCTAAGTGGGTATGTAAGGATTAAAATTTTAGGCCTTGAAGCTACATAAGTAGAGCAGACATTTTCCATAGAAGCCTTGATGTATAAACAGAAGGGTTTTGAAACATGTGATAGTGGTATATGTGAGATATAAGAGACAGCCCAGCTCTCTCTGAGAATCAGTTTGTTTAGTGATTTTTAATTTGGGAGAGACAGTCATGACCCTTATATCCTTCCCAGTTACACACAACATTTTGCATATTACTATGGAGAATATACCACTAGGTTGGAGGTTAAAAAGCCCTACCCAAAGCTGTTGCTTCTTTGGGGGATAAGGAGAAGGTTTCCTTCTCTCTGCTTCTATGCAGGTAGATCTTAACCATGATTGCATGTTAGAATTAACTGGGAAGACCACCATCAGATACTCTGATTTAATAGATATGTAGCGGCTCCCGAGTAGCAGTAATTGAAAAAAAAAAAAAAAAGCTATCTTAGTGATTCTGATGTATAGCTAAGTTTAAGAACCATTGTTCTAAGTCAGTGGTTCTCCAAGTATTGCTCTGAACCAGCACTTTGGTGTCACTTAGAAACTTATTAGAAATACAAATTCTTGGTCCCACCCCAGATATACCAAATCAGAAAACTCTGGAGGTGGAGTCAAGAAACTGGTGTTTTCCTGTCAGAATGGCTAAAATCAACAACACAGGAAACAACAGGTGTTGGCAAGAATGTGGAGAAAAAGGGACCATGTGCATCATTGGTGGGAATGCGAACTGTGTAACCACTGTGGAAAACAGTATGGAGGTTCCTCAAAAAGTTAAAAATAGGACTATCTTACAATCCAGCAATTGCACTGCTGGGTATTCACCCAAAGAATACAAAAAGATATGGAAGCATCCCAACTGTCCATTGATTGATGAATGGATAAAGATGTGATATATATCTAACATACACTCCCCCCCCTTAATGGGGATTAAGGAGGGCACTTGTCATGAGCACTGGGTGTTGTATGGAGGTGTTGAATCACTATATTGTACACCTGAAACTAATATTACACTGTATGCTAACTAACTGGAATGAAAATAAAAACTTAAGAAAAAAAAATCAGTGTTTTAACAAGCTTTCCAGGTAAATTCTGATACCTGCCAAAGTTTGAGAACTTTTGTTCTAAGCTGTTGGAGATCTTCAGACCTCAGAATAATGGCTCCAGGGCAGTGGCCTCAAGTTTGGCAACCAGGGCCCGTAGTAACCACTTGTGAACGAAGGTTTGTTTTAATTCATGGATGGCTTGAGAGGGATGGGAGTAGAGAGATAATCATTCTGACAGGACAGGAGGTAACAGATTTGAGAGACATTTCAATAGAAATGGCAGGTTAAACTGGCAGATGAATTGTCTGAAAGTGGTTGCATGTACAGTGAGAAAATAACCTCAAGGGCAGCAACTCTGGAAATACCGACCATGTGACTGAAGAGGAGGAAGAGACACTGGGAAAGGAGAGATACAACTGGTAGAGACACAGGAAGAGAGCCTGGACAAAACAGTGGCATAAGAGGGTGAAGGTAGGCTGATCGATCAGCAATTTCAAATGAGGCCTGAGGTTAATTAGGTTGATCACAGAAAAGGACAAAGGAATTGACTAAATGAAAAGGAGTTGGCTCAATCTTTGGTTGGGGAATTTAGCATTGAGGTGGAGGAAAAGACAGACTGCAGAGATTAAGAAGAGAATAGGAGGAGAGGTATGAGATGGAGGGGAATAAACAGTATCTTTCAAGACTGTGGCTCAGAAAGAAGGAAGGAGGGCAGTGATTGGGAGCTGCAGGCAAGGAAGCCAGCCCGAGCGCAGGAGGAATAGATATATTTTACCAACTGAAAGAAGAAGCCCTCAGGAGACAGCATTTGTTAAAGAAGTGGGGAGGAGGGGCTATCATGAGAACAAGTCTGTACTAGAAAAGTAGGAAAGGACTCAGAGCTGCCTTAGGAGCGGAAAAAGGAAAGATGGAAGGAGTCATTGGAAAGAATGGTTTCTGAAGAAAATGGAGGGTGAAATAGGTCCTGCCTGATAGGGTCAAACTTCCTTGTGAAGTAGGAGTAAATTCATTTACTGAAGTTTTTTTTGTTTTTCCTTTTTGGATAGGGGATGACAGAAGATACAGGTGCACAGGGATTTAGAAGAGGAAAACCTGGAATGAGAAAAAAAAATGCTTTTCTCTATGGGCTAGCACTGGCTACCTCTTCTTATTTCCAAGTTCCTATTTCACACATCTCTGTAATGTTAAGTCTTTCCTGCTTGACTTAGTTTTCCTGATTTCTTCAGTGGCTCCCCTTTTTTTTTTTTTTTTGCCCACTTAAAAAAAATTTTTTTTAAGTTTATTTTTGAGAGAGAGAGAGACAGAGCGCCAGTGGGGGAGGGGCAGAGAGAGAGATGGAGAGAGAGACACACAGAATCTGAAGCAGGCTCCTAGCTCTGAGCTGTCCGCAAAGAATTCGACGTGGGACTCGAACCCACAGATCGTGAGATCAAGACCTGAGTCAAAGTCAGACGCTTAACTAACTGAACCACACAGGTGCCCCTCAGTAGCTCTTCTTCTTTGTGCTCTATAACACGTCATGGTCCCAGACTGCCCACAGCCCTCTTCTCTTTTCACTTTCAGCTTTCTCCTTGGCCATTACTTTATCAATCTGTTTATCAAATTCAAAGCCAAATTCAAACTTCCTCTTAAGTTCTGGATCTGTATTCAACTGTTCATTGGACATTTAGTACCTTAGCTTCACTATGTTTAAAATCAAATTCTTTATCTGCTTCACTGAACACCAACGTAGATATGCTCCTCTGTGTTCAGCATGCTGTCTTCACCAGCTTCACCGTTACTTATGGTGGTCTCCTAAGCAAGACGCCGCTGATGATCCCTTCTTATTCATCAATTTTGATAACTCATAATCGTCTACTTTTTATTAATTTTACTTCTCAAATATTGCATCTTTTCTAATTCATATTCTGAAGTTTAACCCTCCATTGTCTCTCACAACCTTCTATCAGATGTCTTGGGCTTTTTAAAAAATGTTTATTTATTTATTTTGAGAGAGCACGCGTGTGCGGTGCTCAAGTTCGAGTGGGAGAGGAACAGAGAGAGAGAGGAGAGAAAAGCCCAAGCAGGCTGTGTTGTCAGCGCACAGCCCAATGCAGGTCTCGATCCCACAACCCTGAGATCATGAACTGAGCCTAAATCAAGAGTCAGATGTTCAACTGACTGAGCTACCCAGGCGCCTCAAGATCTCTTGGGTTCTAATATGGCCCCTCTTTAACCCATCCTCCATTTCATAACCAGAATATCATTGTAAAATGCAGATCTGCCAATGTTTCTCACCTCTAATGACCATCTACTTCCTATAGCTATGGTTTTCATTCCTTGTTCCGGAAACCCAGGGTTCCCTAGAGAGGTTTCAAGGACTCCAAAATCAAATTATAAATATGATAAAGAAAATGTATTTATATCATTGATTAAAGTCTATTACTGCATCACACATGACAGAGATGCACATGTCAGTGGAGAAAAGTGTACAAATAGAGTGTTAGAGAAAGACCACTGATACCATTGTCCCAACACATCCAGAGAAAAATTCAACAAATACGCATCTGTGATGCTTGAAGAATAAGTGTGAAGGCTGATACTGCAGGAAAACTTTCCAAATCAAATGGGCCAAAGAATAAATATTGCCAGTTCCTCTATTTTGCATGTCTTTGCATACAATAGGAGAGATCTATTACAAGTAAAACACATACCACACAACAGGACAAAGTGCTTAGGTCAGCTTTGATGCATCAATTCAGGTGGTAAGAATGTGGAAAGATGTATTTGTACTGCTAGCATAAAAGCAATCGTTGGGAAAATAGCTGGAGAAGTGACTTTTTTACAAAAGCTATTATGGAAAATGTGAAGAATCATCTAATTTGCATAGACAAGCATTAGCCCTTCAGAAAATGCTGTTTTCTTTTCAAAACAGTTTTAGTTTATTCTATGCAGATCACAAATTTTATTAAGGCATAGTCTTTAGATAAAATACTTTATGTCCAGTGTTATTTTTATAAATTTTTAAAAACATTTATTAGCTGTAGGGGTGCCTGGGTGGCTCAGTCGATTGAGCGCCCGACTCTTGGTTTCAGCTCAGGTCATGATCTCATGGTATGTGAGTTCGAGCCCCGCATCAGGCTCTGTGCAGCTCAAGGCCTGCTTGGGATTCTCTCTCTCTCCCTCTCTCTCTCTGCCCCTCCCCCAGTTTACACACACTCTCTCCCTAGATCAATGAATAAACTTAAAAAAAATTTAAAAACATTTATTAGCTGTCTACTAGGTGCACTGGATAAGGTAGTCTGAGTTTCATAATTCACTTTTTTATAACTGAAGTTTTCTGGCCTCACTTAACAAGGTACTGATATGAGTATTCCAAATGAATAACAATCCACATTTAGCTAAATTTTTCCTAACCATACAATAATTGTGCCAGCTTTCATATCTTTCTGATAATGTTTCATCAGCTGAAAACGCCCAATTCAGAAATGCTTACGACGACAGATGAAGTGCTACTGAAGAAACAGAAACAAGACTTAATGTTTACAAAACAAAATAAACAGGGATCTTTAAAAGTTGAGTATTTTGCCCTTTACCAGTCTTGATATATACTATAAAATCTCCCCTCCCTCACCCCATCTTTTGGTCTTTCCTTTGCTTTAAGAAGGTCTGTACTTCTACTTGCTTAAGACCAAACACATGTGACCGTGCTAAGGCTGTATGTGTGTGTGTTTTCCAAGAAAAGTGATTAAAAGCGTGAGTTCTCAGATTAGACGTAGATTGAAAGAACAACTCTGCCACTTACTAACTTCTTCACTTCAAGATTAAACTCTTGTTGACTTAGTTGACTATTGGAGAAAAGAGAGAATAATAATAGTAATCGCCTCTTTCAGTTGTTAGAAGAAAGAAATGAGCTAATGGATCTGAAACACAGCCTAGCCTACAATAAACTTTGAACTTCAATTGCCATTGTTTTGTTCTTTACCTATTCCTGCTCAGGAGTCAGCTCAAATATCCGCCTCCCTCCATGAAGTGGCTGTAGCAGGGATAAATCTGGATCAGACCTTGAAGGGGAGACACAATCCAGATTGCATAACTGCGCACCATCAAGGGAGAGCGAACAGATGGAGAAGAGAGCAGGTCCTGCCTTTCAGAATGGCTTTTGGGCAGGTTACTTAATCCCTTTTAATCTGATTTAATTAACTATAAAATGAGGTTAATAATAACAAATTTCAGCCTGGTTGTTTTGGGAAAAAAATAGGGTAGTCTCTGAGAAGGCTCCTAACCCAGTGCTTGCTATTTAAGAGGAGCACCCGTTTACTACTGTTTCCCTTTCCGTACTCCGCTTGAATCCTAGCTGAGGCCCCTTCTTTAGGCTGCACTAACATTTCATTTGCATACAAAGCTGCCTGGACTCTTTGTAACCAAATGTCATCCCCCTCATCAAGGTGGACACTTCCACCATAAAAACAAACTCTGTATCTTGGTACCATGAAAAAAACAAAACGAAACAAAAAAACCTGGCAACATCATCACCATTATTTTTTGAAGCATTCATTTAAAAGGTCCTGTAGTGCCTGGGTGGCTGGGTCAGTTAAGGATCCAACTCTTGATTTCGCCTCAGATCATGGTCTCACTACTGTGAGATTGAACCCCACGTCTGACTCCTTGCTGGGTGTGGAACTGTTTAAGATTCTCTCTCTCCTTCTGCCCCTCCCCCCTTCATGTGCACGCACACACTCAGGCACGTGCCTGAACATGCGTGCACCTGCTCTCTCTCAAAATAAAAGTTCCTGTAGAGTCCCTGAAAAAAGTCATTTTCTTTCTACTCACCTTACAGTTTTCATTATTTTCCCCCTCAAGCAAGCATTTTAGACAATTAAAGCAAGTTGGATTCAAGCTTTTTCAATGTTTTGATTAAGATTTTATGTTCAGTAGTAAGTGGTATGTAATTTTGGAAGTATGATGCCAATTTTAATTAATTTTCATAGGTTTGCTAATTAAAACAATTAAGAGGTGGGGCTTATCCTTGGGAAAATAATTGGAGGATCTCTTGAACATTATCCTTGAGGTTTCACACAAGCACAAGATGGTGTAAATTTGTTTTAAAAATAGCTAGAAACCCGAAAGAAGTAATTATAACATCAAACCCAAGTTGTGTCTGCATTTATCTTTTTTAAAAATAGGAGATAAAATTTTCCTTGAGCTTCTGGAAGCTGCTTCTGCCTGCTTCTGTGTTCATAGTAGTAGTAATAATAAGGAATAAACCAAATATTTTTTCAATAATAGCATGATATGTAAACTTTAAACTTTGGAGGTAAATATCAACCAGACAACATACCGAGAGATGAGAAAATGAATAAAGAAACACTGAGAAAGCCTTAGGACATGGTAGGAGAAACATCTAATGTGGATTAATCACTCTACTGCCAACAGGATGCAGTCTTGAAATAATGGATTTCCAACTTCTCTGAAGTCATGGACCTTTAGAGTTGAAACATATTTCCTTAACACAGGACATAATCTTTGGTAGTAGTAGAAGATGATAGGAGTGAACACACACACAAAAAGGAACAAAATACAAGAACATTCAAGCAGTTTAAAATGTTCATTAAATGCCAGAAATCTGGGATCACACTGCCTAGGTTTTAATCTTTCCTCCACTTCTAAAAGAAGGGTAATTGGGGCACCTGGATGGCTCAGTAGTTTAAGTGTCTGACTTCGGCTCAGGTCATGATCTCATGGTTTCATGGGTTTGAGCCCCACGTCGGGCTCTGTGCTGAGAGCTCAGAGCCTGGAGTCTGCTTCAGATTCTGTCTGTCTGTCTCTTTGCCCCTCCCCTGCCCACACTCTGTCTCTCTCTCTCTCTCTCTCAAATATAAATAATTAACATTAAAAATTTTTTTAAAAATAGAATAGGCATAATAGAACTTATCCCAAAGGGTTGTTGTAAGGATCAAATTTGTTAATATATGTATATCACTTAGAACAATGCTCTATCCAAAATTAAGGTTAGCTATTTCTATGATTATCCTCACTCACATTTAAAATATAAAAAAAATTAGTAACTTCCCCAAGACATCCCAAAGAGGTCTCCACTGTCGTAGTTTACCCAAATGACGTTATACAACCTTGCAGAGGCCTAGAGTTTGGGGGAACAATGATTTAAAGCCTCGGTATATTTATCAGGAGTCTTAAAAATGATAATACTCTTTGATTCTATAATTTCACCTGAAGGGGTCTAGCTTGAGGAAATGATAAAAATGCAAACAATTATAAATAGAGATATTCACTATGGCACTATTTATAAATAAAAAATTTGGAAAACCAAAATGTCAGAAAATAGGAGAAGAAGTAAGGAATTATTTAAGTAGATGATGGTATATTTATAAGATGAAATGTATGCAAGCATTAAAAATGGCTATCTTTCATAATGAATGTTAATTACATGTGAAATGCTGATGGTATAGGAGTAAATAAACTCAGCAAAATATACCACTGTATTTATAGTATGATCTCGACTCCTTCAAAATATGTCTAGAATGTATCTTTGAAAAATGTGCTAATAAATTAACATTATTTCAGAAGCTTCAAACAGGGTCAGCAAACTTGTTTTATAAAGAGCTAGGTAGTAACCATTTTAAGTTTTGCTGGCCATACAGTTTCTGCACACCCACTCAACTCTGTTCTTGTGGTGTGGAAAGTAACCATGAATAACTGTAAACAAATGGGAGTGGCTGTGTTCCAATAAGACTTCACTTACAAAACACAGGTGGTTGGCCTGCTGGCCATAATATGCTGACCTCTGGGTTAGATTTACAGATGTGTTTCTCTTTCTATATTTTTCTGCATTTTCTAAACTTTCTACCGTGAGGAAAGCATTACTTTCATAATCTAAAAATTAAAAGAGTAAGTACTACAAAAAGTAAAATACCCTTTCCTATATTAAAAATAAGAGGCACCATAGTTAGTGGCTATAGTAAACTTTTCTAATTTAAAAATGTGTATTAGGTCATATCAAAAATGACATGCTCAAAAATAAAAGCCTCCAGTAGCTGCATATCACACTTAAAGTCCAAAATATTTTACCTAGCCTACAAAGCCTAAAAGTCCTGGCCTCTGGCTAGATCTCAGAATTCATTTCCTACCACTCTCTCCCTTGATCACTTGATCTGGGTGTAATAGGTCAACTTACAAAATATCAGAAAGCTTATTGTATATAAGTTCGGCTTAAACTCACCTTTCATGAATAATTGAGATAAAAGCTTATGTAGTTCCCTATTAGGGTTATTGGAAATTACCAACCGCCCTATCTCGCTTCTGTAACTTCGCCTGCTTGCTAAATAGCAAGCAAAACACAGGGCAAAACGCTCCCCCACCCCTTCTACCAAGATCTGGCCTAGGCAAGACCAACATGTAAGAAATTACAAATTCACTGCCCCACGGTATCTTAGGTGTCTATGATTGGTCATTTTAAACCCTCTTAAGACAAAGAACTTTAAATTGATAGGTTCCTGCCAAAACTAACGTCTGTGTGTCACAATATAATTGGTTACCATGAAATGCTGTAAATTGTAATTGGTTAACTAAATAATGACGTACTCTGACTTGCTAAAATCCATATAAGCTCACTGCTACCTTTGTTCGGGGCCATTCTCTGCACTTTTCTCCTTAAGATCAGGAGATCAGGTTTGGACCGGCCGCGAATAAAATCTTGCCTCACTTCTATTCGGCGTCTGACGGTTTTTTTCGACAGCACCCTGTTTCATGGGCATGCTTGCATTGGCATGAGGCACTGGAATTGAGCATTTAGGCAGACGTGCATAAACCAGTAGCTTTTACAACTTCTCATAAAAAGGCTCTGCCTACAAATTCAAGGGACCTGGAAATGACTTAAAAGAATTACTCAATCCTCCAATCTTTTTTAAAAAAAATCTAGGTTTTTGTATGTGTTCATGAAATACCCTAGTATTTGATTCAATTTTCTGTATTTTTCATCTAGATATTTGTATTTACTTATTTATTTTATTAATTTTAATTTTTTTTTACATTTATTTATTTTTGAGAAACAGAGTGAGACAAAGCATGAGCCGGGGAGGGGCAGAGAGAGAAGGAGACACAGAATCCAAAGCAGGCTCCAGGCTCTGAGCAAGCAGTCAGCACAGAGCGTGACGTGGGGATTGAACCCACGAAGTGTGAGATCATGACCTGAGCCAAAGACGGAGGCTCAACCGACTGAGCCACCCAGGCGCCCCTAAAAAATTTTTTTAATATAGTTGACACACAGTGTCACATTTGTTTCAATTGTACAACATAATGGTTCACCATCTCTACAGGCCACGCTGTGCTCACCACAAGCATAGCCCACCTGTCATTGTACGACGCTAATACAGTATCACTTACTATATTCCCTGTGCTCTGCCTTTTATTCTCTGTCTTAATTCATTCCATAACTGGGGGGCACCTGGGTGGCTCCGTCGATGGAGCGTCCGACTTCCACTAAGGTCATGATCTCCTGGTCCGTGAGTTTGAGCCCCGCCTCAGGCTCTGTGCTGACAGCTCAGAACCTGGAGCCTGCTTCAGATTCTGTGTCTCCCTCTCTCTCTGCCCCTCCCCGGCTCACACTCTCTCTCTCTCTCTCTATCTCTTTCAAAAATAAACATTTAAAAATTTTTAAAAATTCATTCCATAACTGGATGTCTGTATCTCCCACACCCCTTCATCCATTTTTCCCACCCCCACTCTCCTACCCCCTGGCAACCATTAGTTTGTTGTCTGTATTTATATGTCTGAGTCTGATGTTTTTCATATTCCACATGAGTGAAATCATATGGTATTTTTCTTTTGCAGTCTGACTTATTTCATAATTTAGCATAATACCCTCTAGGTCTATCCATGTTGTTGCAAATGGAAAGATCTCATCATGCTTTTTCATGGCTGCACAATATTCCATTGTCAGATAAATGATTTTTGTTACAGACAGAGAATTTCAAGGAACCAACAAAAACACCAAATAGCCTCAGATCTTATTTTTGAATTTGGAAACGCTGAAATTTAATAAAGAGCAATAAATAATTTATTTTCCTTTCCTCCTCCCTTTTATATATACTATTCCACATTATCTACTCATGATATTGGGCACATCAGTACACAATGTATTTATCAATATATTTATCAAACATTTTTATTCTTGCCAAGCAGGTAAATAAGGAATGTTTGGTTTGAATTTGTGTTTCTTTTTTTAAAAAAATTTTTAATGTTTATTTATTTTTGAGAGAGAGACAGAGTGCGAGCTGGGAGGGGCAGAGAGAGAGGGAGGCACAGAATCTGAAGCAGGGTCCAGGCTCTGAGCTGTCAGCACAGAGCCCGATGTGGGGCTTGAAATCATGAACCACAAGATCATGACCTGAGCCAAAGTTGGATGCTTAACCAACTGGAGCCACCCAGGTGCCCTGTGTTTCTGTTATTATAAGAGAGTTTAAGCACCTTTTCATATGTTTAAAAGCCATTTATGTTTCCCAGTGTGTCACTTTTGTTTTTCTATTCATAACCTTTGTTTTTCTATTATCCTTTAGTTACCTTTTTTTAGTGTTTTGAGGGACTTTTAATACATAATGAAAACTGGCTTTTGTCTGTCATAGGGTGCTGCACATAACTTTTCTATTTTGTGTTTTGATTTTTTTATTATTTACTTCCTTGCTATGCAGAAATTTAAAACATTTTTTAAGTTTAAATTCAAGTTTAATATACAGTGTAGTATTGGTTTCAAGAGTAGAACCCAATGATTCATCACTTCCATAAAACACCCAGTGCTCATCCCAACAAGTGCCCTCCTCAATGCCCATCACCCATCTAGTCCACCTCCCACCACCTCCCCTCCAGCAACCCTCAGATTGTTCTCTGTATTTTTTTTTTACATTTTTTAAAATTTATTTTTGAGAGACAGAGAGAGACAGAGCACAAGTGGGGGAGGGGAAGAGAGAGAATGAGACACAGAATCCGAAGCAGGCTCCAGGTTCTGGGCTGTCAGCACAGAGCCCGACTCAGGGCTCGAACTCATGAACCATGAGATCATGGCCTGAGCTGAAGTCGGACACTTAACCGACTGAGCCACTCAGGCGCCCCTGTTCTCTATATTTAAGAGTCTCTCATGGTTTGCCTCCCTCTCTGTTTTTATCTTATTTTTCCTTCCCTTCTCTTATGTTCATCTTTTTTGTTTCTTAAATTCCACATATGAGTGAAATCATATGATATTTATCTTTCTCTGACTTATTTCACTTAGCATAATACTTTCTAGTTCCATCCATGTTGTTTCAAATGGCAAGATTTCATTCTTTTTGATTGCCAACTAATATTCTAATATATATATATATATATTATATATATATATACCAATATACCATATCTCTTAAATGTATATATATTGGTATATGTACCAATATACCATATCTCCTAAATGTGAGATAGGAAACCATCAAAATCCTACAGGAGAAAACATGCAACAACTTCTTTGACCTTGGCTGTAACAACTTCTTACTAGATAGACATGTCTCCGGAGGCAAGGGAAACAAAAGCAAAAATGAACTACTGGGACCTCATCAAGATCAAAATCTTCTGCACAGTGAAGGAAACAATCAACAAAACTAAAAGGTAACCAACAGAATGGGAGAAGATATTTGCAAATGACATATCAGATAAAGGGTTAGTATCCAAAAGCTATAAAGAGCTTATCAAACTTAACACTCAAAAAAACTAATAATTCAGTGAAGAAATGGGCAGAAGACATGAATAGATGCTTTTCCAAACAAGACATCTGGATGGTTAATAGATACATGAAAAGATGCTCAACATCACTCATCATCAGAGAAATACAAATCAAGACCATAATGAGGTACCACTTCACACTTCTCAGAATGGCTAAAATTAACAACTCAGGAAACAACAGATGTTGCCGAGGTTGTGTAGAAAGGAGAACACTTTTGCACTGTTAGTGGGAATGCAAACTGGCACAGCCACTCTGGAAAAACAGTGTGGAGATTCCTCAACAAATAAAAAAAATAGAACTACCCTACCACCCAGAAATTGCACTACTAGGTATATAAAGGATATAAATATAAATATATACTAGGTATATAAAGGATATATTTATACAAAGGATATAAATGCTGATTCAAAGGGGTACATGCACCCCAATGTTTATAGCAGCACTATCAACCATAGCCAAAGTATGGAAAGAGCCCATAATTTAATAGTAAAATCTGTAGGTCTTTGTTGGGGTCTTCAGAAATTTATGCCATGCTTTAAAAGACCATCCCTACTCTAATACTCCAAAACAAAATTAATTTTTCCCCTTAGATCTTGGCTCCACCTGGGATTTATTTTAGAGTAAGGAGTAATGGAGGGAAAAGTGCCTACAGATTCCTCTGCTAACACAGTCAGGCAAGACTTTCTGTTTGATGAATAACACAACCTGGTTTCTTTAACCCATCAGGTACTTACCACTCAAAATATTGTGAATCCACCCAACAAAAAAACTCCTATATCAAACAATGTTAACATGTGGCAACACCATTTTTAATCAGTCCCTAGATCAGTATTTCCTGAACTTTAGTCATTTGAATACTACCTCTATAATTTTTGATATTTCTCCATTAACTCCTATAATATTGTTTTCTTGACACTTTAACTTCAGTTGCCTCTTTTTATGTAAATGTATTTAAAAAAGGAAACTTTATATAATAATTTAATTTTCTAATTAAATTTCTGAAAGCATACTAAAATAAATAATTATTAAAATGAAATTTCATCTTTGCACCACCAATATCTCTTTTATTATTTTGGAAAGCATGATCTAGTTACAGCCAAATACATAGAGGTATGGAGCTCTCTAAAACAAAATATTGGGAGGATCAACAGAAATTTTGAGTGTTCATATTTGAAATGTTGATGATACTCTTTTTCTTTTCTGTGTTGTTACCTTATAGAGTCTACTGAAAATTCAATTTACTTACTTCTGTTACATTAGTTGGTGTATATTAATACATGACAGCAAAACCTAAATTTTAGCTTGCAGGATAAATACCACACACACACACACACACACACACACACACAAACCCTTTTTTTTAAACAACAACAACAAAAAAATAGAAAAGCTCATTCTGCCTCTACAGATGAAACATTCTCTGCAACTCGAAAGAAACACATTTCATGCTCCAGATGAGTTTTGCTCTTTGCTGATTAAAACACCTGCCACCAAACCAAAAATAATGAAACAGGATAGCCCAAGAGGAGCTCTAAAGAATACTGCATTTTGCTTTTTTTGAAAGGATAGTTTTTTGAAAATGGAGAGTTTCAGTATTAATTCCAGGTAATGCAATTCTTTGGACAATAATAATAATCCTACTTTGGGGTCAACTTGGTCCCTAAATATATAGAGTAAAGTGATGAAGATAGATTCTTTTGACTACACATTTACATTGTATATTACTTTCATATCTGGAAGTAGATGATGACTTTACAACCTTATATTTAGACTACAGAATTAAATAATTAATGAGATAATCTGAGGCAATGTACTATATAGACTCCTGGAGAATAAGGAACTGAAGAAGAAATAGTGCTGCTATAAACATTGGGGTGCATGTGCCCCTTCAAATCAGCACTCCCATATCCTTCGGATACATTCCTAGTAGTGCAATTTCTGGGTCGTAGGGTAGTTCTATTTTTAATTTTTTGAGGAACTGCTACATTATTTTCCAGAATGGCTGCACCAGTTTGCATTCCCACCAACAGTGCAAGAGGGTTCCCCTTTCTCCAGATCCTCACCAACATCTGTTGTTTCCTGAGTTGTTAATACTAGCCACTCTGACTGCCGTGAGGTGAGAAACTTAACAGATGACAATAGGGGAAGGGTAGGAAAAATAAGAAGAAAACAGAGAGGGAGGCAAACCATAAGAGAACAAACTGAGGGTTGATGAGGATGGGGAAAATGGATGACGGACATTAAGATGGGCACTTGTTGGGATGAACACTGGGTGTTATATACGTAGGTGATGAATCACTGGAATCTACTCCTGAAGACAAGACTACACTGTTTGTTAGCTAACTTGAGAATAAATAAAATAAAATTGGAAAAAATAAATAAAAAAAGAAGAAATAGAGAACAGGATGTTAGTTTCCATTCAAACCACATGTGCAGCCACTGAGTGAAAAGGGAACACTACTGGGTTGGTCTATGATATCTAAAGTTACCAAAAAAAAGGTCTTTGTTTAAGTGGCAACCAATAATATAAAAATCCCTTCGATGTCTAATAGTATGTATTCAGGACATAACGCTATTTTTGTCACCGTCTCATCAATAATGAAAAGAATGATAGCTAGTATTTAGCTAGTGCTATGCTTACCATGTAGCAGGTCTTTTTAAATACCATTGTGTTTAATCCTCATGATATTATTTCCCCCATATTAGACATGAGAAAGTGGAGTCTCTGATGAGTAGTCTTGCCCAAGTCATGCAATTAGAAAGCAGAAAAGCTACAACCAAAACTCAAGCCTTTAAAAGCTTAAACTTTTCCCAGGAAACCACGGCCCTCCCCCAATTAGTGCAGCTCCTTCAACCTCCTGAGATGAACCCTTCTTCTTTGTCTTGGAGGGTAAACCACAGCAGGATAAAGCACCTGCCATGCAGCCTCTCTCCTGGCTATAGGAAGAAGAGCAGTTCAAGGAGTAGGGTCTGGCTTTCATTTAAGAAGGATGACGGTGACAACAGGGGTAGCTGTTCAAAAAACTGCAGGAGCCACAGAAAACCAATATTTCAAAACAAAAAAGTTTTAGGCTTTTGCAACAAAATAGTCTGCCATTCAGGTCATTAGTTTTTATTCAGCATTCATGGTGGCGCAGATCTCTATATTAGCTCCCCCCTCCCACCCAATTTGGCTCAAATAATTCGTGCAGTTTGAGCTGAAAAGAAACAAACAGTATTTGTAGGATTCCATTCTCCATTTCATAAATCCTCCTGCAGGGCACTGACTGACAGCTTGCTACATTTCTTATAGCGTATTTCACATCCCTGGGGTGGGCAAAACACTCGCACGAATGTACAATTGGAGAATATCAAATGAAATGTTCACAGAGATTTTTCTGCAGCTGCTACCTAGGAATACTTTCTCCTTGGAAATGTTGCCAGGATTCCCCCAAATTAAACAGAAATAAACATCCTTTTCCTTAGAGTCAGCAGTAAGGACATTTTGCTAGCATTTCCCATAGGGTCATGATGTTATATTCTAAAGGTAATTCTCAGATAATTTTGGGAAATATGTTATCAGGTACTACTTCGGAGTAGTCAGTCAAAAGGAGTTGCTCAAAATAAACAAAATATTGTATAGTATATAGAGAATAGTCTTAAGAGGTAGATAGACCTAGATTCTACACTCTGATCTACCACTTTTTGGCTAATTGTATCAAATAAAGACTTAAAATTTTAAGTTTTTAAAAATGTTTATTCATTTTGGAAGAAGAGAGAGAGAAAGTGTGTGGTGGGAGGGGCAGAGAGAGAAGGAGACACAAGATCTGAAGCAGGGTCCAGGCAGGGCTCAAACTCATGAGCCATGAGTTCATGAGATCATGACCTGAGCCAAAGTTGGATGCCCCACCGACTAAGCCATCCAGGCGCCCCTGGATACTTAAAATTTTAAAGAATTATTCCAAGGACAGAATAATTTTTGAAAAGTTACCTTCAAGACCTTTAGATTTGTAGACAGAGTCCTTATGTGAGAACAAGCTACTGGTACCAATTTTGTCATATGGTGGTTCTAGGGTTGTGGGATATAAAGGTGAATAAGACATAACCCTCCCTGGAATGAATGAGGTACTTGTATTGGCAATATCAGCTATTTGATTTCCTGAAATATTCTGCTGGGTAATACGGTTATATCTGTATTATTTGGAAAATGACCCATTCATAGGTTCCAAGTATTCCTTAACAGCAACTGCCAGTCAGTGTCAAATCTGGCTTGAACACACTATAATTTCAATTAAGTGGCATACCATTTAAATATGCACATAAATAAATTGCATAGAAAAATTATGGAAGGAGAGCTGAATTATCTAACAATAATGCATGTCAAACTTACAGTAAACACGTATCATGACAAATTTCCCTGACATTCTTCTCTCATGTGAAAATATATACAATAATATTTCTACTAAGGATGCTTTAAACAATAAACTTTGATGTCAGAAGCTTAGTTGTGAGAATGAGAAGGAGACATAGAGATAATTTTGGAGGAATTTTTGTTTCAGCACACTTTAATGGGACAATGAACTCAACTGTTAAGTGTATGTCCCAGGAGAATTTGGTCTTCAGGGCTACATGACATATTCTGTCCACTTTTAAGAAGCCAAAGGTCAGGGAGCATTTTTGCCCTGGAGCCTATTTCAGATTCTGTGTCTCCTTCTTTCTCTGCCCCTCCTCTGCTCATACTCTGTCTCTCTCTCTCTCAAAAAAATAAACATGAGAAAAAAAATAAAAATAAATGTATGAAAATTACCTAGACCATGATGAGTATTTATAAATGGTAGTTATTTTAAACTAAGCCCTCATTTGGTGTCTACTATGTTTGGGGTCCTGTGGTAGTTGTTACAGGGAGCAGTAGATTTACAGTGTGGCTGATGGACATCTTGAATAATGAAGAAGGAAGTCTCATATGCTTGTCTTGTGGTGCTAACAGCTGTCACAAATATATAATACCTCTAAACTGGTTTGAGGATAAAGTAATTAATTGCCTCTAAGCATTTACTACTTTAAAAACATTTTTTTAATGTTTGTTTAATTTTGAGAGAGACGGAGACAGAATACAAGTGGGTTAGGGACAGAAAGAGAGGGAGACACAGAATCCGAAACAGGCTCCAGGCTCCGAGCTGTCAGCACAGAGCCTGATGCGGGGCTCAAACTTACAAGCTGTGAGATCATGACCTGAGCTGAAGTCGGACACTCAACCGACTGAGCCACCCAGGTGCCCTGTATTTACTACTTTCAATAGTTATCAAATGGCTTATTCTGACACTGAGCCCATATGTTATACATGGGCATGAAAATTATTTTCTTCCAAATCACTTTTCATCTGGTTGATATGTAAAATATATTTTTGACTTTTCCACTAGTAGGTACAGTATAGACATAGATATAGACATCAAGATCCACTTCGCTGACCAGCCAGCCACCCAGCCACCCATCTATCCATATCTGTCTGTCTATCTGTTCAAATTTCACCAGCTTTAAATACAGTGCCATGTGCCCTAACATGTTCTGCAAAATAGACTCTGTGAAAGGAAGTGCCCTTTTAAGGCTGGTAATACATATTTCAAATATTTTTCCATAAACGCTTCTGGAAGATCAAAATAATATGTGAACATCCATATGGAATTATATTTGATTCAATTTTACTAAGCAGTGATAGGCTGATGAACCTGGAAGGGAATTGGTGCAGTCATCCAGAAGGAAGAAGAAAGGAATGTAGTCTTTACTCAGAAAAAAAATCATAGTTATATAGATTTGAGTTTTCTAAAAGGACAGGAAACTGACACGAAGAAATAAATGCCATCTATAAAGCACTGGGGATGCACTTTCAGCACCATTGACTAACATGGCCAAAAATGACAGAGATGCCTTTGTCATATAATAAAATTTTATACAGACATTGCTTACTATTTGATAATGTTGCCTCTGAACTTTCAGGTCAATAATACAAATTATATTAAGATTTCTTTTAAGTATAAAATTCCATCAAAATATCATGAAATTATATCATATAAAAAATCAACAACAAATAGCACACTAGGGGAAAGAGCAACATTTAAATAAAATACCCTCAATTTTCCCTGAACTCAAGTGATAGTTTCTATTTTATCATATTTTTATAGTTTCCTTGATAGAAAAGTGAGATCAGGAGCAAAACCCTTATTTTAGAATGTGTGGTCACTGGACAGTATTTTTCTCTTCAGATAAGGTTATCTCCTGACTTTTGAAAGATTATTTTGACCATCATTTTGCTGTTCTCCTATAAATCTTACTTTCATCCTGAAATGAGACCAATTCCAGTATGGAGACCTCGGTTACAAATTATCCATGGCCAAAATCATTATCCTGAGAAAACGAAGCTCAAAGTAGTGTTTCTGAATTATGGTATGAAGAAAGTCATTGAAAGGCTTTGTTCTTTACGTTTCTATTATCTTAAATCTTGATTTACCCAACTATTCCATTCATGAACAATACAGTATGATACAAAAGCTAAAGGCACAATGTTATTTTTAATTTTTAGTTGTTACTTCTTTTATTTTTGTAGGAAAGTAGAACCCAGGCAATACAGATAAAACTATGTGTGTTACAGATTAAAAGATAGATCAAAATATACTCTTTGTAGAAGAGAAAAACATACTTTAAAAAGAAAATGTGGACAAATATTTTTTGATAATAATATTTGAATGAGTGAAGAAATAAATCTATTAACTACCTATCAAGTGCATTGCACATGTATGGTATGAAAAGCTCAGTGCTAGTTGCTGTGAAGGGAGACAAAGATGCATATATTGTAAAAACCACTGGGAATTAAAATCTAATGAACACTCTTTGAACAAATGAGTAATATTTAGAATCTTCCCATTGCAAAATTACAGAATTTCCATAGCAGCTTTTTCCTTTTAGCTTGCCTAATACCATACACATTTTACTTGCGCATGTACTATGAAGTAATCATCTTAACCGACAAGTTTTCAAATTCTGTTTCTTTTCTATTCCTATTTGCTAATAATCCTCTTCCTCATTAACTAGTTATATTATATGTTAGTTATCATATATAAAATGATTATATATGACAGCAACTAAAAGGAGGAGAAATTAAGAAGTAGATATGTATGTTTGTATATATACATAATATATTATATATATATATAATATTTGAGCTATTCTATCCTAATGCTTCATTATTATTCCAACACTTCCCTTTCAATTATTGCAGTATGCTTTTAAAAAATAGTCATGTTATCTGACCTCGAATACCTTTCTTTTTCAGATGTTTTTTTGCATTTTGCTTGTTTAGTCTTTCAGTGCACTTTAGGACCCACTCCCTCCCCCCACCCATTTGTTTAGGGTATTTATTGTAATAACATTATATTATTTGTTTCCCTGATCACTAATATGCCATAGTTGTACACTTAGTGTTTTAACATATCTTTTAACTATATTTAAAAATTTTTTTCATGTAAGTCACGTACTTTCCTTGTGAAGGTTTTCATAAAACTACGTAGAGATTTAAAAGTATATATTTTGGGGCACCTGGGTGGCTCAGTCAGTTAAGTAACTGACTTTGGCTCAGGTCATGATCTCACGATTCGTGAGTTCAAGTCCCGTGTAGGGCTCTGTGCCAACAGTTCAGAGCCTGGAATCTACTTTGGATTCTGTGTGTCCCTCTCTCTCTGCCCCTCTCCCACTCATACACTCTCTCCCTTTCTCTCTCAAAAAATAAATAAACATTACAATTTTTTTAAACAAAGAAAAAATTATATTTGAAATGAATTAACTTTAGTCTTTTTTCTGGCAGTTTATACTTGATCATAACAATTTTCCTTGGGTGTCTATTAAGAACTGGGCACTACAGCAGTGCTGACAAAATATGAGAATGCTCCTGGACTGTAAATATACAAGAGGGAGAACTATGGAATTTGGAGTCACCAGACTTTATTCAGGAGGTCCTTGAAGAATGAGTAGCTTTTAAGGAGGAAGGTAGAAGGGGCTTGGTGTATTGGCATACAAGGAAAGAGGGAAATCTGAAAGCCCACAGGTAGGCCCCTGGTCAGTGCTGCCTTAGAGAAATGGCAGGTGATCCTTGAAGGCTTAAGGAGAACATACATCCCTTCGCTCTATCCCCACCTGAACCACTCTTAGGAAAAGTACTTTAGTTTTATTTTTCCTCAAAGGTGTTTAAAATGTTATGATGTAAAGTAAGAAAATTTGGTAAAAGTCCTCTTTTGTCTCTATTAGATTGCAACCAGAAAAAAAGAAGAAAATAATAAATTAGTGACATATTCAGAATCTAAAATGACTCTGAAATAAAAGGTTCACAGATCACATAATGTCTTATATTTAAGCGTCAACCCTTCTTGTTTAAGAACTTGTATGAACTAATTTGGACAATAGAGTAAAATAAACATGCAATTTGTCAGACACTATGGATTTATAAAATCATAGGATTAAGTCTTTAACCTTTATTCATAAAGGATTAGTTGGAATACATTTTAAAAATTTATTTTAAGGAGATATTTTCAGAATTAAATAGTTTACAATGGCCTAGACTAAAGGAATTCACCTAAGGTTCAATTTAGGGCTAGTTTCTATCATTTACCCATGAAAATTGACTTCTAAACAACATATATTATTTCATTCTTGAATTAGTTACAGAAAAGATCTAATATCCACAATTTGTGTATCTTCAATTGCATCATAATATATTCATAATATATTCAAAATAGTGAGCACAAATAATACATCCAGATAGAGTTCTCACTTTGGGAGGTACAGAGAAATTAGTAAATTAATGTAGAGGTTGATTAGTGAAAGATACCCTATTGACCTGAATGACTTTACCTGGTAAGCCGTTTATATATAGTAACTAATTTATAGACTGGGAAAAGCTTATCACTTGTCTACTCTCTCTTCCTCCTAATATGTTGTTCAAAAAGCCTTTTAAAACAGTGTAATAACTTGCAGGCATAGACATGGTTCCATAATAATCCAGATAATCAATTAAAAGGAAATGAATTCAGAATTTTATAGCATGTGAAAAGGCCAAGTTTTATTTAATTGTTATAATATGACAAGGAGAACTAAGAATCAAAGGCATAAAAAAATTTTATATGCAACATTTCTATCCCTTTTTAATTCCTCTTCTAGAATTATCAAGGGACTATTTGTTTTTTGTTTGTTTTATTTATTTATTTATTTTTGAGACAGAGAGAGACAGAGCATGAACGGGGGAGGGGCAGAGAGAGAGGGAGACACAGAATAGGAAGCAGGCTCCAGGCTCCGAGCCATCAGCCCAGAGCCCGACGCGGGGCTCGAACTCACGGACTGCGAGATCGTGACCTGAGCCGAAGTCGGACGCTTAACCGACTGAGCCACCCAGGCGCCCCATCAAGGGACTATTTGATTGGCAGAATGAGAGTATAATCCTAAATTAAAGCTTGTAAAAATCTAGTCTGCAGACTCTTGAGGTCCCTGGGACCCTTTCAGGTGGTCAATGAATTCAAAACCATTTTTATGATGATAATAATAATAGGTTACTTGCTTTTTCACTGAGTTGGTATTGTGCACCAAATGTGCGCAAACAACAGTGAGTAAGCTTCTGGTGACTTAAGACAGTGGCACTAAACTGTATTAGTAGTCATTACATTTTTCACTTCCACTCAGTTACACTAATGAAAAAAGGCCAGTTTCACTTAAGAATTTCCTTGATTAGGGGCGCTTGGGAGGCTCAGTCGGTCAAGCATCCGACTTCGGCTCAGGTCGTGATCTCGTGGTCCTTGGGTCTGAATGCCTCATAGGGCTCTGTGCTCAGAGAGCACAGCTCAGAGCCTGGAGCCTGCTTGGGATTCTGTGTCTCCCTCTCTGCCCCTCCCCTGCTTGCACTCTGTCTCAAAAATAAACATTAAAAAAAATAATAATAAAAAAAGAGAATTTCCTTGATTAAACAGTTAAAGTTATTAGTTTTAATAAATCTTGTCCCTTGAGTACATGTCTTTTTTTAAAAAATTAACATTTATTTTTGAGAAAGAGAAAGAGTGCAAGAGAGAGCGGGGGAGGGGCAGAGAGAGGAGATAGAGAATCCAAGGCTGGCTCTGAGCTGATAGCAGAGAGTCCCATGTGGTGATGCTTGAACTCACAAACTGTGAGATCACGACCTGAGGGGAAGTTGGATGCTTAACAGACTGAGCCACGAAGGCTCCCCTGAGTACATGTCTTTTTAAATATTCTGTGAAAGAAAAACAAAATGGGAATATGCATAAAGTACTTCTGTGTACTGAAATAGTACGGTTGTTTCAACAGAAGCACTACAGTAGTCCACCCAATCCAAGGTTTGCTTTCCACAATTTCAGTTACCTATGGTCACTCATGGTCTGAAAGCAGATGATCATCTTTCAGTATGTCAGAAGGTCAATGGTAGCCTAACACTATGTCACAATACCTATGTCATTCACTGCATTTCATCTCATTAGGTAGGCATTTTTTCATCTCATATCATCACAATAAGGGTGAGTATAGTGCCATGAGATATTTTGAGAGAGATAAGACATTTACATAAGTTTTGTTAGAGTATATTGTTAAACTTATTCTATTTTATTATTAGTTATTAATTATTATTATTAATTTATTAATAGTTATTGTTGCTAATCTTTTAGTATGCTTAACTTATGAATTAAACTTTATCATAGGTATGTATGTACAGAAAATAACCCATGGAGGGAATAGGGTTCAGTATTGTCCCTGATTTCAGGCATATGCTGGGAATCCCGGAATCTTGGAACATATCCCCTGTGGATAAGGGAGGACTACTGCATTAGGACTGTTTGAGTTGCAAGCCAACTTTATGGTAAGATCAGTGGTGATATTAATCAATATGATTTGATTTTTAAATATTGTATAATGAAATGTGTCAACATTTGGAAGGTTTGAAGTGAACTAATATTTTCCAAAAGACTAACAGTTTTTCAAAAACATGTGTAGGTAAAAGATCTACTCAAAGTGCAAAGAAACCCAATGGATTTTAATATAACAATGCACAAAAAGTCCACCAATATTGTTTCAAATTCCTTACTGAAATTATCATTTAAAAAACCACATTTGTCTAATTTTGAAGTTGTATCAAAGAATAATATGCATCATTATCTGAAAAGGCTATTAAAATACTCCCTTTTCCAACTACACATTTGTGAAAGTCTAGATTTTCTTGATGTACTTCAAAATCACAATAGATTGAGTGCAGAAGCAGATATGAGCATTCAGCTATCTTCTCTTAAGCCATATATTATAGGATTTGAAAAGAATATAAAGTAATGCCATTTTTTTCATGAGGTAACTACAGTTATTTCTAAAAAATTAATGTTCACATATAGTGGGTTCCTTATTGTTATTTTTTAATTAATTGTTAAATGTTTTAAGTTTCTCAGTTTCAGTTTCTAATATGATAATATTGATAGATACAACTTATATAAACAAGAACTCTTTGGGGTCTTAAGTTATTTTTAAGAGCGTAAATGGTTTCTAAGGCCAACAAAATTTGAGAAACAAAATTTAAACAAATACTTTAAATATTTAGAATTAGATTTTACTATTACCTAAGAGATGAAAGGTAAAGAAATAGTTATAGCACAATTTTTCTTTCTTTTTTTTTTTTTTTTTTTGGATAAAAAGACTGTTCTTCCTTTAAAGCTCACATTCAAATGAGCATAATGAGTTTTGTGTAAATTATTTGGAATTTCAACCCCCACACTTACATACTATATAAACTTGACCAGGCTGCTTACTCTCTCATTGACAACTTTCTCATCTGTAAAATGAGAATAATAATAATAACAATAATAATGTCTATCTCAACAGTTGTGAGGTTTAAATGAGATAGTCCAAGTAGTTGAACACAATGCCTGTGACTGAACAAGTACTTGTTTTGTTGTTATATATATTTTTTTTTAATTAAAAAAAAAATTTTTTTTAACGTTTATTTATTTTTGAGACAGGGAGAGACAGAGCATGAACAGGGGAGGGTCAGAGAGGGAGACACAGAATATGAAGCAGGCTCCAGGCTCTGAGCTGTCAGCACAGAGCCCGACGCGGGGCTAGAACTCACGGACCACAAGATCATGACCTGAGCCAAAGTCAGCCGCCTAACCGACTGAGCCACCCAGGCGCCCCATTGTGTTGTTATATTTTGAGGTTAACTTCCTCCTTGATTTCATAGTAACAAAATGTGAACAATACTTTGCATATCTTTTGAAGTTTTTAAAAAATTTTTAATTTAATTTTACATAAGAGAGAGAAAGAGAGAAAGTGTGTGTGCGAGTGAGGGAGTGGGCAGAGAGAGAGACAGAGAGAAAATCTTAAGCAGGTTCCATGCTCAGTGTGGAGCCTGACATAGGGCAGATCCCAGAATCCTGGGACCATGACCTGAGCTGAAATGCAGAGTTGGGCATGCAACCGACTGATTCACCCAAGCTCCTCTCGTTTGAAGTTTTTAGGTATCTAAATAAGCATATTGGACAACATAATCCAAATATTCTATTACTATTGCTTCATCGATTTGTAGAGAAAAATAGTTAAAGGGAAATTTGATTGGCTTTTACTAAGGTTGGCAAATAATCTTTTTTCCTGCCTTTGAGAAAGACTGTTTTCTGAACATCGTCAATGTTTTAGTCTTATGATTTAAAATAATTTTTGTGCGCATCCTTAAAAATTTTTTTTTAATGTTTATTTATATTTTGAGAGAGACAGAGACAGAGACAGAATGTGAGCCGGGGAGGGCAGAGAGACAGGGAGACACAGAATCCAAAGCAGGCTCTGAGCCCAAGTCAGACACTTAAGTGACTGAGCCACCCAGGTGTCCCCGTGCTGCATCCTTTTTATTAAATCAGCCCAGAAGGATTAGTATCTTCTGATATATTGGTTTATGCTTTGGTGTAATTGAAGGAAAAGTGTTAAGACATTGAATAACCTGCCTTTTGACACAAGTCAATAAATAAATATTCTAACATAAAGAGAAGGGAATTAGCTCTCTTTGGGAGTAGGCTGTGTTACAGGAGATACTATGCAGTTACTTGCAATCTTCTTACATCCTTCAAAAGAAGAATTTATGAGAATGAGTTAGGTAGAAGTGAAAGTTGAACCATATAAGGTGCAATTTTTATAATCCTAGGATTATTCGGTATATATGTGAGGTTGAGAAAGTTTATCATATATCTCTGAATAATCACAAATCATAACTGAGAAGTAGACAGAAAGCTAAACTCAAGTCCCTTTCTACATTCAAGACATAGTCTTATAAATGTAAATATTTAGCTTAAATCATTGAATAGCATATGCTTCTTTCCATTTAAAAAAATATTTATTTATTTTTGAGAGAGAGGGACAGTGGGCAGGGGAGGGGCAGAGAGAGAGATTGAGAGAAAATCTCAAGCATGCTCCTCACTGTCAGCACAGAGCCCAAAGTGGAGCTCAATCCACGAACCATGAGATCATGATCTGAGCTGAAGTTGGACGCCTAATCTACTGAGCCGCCCAGGCACCCCTGAATAGCATGTTTACAACAGTATTAGTGAGATATGCTGCCATATTTCCCTCTTCTAAATTTTTATATTTTTACTGAAAAGAAAAAAAAGAAACAAAAATCAAACCTTTTTAGCTCTAAGAAGTTGTAAAAGTAACAAGAGAGTTAGTTACGATTTTTCAGTTCCTTTTTGGCATTAAGAAAATTAGACAGCTTTTCTAGGGGTGCTTGTGTGGCTCAGTAGGTTGAACGTCTTACTTTGGCTCAGGTCAAGGTCACACTTACAGTTTGTGTGTTCAAGCCCTGCATCAGGTTTGTCTTGTCTGTGCTGACAGCTCAGAGCCTGGAGCCTGCTTCAGATTCTGTGTCTCCCTCTCTCTCTGTCCCTTGCCCCACTCACACTCTGTCTCTCTCTGTCTCTCGAAAATAAATAAACATTAAAAAAAGAAAAGAAAATCAGACAGCTTTTCTAAATGCCTTTAAAAAAGAAAAAAACCAACACAGTCATTGATTCACTTCCCTAACAAGCTTTCAGTTTACTGGAAAGATACAGAACAAACATGATGAGCTCAGAAGATTTTAAAATCCTAAGCCTATTTTCTAATTGTACAAGCTATATGTCTTTTATCATTTAAAATGAATGACAAAAAAGCCTATATAAAATAAGGCATAGAAAGGGAAGCTTTTTGTGTTTTGCGTACCAATATCTACCAAATCTAGGAAGACACTGTCAGAAAAATAAGGGAAAATGGATCCAGAATTTCCCACATTTGAAGTGTAATGTACATACCTTGAAAGAAGAAAAAGCTAAAAGAAATGACTTTAATTGTGTAATTTGTATCATAAGGCTTACAATTCTCTTAGTGTCTCATACCACAGACCCTGTTACACCTTAGCAGAAGAGTCCAAACGGTGATATTTACATGTTTTGAGCTAAGAGATCACCAATTTTATACACTGCAAGTAAGCATGGACTTTCAAAAGTCCATGATGCGTATAACTTACATAAGCCAATAATTTAAGACTTTTGTCTCTTCAAAATGTTGCTTAACAGTCAAGCTAATTGTGCATGTTGAAATTGATGATGGGCAAGTGCACGTCATAATTTTAAAATAGCTTTGTGACTTAACTGATCATTTTTGTTTCTTTTTGTGAAATTTTTAGTCTGAAAATTTCTTTCTGTGAAAATTTCAGTCTGACTGAAAACCCAGCACTAGTGCTTATTCTAACCTGCCAGCCCACAGATTTTGGCGTTACGATGAAATATGTTATAAGACCTTGCTTCTGGCTTTATATTTAGCTTATTTTATTTCGTTGGCTTAAGTGACTACATTAGTTGTTAACAATGAAACTTAACTCATATCGGGTGAGGGTGAGCTGGGGACTACATCTGGGACCTGTTACAACCTGATGCTGCATGGGTTTATTTCAACAAGGAAAGGAGACACATTTAAACTCCAGCTCTGATTCAGAAATGATTCTGAATTCAGTTATTCTGTAGCATTGGGACCTTGTCCATGTATCAGTTATTACAAATCTTCCTCCCACATCTTGTCTTCCCAATTGGAAATAAGCAAACTTTGTTTTTATCAGTCTCTAAGTATTTAAATTTGCATATGGCACCCAAAAAGCATTTTGCTTTGCATTTGCAAACTTCGGCTTCATTAAAAAAAATTTTTTTTTTCAAATCATGTGTCTTGTGAAGAATTACATGGAGAACATTTTGTTGTTAATAGTCATTTAAATTATTTACTGGCTTTTTTTCATTTCCCTGGAAAACACTGAGAACGTTCTCACAATGTGTCTGGCTTCTCTTGGAAAATCATGTTGGAATGTGAATCCAAAGCATCAGAATTTGTGAAAGCAGAGTGTTTTCCCAAAAGTGTCAAGCAGCCAAATGGTACCAGTTTCAAGAATGATGCCAGAGTCTTTTTCAGAAAGACGGTTTTTGTTTAAATCCCTGCTTTTTGTCTAGTATCTGTAGTTGGTCTATTTGTCCCAAAGACAAAGGTCCAGAAGCACCTGAAACTTCTTTTACTTCCTTTGGAAAGTCACCTGACATTTTGCTGTAATATTTTAATTTTATTATATTATTTATTTATCTTATTAAATCTCTTGTTGATCAGACATAATTGAGGGAAGATTCATATTTTATAAAATAGTACATATATTTTAGACGAATAATATCTTTTTACTCAATATCTTTTATATTGATGTGTAAACACAAATGTAAGATATCAAAGACTAGGTTTAGGTTGATTATTATTTATCATTTTTCATTCATTCATATATATATTTATTAAGCATATACAAGGTAGTTGCTAGATTTTATGAAGGAGCGTAAAGATGAATCAGACATAAATCTAATTTCATTCCCCTCTATTAAAAAAGGTAATATTAAATAGATAGCTAAATAAGAGAGGGAGGAAGGAGGAAGGGTGGATGTGTGAAGGAGAGAGAGAATAGCAGTGATAAAAACCAATGTGGCAAAATGTTAACAATTGGTGAATTCTGGACAATGAGTATAAAGGAGTTCTTTGCACAATTCTTATAACTTTTCTGTATGTTAGATATTATTTTAAAAGAGAAATTTATTAAGTGTCTATTCTGGAAAAAAAAGTAGATGAAATATCTAAGGGACTGAGGTTTGGGATGTCTAGAGTCCTCCTCAATGATGGGAATTGCATCTCAAATCTTTTTTACCTCCCTACTGTTTCTAAAATCATTCTTTCAACTTGGGAGATGCTCAATAAATGTATAAACAGTGAGTACTTACTTTTTTATTTGAAATCTTAATTTTCAGGCCAAATTTCTTCAGATCAAGCCATTAAACTATTGTAAATGCACATACAATACACAAGAGAAAACATGCTAGAGACAACTTTGAGGCTGGAGCTTAATCTTTCTCATCTTTATACATCCAGTGGAGACCCTGTGTGTAGTAAGTGCTCAATTCCTATTTGTTGGCTGTATGAATGAATAAACACAGACTGAAACACTTTTGCGCCAAAGATCTTCAAATTGATTTCTCTTATTTTGCTTCTCACACCAAGGCTACACTGACCTTCGTGAGGTTGAGTTAGCCCAGAGTGTTCAATCTGACACATAGGATTCTTTACGACAGCCTTTCCAATTAGAACTGCAATGTGCAAACAATATTTAGGAAAAGGTGTACAAGGATTTGTCAACAGGAGAGTAGATTTAAAATCTGGAGAATATTAATGGTCAGCTAATATATTTGGCATGTGGTTAAATAAAATGTTTTATTGTGTCTCTTTAAAATCAAAAGCCCTATATTATGTATATGCTTTTCAAATGACATTTGAATAAAAATGTAAAAGGCATCTAAAGAGATGAAGGGCACTTCTGGAGTTAGAGCTCTCAGGTTTGATAATAACATTTTGAGTAATCTAAATGCATACCTATTATCACTTAAGTGAGCACTGATGCTGCCAATGGATCTTATACAAATATTCAGATTTTTGTTTTCCTCGTCATTCTGAAGGTTATCTCCCTGGTCGCTCTGAAAATCAGGTGACAACCATTTCCCATGATGCTTTAAGGGCTGTCAAACTGTCCATCAAGCTGTCACCTGACCAATCGTTCCCATGGTTCTTTTAGACTTCCAGTATGATAAATTGAAAGGCACTATTATCTGTCTGTTGTGAAGAGGAACTGTTTGGGCTTTGATAAGATATCACTACTCCCAGGTGAGAGGCGGCTGACAGCACATCAAGGCAAAACAACACGTAGAAACACCGAACAGGGGAGCACAGGTTTACAAACATCTGTTGTCATTTATTACTTTTCTTTGGGCTTAAGTTTCTGACTCATCCTTAGATAATTCAAGAACAGATATTTTGCTTTCTAGCTTGCAAGCAACAATTGCTGCTCTTTTCATCTTGGGAGAAAAATCTAGAAATTGAAAACACAACCGCCCACCTTTTTCATGCATGGCACACAAGTGTTCTGCCTTGTAACCGACAAGTTCTGTGATGTCATCATTTGCCTTTTTAGAAACGTATTTGAGAATAAGTATATTTAACTATGATAAATAGTTGGGTGTGGGGGGCCAAATAATAAAATTAATTACCTATGTCTTAGAGGTTATTATCAACTTACCAATAGACAAACAATATGAACTAGCTTAAGTGTTTGCACATATTGGTTAATTTATATTTTAGTATTGATGATGAGGTTAGTAAGTCCAACATTTCATGAGAAATAAAGTTTGTGATTTATTATGACAAGCCTCACTTTTTAATTGTTCTGAATTGTGCTAACATAAACCTCAAAACTTGAATTTATACACAAGAGACATGAATAGAGGAAAAGACATTGCCCTCAATGGATCAATGGTGTAGTCAGGATTGGGATAAAGAAAACTGTTTGTAAAGGTTGCAGGGGGAGGTTGTGAGGTAAAGCCTTTCTGAGGAAATCTTTCTGAGAAGTGGGAATAATTTATTAGAGCTAAAGAAACAGTTTTACATTTAGGATTTAATCTTTGGACTTAAATATTCAAGTAAGTGTCAACAGAAACTTATTAAAAGGTATTAAAAGCTGGATACTTGAATCCTTACTACATGTAAATGTAATTTTATTCTTTTGAAGTTACTCTCTTTTTCGTGATTTGTCTTTTTTCTTTTCCTTCCCTTTGACTTTAATGATACATGATGACAGGTTTCTTATGTGCCCTGTGCCCTTACATACTATCATTATATGAGTACCTGAACATACCCTTTGGAGACCACTCAGGGAAAAACAATCTGTTGTTATTTATTGTGGAATAAAAGTACTGTAGTTGGTTGCTAACATCACCACCTTGTGTACAAATATTTTTTTGCACGCAGTTTCCTAATGTCATTAAGCAGTATTGTAATTTCATTACATAGTAATGTAGCACTTCGATTAGAGACAACATTTAAACTATTTTGTAATTCAAAATCTGAAAAAATAAACTATGGTTTATTTTTAGTCCTTTGTAACTATTTAACCACCTTACACTCTTCTTCACTCATGCAAGAAGCAAAAATGCCCCCAGAGTCCTCAAGGACAGAATTTGTCAAAATGCTCTCTAAAACAATGGCCAAGGAATTCAGAGTAAAAGGAAAAGAAAGAATTAAATTTCCTGAATATTCATAATAATACCAACAGTATGTGCATTCAGTGCCTACAGTCTCTATTGGTGAAACTCCAATTTCAACTTTTTTCCCTAAGCATTCTTAGCTCACCCAGTAGGCTAATATTGGAAATTATTACTTACTTGAAAGTATCACTTTGGTCTCTATCCAAAGACGAGGGGAACCTTTTCATGAGGTTCTGAATATCAAAATTCTTTTTCTAGTGGCTTCTGGTGTGTGAGAATCCCATAGCAAGTTTTACAATTTTCAACAGTCCTTGGAGATCAATGAAGTAAGCTGATTGGACTCCATTACTTTTCCAAAAGGACATACCTTTTGGTCTAATGAAGGAGGTAGTGGCTGGAGAGGAAAAGACCAGAATATTCAATAAATTCTGTGTAGGTCTCAAAGGAGACAAACAAACAATGCTCCTTGTTAGTCTCTCTCTCTCACAACAAGAATTCTGATAGATTTCTAGAAAAAACTATTTCAATTTGGATTTTAGTGTTACTTCTTTCATAATTTCTCATTCTCTCTTTCGGTATCTTTAAGTGATCTTATAATGTATTACCTCACACAGTAGCTAAATAACAGTTGTTATAAATGGTTGAAAGTAGAATCCAGTGTTTCTTTCACTTCTAGAGTTTTCCTACATAGTTTGATTATATGGTAAAAACTTTAAAATGTTCCTAAAGATCCTAGGCAAAATATAACAATCTAAATTTGGTGTGTGTGTGTGTGTGTGTGTGTGTGTGTGTGTGTGTGTGTGTGTCTGTGTGTCTGCCTGTCTGTGAGAAACTTGGGTATTTTTAAATGGAAGTTCAGGGGCGCCTGGGTGGCTCGGTCGGTTAAGCGTCCGATCTCGCGATCCGTGAGTTCAGGATCAGGTCATGATCTCGCATTCCGTGAGTTCGAGCCCCGCGTCGGGCTCTGGGCTGATGGCTCAGAGCCTGGAGCCTGCTTCTGATTCTGTGTCTCCCTCTCTCTCTGACCCTCCCCTGTTCATGCTCTGTCTCTCTCTGTCTCAAAAATAAATAAACTTAAAAAAAAAAATTAAATGGAAGTTCACTTGACAAGCCTAAGAAATCCTGCTACATTAATGGTTTAATTTTCTTCTAATTTTGACTTTAACCGGATTTTCTAACAAGAGACTAAGAAAATCTTGGAAACATAGGTAGCTTTGGCCAGATGAATTCGGGGGTATTTTTACAATGATAATTTTTCTTGTAAATTTAGCAGCAAAGTCACAAAGTAAGGCTAGATTTCAGTACCTCTTACTTGAATTCTAAAACTTCTGGTCAAATCTTTTAGCTCTGGTTTCTGACTAATATTACATGGGAGGGTTATGAAGAGGAGATGGATTGTCTCAAGATTATTTTTCATGATGTTTTCTAAATTGTAATCATATTAACGTTATATTCATTGATAATCTCATTTACAAAGTTCAAAAATGATTTCTTTTGTGTCAACAACTATACTATGAGGTAGGTAGGGAAGGCACCCAGTTTCACAGATGAAACTTCTTCACTGAGTTGTGAATCTCTCTTCACAGAGAGATTGAAGAGTAGAGGCATGACAGGGAAATGCTCACAATCATATAGCTGTTAGTAGCAGACCCAGTGAAGGACTCAAGTTTTCGGATTCTTAGTTCGATGTTATAGTCCACCCTCACACCGCTCTTGTCTTTGGAGACAAGAATAGCACTTCAAAAATACAGCTTTTAGAAGTGAAGGCCATTTTGGTAGATGTTTCCTCGTGTTTGGTAGAGGTTTCTTCCTGTAGAATTCTGTGCTGAACAGTCACCCGGTGCAGTGCTGTCAAACGCGAAGTAGGGTTATTGCTGACTCCTTATGTTTTCAGAATGAAACACAGTCATTACAGTAGGCTGCTTTATTTAGCTTTGACAAGCAGTAAATGGGTACATATTTATATGCATGGTAAGTATGTAGAACTTGTGAGATATCTAATGATTTTAAAAAGCACAAAATAAAGTTGTTAAAAATGTGCTTAAAAGGAATGAAAATCCATAGGCACTTTCTGATTTTACTTAATATTAAACAAATGTTTCAAGCATTGGTGTTTAAAAGAGGCCAACCACTAATGGTCTTTAAAGGGAGAAAATGAACTTGCAAAAGCTTCAGATGTTTGGATGTTTTCCCTTTATGTTGTATCTACTTAGGTCAAGCAGTGTGAATTGAATGAAATCGAACTGAATAAAACTCTAATGTAAAACTGAGATTCATTAAACCCTTCACCTTTTTTGACCAGTTACTTGTATTTGTGAAAAGCTGCAACAGAAATGAAAAATAATGTTTTCCTATTCTAACAAAAGTGATATTTTGAGACTACAAAATAGGATAAAATAGCATGTATATTATTAAAATCTCATTTTAATTTTTTTTAATGTACACAGAATAAACTAATAGTACTTGTGGAAATCATTTAACAATTTCTCACTTTCCCCAAAAGATTCAGTTAATGAAACAGACTTCTGTAGGACGAAATACAGCTAAGTGCTCTCTTTGGCAAATGCTCCAACTTACTTCTATGCTTGAATTGACTACACCTATCACTACCTGGAAAAGAAAGAAGTAAACAGTGGAATGTGATCTAAGCTAACTTTATATCCCAAACTCAAAATCATAACGATAAAGTTCTTTACAATGAGGAACTTTGTGAACTGAAGGAAGGGGCTATAATTTCTTCCCATGCCATCCAGCTCAAGAAATGAAGGGAGAAAATCATTCTCTGTTAGCCTCCTGTGTAAAATTTCTTTTCTTATCATCCCATCTCGTCATATCTTTCTGCAGTTTGAATTACCCTCTTTTCCACAGACTGGTAAGGCAGTGAAAGGATGTTTGTTCTGCTAATTAACTTTATTACCCTGATAACTCCCTGCAGCCTTTTACGAAAACAATTACCGTTACTCCTTTTTTCCCCCACTGGCAAAAAAAAAAAAAAAAAAAAAAAAAAAAAAGGAAAAGAAAAAAAAAAAGACTATTAATTAGAAACGAGGCCCAGGTCCCTGCCATGTTATCCTGCCACGTTCCCAGGCCCTCGAGCAGGATAGCATTACATTGTCAGTAGTAATTTAGCTCTCATCTGTCTCTGCTAATTATTGTCACATTCATCAAATTCATCAACAAAAGTGCTCTCAGAAGGATTGCATATTTGCAGTTAATACAGCATAAACTGGTATTACCCATCACCACATTTGTGATGATGAGAGGGACACAACTTATTCATCCCTAATTAGAGCAAGCTGGGTAATTAATTATGCATTCCGCCTTATTACTTCTGAGTTCCCAGATATTGTTTGTCTAAAAAGGGGGAGAAAGCAGGAGAGAGAAGCCTGAAAATGCAAAAAAAAAAAAAAAGGGTGATGTGTTTTGTCACATGCGCTATGCCATAATTCCCACCTGACAAACTAGCTGAATCAGTGGAAAATTGCGACTTGTCAGCAGCAGAATAAACTGCCGTAATAGCTGATTAATGATCAGCACCTGTGACAGGTGCTGTACGGGACTGTAAACTTGGTTTGATTAACAGTCACTGGACGAATAAATATTAGTGACAGTCAGCGGAGAGCAAGTTTGCTTGTTTTCTTCCCTGTTAACAAATCGCACACATTAAAGTTATTGATATTTCTGTCTGAGACACTCTATTTTTTTGTAGTTATCTGGCAACATTGGCAGTGAGTTATAATAGATTGTTTCTGTTCTGCTATTTTATTTCAGAACCTAAAATTGTATTTTGACAAAATGACCTGTAGGGGTTTAAATTTACCAGGTGTAGAAGAAAAGACTAAAAAGTAACAGGATTCACACTTGCTTTAATTTATGCTCACCTGCTAGTAATCTCTGTGTGTGTACATATACACATACATACATATATTCATTGTATCCATTTACATGTATGTACAATCACTATTAAGGAATGTTCATAGTAAAAAAACCACATACATACTTTTAGGGTATGTGATGTTCACTTATTTAAAAAAATGTTTTTAATTGTCTTTTTTTTCAGAGCTGAATATTTTTCTGAAATACTGGCAGCGTGATTTCCCCCAACCATGTGTCTCCATCCCAAACTGAAAAGACCATCTTCCTGAGGCAGCTATTCAAAACTGCGGCCAGCTTGACTGCTTTTCTTGAATTGATGAGTTACGAACAGATTGGTCAGAAAGCGATACCTGTTTGAGCTGACTGATTATTAACCAAGAGTCAAATTATGTGCCTAGATAAAGTGTGAGTTATGGGAAGAACCCAGGCTCTCTCTCTCTCCTTTAGGTCATAGTAAAGGGAACCATTGACTTCACTGTACTTTTGGATTATGCAGGGAATGGTCAGGGTTGTTTTGGAATCCCAAAGATCTACTTTCAAACTTTGGTCCTACTGAGGTAGCTGTGTGAGTTTGGGTAAGTTATTTAACCTAATTTTTCAGCTTCTCCATGTAAAATGGGAGCATTTCCAGTCTATATAATAGTGTTATTGTGGGGATTAAATGAGATAATGTAGGTAAAGCACCCTAGCACAGTGTCTAGCATGAAAGTGCTCAATAATTAACAATTATTATTAACACAACCGTTTAAAATTTGAATAGTCCAAGTACCTTCAGTTTGTTTCACATAAAAATGTTTTAAGAACAACTAATGATCTTTTTTTCCTTTGCACACTCCAAAATAAACAAAACAAAACTTAATGCTCATTTATCCCTCAGTGAGAACTGAGAAAAAATGAATAGTGTGCCTGGATAGTAGATATCCCAAGGTGCTACTTTGAGTTATTTAGCCGCTTCTCAGAGGCACAAAAGTCAGAATTGATGGGGCGGGGCAGAGGCTAGAAGAGGGTGGCCTATTTCCCTCCAAATCTCTGTAATAATGTCTTCAAAAACTTCTGGGGTGATGGTAGAGACAGATCTGTGTCATGTTTACTTAGAAGAATCTCATATTCTGTAGAACTGAAATGGTAAAGCACCAAGCACAAACAACAAAAATAAAAATAACATCAGAACAAATGCATTTTGGTAATTTAGTATGTATTTATTTTGATATTAGCCATCTAACAGAGAATGAAAGTGACAAAAGAACACAGAGAGACAGTATGATGCAATTATAGTTTTTGAAACAGTGTTGAGAAGTAATAAAACTGTCATATTTCGAGGACATTAGGGAGTATGTACTTATTAAATCCCATTCAATCAATATCTAAAGCCAATTTATTTAGGTTAAAAAAATAAAGGAGGCTTACAGTTTTAGTTGTATGTATACTACTCCCAGGAAAATGTTGGAAGTAGTTTTCACAAAGAGTCAGAATGATTCTTTTTTCTTTTTAAAAATTTTTTAATGTTTATTTACTTTTGAGGGACCAGGAGCAACAGAGAATGAGCAGGGGAGGGGCAGAGGGAGAGGGAGACAAAGAATCCAAAATAGGCTCCAGTCTCTGAGCTGTCAGCGCAGAGTCAGATGTGGGACTCGAACCCACAAACTGTGAGATCATAATCTGAGCTGAAGTCAGACGCTTAACTGACTGAGCCACCCAGGGGCCCCAATTATTTCTTCTTTTAATAGTGTACCTAATTCACTTTTAAATTTTAAAAGGGTGTATTATAAAACTTTCAGAAAAAATAGCAATGTTTAATACTAAAGTGTATCACTCTTGTTTGGTCATCACCAAAAACAGTTTTGTTTTTTTTTTTTCAACCACCACACACTGGAATAATCTGGAAGAAATTTTTTTAAAATAAAGTTATCAAGAGGCACCTGGGTGACTCAGTCAGTTGAGCATCAGACGCTTGATTTCGGCTCAGGTCATGATCCTAGGGTCAAGGGATAGAGCCCTATGCTCAGTGTGGAGCCTGCTTGAGATTCTCTCTTTCCCCTTGCCCTCTGTCCCTCTTCCCCACTTGCACTCTCTCTCTCTCTCTCTCAAATAAAAAAAAATAATAAAATAAATAAATAAATAAATAAATAAATAAATAAATAAATAAATATATCAGGACTCTCCACCAGATTCTCATTGTATGGGTCTTGGGGAACCTGGTGGGCATTGGCATGTTCAAAAATTCCCCAGTTGATTCTGATATATATCCAGGATTTAGAACTGGAGATAAACACACACAATTAAAAACTTATGTAGCAAGATTTAATGCATAAAGTAAAAATTCTTTCAGACTAAAAGAACTAATATTGTGAAGTGGATGTCTAGAAATTGAAGTGTATCACACGTGTGACCTTTAGTGTTATCTGAAGTTACTACTTAAAGAATCATGTTGGAAATACTTTTTAAAAGGTAATCCAATCAGAGAGAAAAAGATCTAAAAATTCAAATGGTAAGAATGATATTCTGAATTCACCAACTCACTTCATATCACTTATTAGAATTGCAGGGTCAATTGCCTTATCTCATTGGGAAAAAAAACAAAAAAACAAAAAACAAAAACAAAAACAAAAAAAAACCATTGAAGGTGGCCAGACCATTTCTGTGGCTGACTGATGAACTAGATGGTGGCAGGGCTGACTGGTGATTGTGACCTGCTTCCAAACAGATATCCTGCTACATAAATGGTGACAGAAAATCAAGAGACCAGAATATTCCTGCCATTTGGCACATATAAACATGGATCAAAAATCAGCTAATAGGCACTCTGTGTGCTTCTGTCTGTACTTTGTTATGTAAGCTTTGGACCATTCTTGTTGCATATGAGTGCATGGTTGTAGGACGGTTCATTGGTTTATCACTTCCTCATTGCTTCTCATGGTCAGATCACCCAGGCAACCACATAAAATAAATTGGAAATGGCCTGTTTGACTAAAACACTGATATTCCAGATTATTAAACAGTTCCATTAGGGAGGTAGCTCATTCTGTGAACTTCTACATCCATGTTCTAGAATTCCTATGTTTCTATAAAGTCTTAATTAAAAATTTTAATTATTAAAGGAGTGAATTATATTTCATCAAGCTTGCTCAAAACAAAAAAAAATAATGCATCTCTGGTAATTTAAAGAGGAAAGTCTTTACTAAATTAAAGTATAAAGTCTTACTTGGCACATGGGACTTTGGGGTGGGTCAACAGGGAATGCCTCACTTCAAAGAACAACTTGATCCTACTGAATTTTTCATAGTCCAGAACAAGGATAGGAAAACAATGGCCAGTGGGAAAATCTGGCCTGCCACCTATTTTTCTAAGGCCTTGCAAGCTAGGAATGCTTTTTACATTTTTAGGTGATTCAAAAACATTTAAAAAATATTTTGTGACATGAAAATTATACGAAATTCAAATTTCATTGTCCATACATAAAAGTTTTTGAAACATAGCCATGTTTACTTATTTTCATATTATCAATGGCTACTTTCTTACGAAAATGGCAGAGTTTAGTACTTGCAATAAAGACTGTACATTTTGCAAAACTAAAATATTTGCTATTTGTCCTTTCTAGAAAAAGTTTGCTTGTCCCTGCTCTAGAGTAGTGCTTCTCAAATTTTAATTTGCATACAAATGTAGGATCTTGTTAAAATATAGATCTGATTCAGTAAGTCTACAGCATCTGAGATGTGATTCTGCATTTCTAATAGGCTACCTGGTGATGCTGATGGTTTGAGAACCATACTTGAGAAGCAAGGCTATAGAACATGACCTTCACTATACAGGCTCACAAGACTGATGTCAGTCTGATCAAGAGCCGATCTTTCAGGGATGAACTCATTAACCTAGTTCACAAGACTGATGCAGAAACCTGGAAATCTAATTTACTAGTCTGTAAGGAGAAATATGATAGGGACTGATCCAGAATCTTCTGTCCCTATAGACATGCTACCTGAGATGCTGAATTAGAACAGAAGTAAAAGAAGGGACAGGAAACAGCAGGAGATGGCTATGTGTTTAGATTATTCAACGATTTCAGACGAGTAGAGATTTGCTAGCTCACTGCTACTGGCACCAGAGTAATGGTTTTATTTTATTTATTTATTTATTTATTTATTTATTTATTTATTTATTTATTTTCAGAGTAATGGTTTTAAAATGTACCTGGGATTTGTTTTAATCAGGTAGGGCAAGACACACAGATACGGAAGTGATGTTATGAAGGAATAAGATCCCTAGAAATAGGAGGCATAGCATGCTATGCAAGGGGGGAGCAGCACACAGGGAGGGATTAGGGTTGGTCAGGAGGCAGAGGCAGCAAGGGAAAAACATGAACAAGGGCCTTTATTATGGTTGTTTAGGGTATGGAAGAGGCAGGATAAGCAGGTTTAGGGTTGGTTTGTTTTAATAATTTCAGCAGGCTCTGGGGTTTAGGGGTATCTCTTGGGTCTGGTACTGAGCCCTGGAGTGATTAGGGCAGGTGGATAGTGGCCCAGAGTCTAAAAGCTAGATAAAGGAGGGATTAAGGGGTATGGGCTTTGATTAGGTTGGTTTGCATATGAAAGTACAGTCTCCTTGAGTTGTTTGCTCTCTAGGAATTAGCTAGCCCTGGGAAGTGTCCCCAAGGCCCAAGACACCAAAATACCAGGAAATACAGAAACTAAAAAAGTATGATCAGTAGCGGGTCCTTGGACCAGGGCACCTTTGTCTAGGATAGTTGTGGGATGGACACTGCCTATATATACCTCTTTGTTTATTTTCTGTTTTTGTAGTTGACCAAACTCTTTTCTAATTGACACATTCTTCTGTCAGATCTGCTCATTCTTTTAGGTTATGGAGAAGTCCTTCCGGTCTGGGCATCCTACAGCCTCTTTTAATTGATTTTGTGTGTTGATGATCAAGTTTGACATGGCTCCAATCTAGCAGATGTTAATTACCTAGTTTAACTTGGACAACGGATTATTTTGCTCACTACCAAGTTGGAAAGGGACCCGATATAGTGCCCAAAATAGACAACACCATATTTTATATAACTTTGACTTAATATGACTATTTATACACTTGTAATGCCCTACCTCAGACTATGGAGCCCTCAGTCTTTTCCAGATTGGTAATGGTAACACTTAACTGCTGTATCTGAGTGGGGGTCATTTTTTATGACTCTATGATCACCTGGAGGATGGAGGTAACATTGTGATCATCTATAAGCTTCTGTACATCCTGCTTTCTGCATAGAGATGCCTACAGGCCAGAGAGAGAAAAGTTGTAGCAGCTGTTCTTTGTGCAATTAACTGCAGCATCTACAGGCTGGTTTTGAGTGATCTTTCTGGGAGTCCTGCCCTTGCCACTCTAGCCAAGGAGAATTAATTGCCTATAATGGTAGTAACTTCATTCTACCTCTCATTTTCATCACACAACAATTCCCTAGTCTTGGTTCACTGTTTATGATTATCTTACAATATTATGCCATGCCATTTTAAAGGATTTCCTTGCAAATTTCATTTTAAACATGTCATAACTCTAAAATTACCAGGAGTAGCACTGATAGAACAAGATCTGTCTCCTCATACTAATTACTGTGTGACCATGGTCAAATTACTTCTTTTTGGCCACCAGTCTCCTCATCAGAAATAGAAAAATTTTGGATTATATGATTTCCACAAACCCCTCCAGCTTTAAAAAAAACTAAGCTCAACTGGAATGTTTCTGTAAAATATGCATAAAAATGGGTTTATTTCTTTATTGCCCCACTCTTGGCATATGCCATATGGTAGTCTGGACCTCTATTTAGCTTTAATTTCTTTTTCCTGGTGTTTTTGTAACTTGTTTAAAAGTCTGTTTCCAATTTTCTTCATCCAAAAAGGAAAAAAGTATAAAATTTTGGGGGCAGTTATCTTATTTGACTTTGTATTCCACAGCTTTTGTATAAATAGTCCATATGATAGATGTTGGCTGAATTACATTAACGTGGGAGTACCCTGAGAGCAAATTACTTTGGGGTAAAGAAATCTTAAAAGCTTGAGAGGCTGTAGCCTTGACAATAAAGCAGGACTTTGACAAACTAGTTGACTGGATGTGTGGCAACTGTTGGCATCATATTGCAGTAACTGCAGTTTATAAAATTATAAAATAGTTTTGTTTCTCTGGAAACACCGAAAGAGTAACTTGACTTTAAATTTCCTAATGGTCCATTTATTTCTGATGATTAAAGTGATTTCTGATAGTTCTATAATTAGATTCTATCTAAATCCTGTAAGGATGAAGGAAATTTTTGCATTGAGATTGGAATTTTCACATTTTTCTTGGATGGTAGGAAGGAAGAAAGTCCATCCAGAATAATGCCACTGCCATACTTATATATGCTTGGTGGGATCAGAAAAAATCTTCAGAAATGTATTTTTCTCCTCTTAATGCATTTCCACTTATGTGCAACGATTTTGATCAGAAAACTAAAATGTAGCAGCGGGTGGGAAGGGGGGAGGCACTGAATATAGAATTGGTGCCAACAGATGCAAAAATGCCATGGAAATCTTTGGCCCAGAAATAATAGCTTACCAAAATACACACACACAGTTGTTGGACTCTTGAACAGATACACAGCCGTCTGTATAGACAACAGTGCTGTTGGCCAAGAGTCCCGGAGACAGGCCAACCTCCCATCCAGATGCCACTGCCAGTGAGGAGCCATTTGGCATCTACTTCTCTGGCTGCCAACCTTCTTTCCCATTCTCTGGCATGAAATTTCACAGGGGCTGCTCAAGGAAATTAAGACTCTGAAGAGTTCTGTATTAATATGCTGTAACAACGCAGTGCCACAGGAGCCCTTTATGCTATTTGAATGTTTTATCCCTTTATTTTTTTTTAAGTGTCAAAGAAACCTGATTTCTATGTATTTGCCTACAGATAAATGCAATTGCTTTGGAAATTAAGAATGATGTATTTTGATTTCTGCATGGAGCCAACCTTCCCTAACCCAGAAATAAATACCTTGAGGATTTTTAAAGCAAAAGCAATTTGAAGCACACAGCAGAAAAAGAAAGAAAGGAAGGAAAGAAGGAATGAAGGAAGAAGGAAACAAAGAAAAGAGGAAAAAGACACAAAATGTACTGATCTTTTGGGAGAGTAAAAGCAATTGCTCACATCTCTTCAGCTCTAGCAAAGTGAACGCTAAAAAATCTACTGGTCAGGAGAATTTAACAAGCATAATTTTTTCCCAGTGAGAATCAAATAGGTATCAATACACTTCCACAATAGTTTGCATGTGACACCAACTTCCCAGGGGAAAAACAATCAGTACAAGCACTGTCTTCTCCCCTTGCAATGTCATCAAATTCCAATTTCTGCTTATGTGAGGTTGTACTTAGCACTAGCACCATTTAATACTTCCCAGCCCTTCCGTGAGAAGATTTACCCACTGCCTGCTTAGCCCCTCCCTCCCATCAGTGGGGCGGGCAGCCAGACAACCTGCTGAAAGAGCTGGCTTTTTTTTTCTGCAGCTACTTAACAAGAGCAAAGTTTTAAGATTCATCTGATCAAAGGGGAGACTTATCAGAGGCATAATCTCTGATGATTTTGATGAATTCAGAAACATGTCATAGTTCAAATCACATATTTTAATTTGCACAACAAATGGTACTTTTAAAGTTCTGTAGTGTCAAAATAAAACATTGAACTTCTATTTCATGCTTCAAGAGGAAAGGATAAGCATAGAGGTCGGCTTCCATGGCTTATCCTGCCTCTGCTAGCTAATTTCGCACAAATGTAACACTTGAACTGGGGAAATATTTTTTTGTGGGTGCTCATATTCTTGCTCCAATTTGTTCACAAAAGTACAATAAGCTCTTGAGATTGGCTTGTTAGAGTTTTAGTCACAGAGTAAGTGACCTTAAACATATAAGAAGCAATGTTTTCCCTGGATACTTTCAATGGGGCTGCCATACTAACTTTACTGGAAGCAACATGAATTGCTCTCAGACCTCTAAGTATCATTGACATTGATAAATCATCGGCAGAGAGACATGAACAAATGAATCAAATGCTCATCATCGCATTCAGGAAAGATAAACATTTTTACAACAAGGAATAATATATCAGGCAGCCTACTTATGTAATGCTGTGTTGCATAAAGATTTCTTGATGAGCCATACAAAACTATACAGGTATAAATTGTGTGACTGATGCATGGAAGAGACAGCTTAATCATAAAAAAGCATGTGGCCAATGTACACTGTAGAAAACATAATATTCCATTCCCCTTTTGACAAAAACAAATCTACACAGTCATTAGAGTCAAGTGTAACTATTTGTTTCCCAACAGTACATTAATATTAATAAAATCTTCCATTTTTCTATTGTGTAAATGTGATGAAATTATTTTTGACTGCATCAAAGTGATGTTTAGAGAAAGTTCTTCAATAATATATAAGATATGTGGTTGTGTAGCAAAGTAATAGCTATATAAACATATGGAAAATGGCAATATTAGTTGTCTGATATTTCCTTAGGATTTACTAATTCACCAACCTAAACGAAGTCTGCTGCATTTACTTCATATCATCTTCTTTTATGATTTCACCTAGCCATAGATTTTAGAAGAAAACCAATTGCTATTTTTCTCCCTACATAATTCTTTACTTTTTGTTTCAAAGAAAGAACATGACTTATTTTTCTTTGGGAACGGTAATCACTGCAAAAAGCATCTGTCCTCTTTGTAAGTTGAGGAAAGAGGTGAAATTAATGGAAAGACAGATATTCTTTTTCCACCGACTGGTAAGAGTAGCAGCAATAGTCAGTGCTCCCTTTTCTCTCTGCCTTTTCTTTATCTGCCTTTGTGTACCAGCTTTCTCTTTATCCTTCCGTAGACCATCTGTGTGCCTACAAACATCTAGAGAGACATCAGCAGATCCCAGTAATGGCTACAACACTGCCTGGCCTTTCATCCCTGAATGAAAACTCCAAACTCTGCCAGGACTGCAAATCGTCTTCCTCACATACACGAGCTACCTGAAAGTCTTACGATACATTTTGTATTCTCAGCGGCAAGTTATAGACCTACAGCAATTATTCGCATATGCATTTTTATGCATTTGTCTGAATGTTTACAACAGCATGTTCAATTATGTTCTACAAACACTAATTTTGAGGAATGCTAACAATTTTAGTACATTTGTTAAGCACCTAGTATGTGCTTTACATGAATTTTCTCATCGAATGCTCACGAGTGGTATTAGCATTATTTCCATTTTATGGATGAGGGAAGTGAGGATTTGAGAGGTGGCATGACGTGGCTAAGCAGTTGAACTGGAATTTGAATCCCACAGTCTGACTCTGGAGATTACACCCTTAAATGGTACAGCAAAACTGTTAGGTAAAAAAGGATGTTGGGGTCAATGAATTTGGAAATACAGAGCTAAACTAAATTGAAAAACTTCTTTCTTGCACAATTTCTCAGCCAGTCATTGAGTCTCTAAGGTGAAATATAACACACAGTATTTCCTAAACTTACCAAACCCCATCGATCACTCAAGTGCTTGGAGCATGAGCGCCTAGTTTCAGATGCCAGTTTTGCCACTGGCTATGTTTGTAACCCTGAGCAAGTGATTTAACTTATTAAGTTACTTAATCACCAAAAGAAGATTGAACTATATTTAGCAAATTGTACCTACCAAGACAGAAGAATGGCCAACATGTCTCTGAGTAAATTTTCAGAAAGACTGGAAATGGGATTTTTCATTAATATTCAGGTTAGTGAATGAGAAATATTTAACTAACCGGAGTGTCTTTTTTTTTTTTTTAGAACAGTTTAATTAACCAGTGTTTGACTTTTTCCTGAGACCTTTCTGATTTAAAGTTTTTCTATCTTTTAAAGTTTTTCAGGTATTTACATTAAAAAGGAGGTAATAATAATTACAATCATGTCCTAAGTAATTAGTGCTTTTTATAATAATAATTTCTTTGGATGTTTGTATTATTTACTCTAGTTACCTTTTCATAATATTAAATATGGGCTTTTTAAGTGTGTGCATATATACATACATATATATATATATATATATACACACACACACACACACATATATATACATATATGTCTATACACATAAAGGAGTAGGGCAGAGTTCACTAAACCTTATTGGTATTTTTTTCACAGTGCCACTAGGCCAAAGGAAATATTTAATAGTTTCATTTATTAAGCAGTAAGGTTCCAAAGAACTTAATAAATATTTATGTTTTAACAACTTCGCAGCCTTTGCAAAAAATACTACACATAAATTAAAAGAAAAATATTTTTATTTTATTCTTTTATACATTTTTATTTATTTTTTTTAAGAGAGAGAGGGAAAGCACAAGTGGGGGAAGAGGGGCAGAGGGAGAAAGAGAGAGAGAATCTTAATCAGGCTCCATGACCAGCATGGAGCCTGTCACGGGGCTTGATATGAAAGACCGTGAGATCATGACCTGAGCCAATATTAAGAGTCAGTGCTCAACTGACTGAGCCATCCAGGCACCCCTATTTTTATTTTATTCTTGAATAATCACAATTACTTCCTAATGGGACATGTGCACCTGTTGGCTGCTATAAAACTCCTCAATCTTTGGAATCAGATTGGTTCCCATCTTTCCTATTTCCTGTTCCACATTGATTTTAGTATGGTACTTGCTTTTTATCAAAGCAAGCACAGAAAACTCTGCTTTGCAAAGATATGAGGTCGCCAAATGGGAAGCAGAACAATCTAATGTTGAAGCTATGGACCACCTAGAGCTGGTAGTTTGCACTGTGTCTGTATTTCCCCCCCAAATAGAAAATATCCTACAGTATTCTCTGTGAGTTCACTAGGGCACTCTGAGATACTGTAGTGCATAGTTTGGGAATTATGGTGTTAGAGTACTATATATGATATCCTATCTTTTAACATAAAAGTATTTAAGTATTTAAAGTGTATTATATATGCATCTGTGTATGTGCGTGAGAGAGAAACCCTGTTATTTAAAAATCAAACTGACTGTAGCCTTTTCCATTTTTGAAGAAAGGTGGCTTAATTCAGATGAGGAGAGCAAAACATCTTTAGGCTATTCTTTTCCCTTTTTAGTGGAGGGAAGAAGGAAGGGTGAGACCCAGTAGAAGAATGAGTCTGTTGATATGCAATGGGACACCAGAACCTAGTTTAAAATAGACTAAAAAGAACTGAACTGCTCTGCATAACAAAGCAAGCAGTGGAGTGAAAGTAAGAGGGGGATACGCAACATGATAGGAAACAAGATCTCCAATCAGTACAAATGGCTGAGCAGATTTTTTAAGAATAGTGAAATCTGATATTCTACTTTGTTATGTTACTGGGTTATGAACCCAAATCATCTCCCCAAAGTTTCAGTGTAGTTTGCTCCATACACATGCCTTATGTGAGTGGGTTTTTGGTGAAAATCAAAGAGGGCTGAGGTTTACCCATGGATCAGCCCAGAAGAGACACTAGGAAGTGGTGATGTATGCGTGACATCGAGAACTCCGTGGGGATAGGCTTTCAATGTCAGAAGTGACCATAACAACCCACTCCCCAGGAATACCCAGAAAGCTTGGGTAGGAGGATGGGAGGCTTGACAAGAGATGTTGAGAGGCTCGCTTAAGGTTTGGTAGATCATGAGACACTGAGCAAGGGCCACAGCCTGGGGATAGAGGGAACACGTCATTAACGTAGAAACTGTTGATCTAGTAGGAAGAGCTGAGATTGGAGACTATCTTTGGTGAGTCAAGAGACTCAGTTCCCATTGGAGGGCCAGCACAAATGTGTCATCTAGATCCATAGGCAGAAGTGGCATAAATCATGACATAAAAAAAACAGAACTGTTCAGGCTAGAAGCAAAGATTTTATACCAGATACTTGACAGAATCAGAGTGATTCCTTCCTTTTACTCAGCCTAATTTTGGTACTGCTAGATAAACAATGATGCAGAAGTTTCACTACTTCAAGAGACCCAGACATGAGGCAAAGAGTTGTTTTACAATAGTTTTTCTCCACTCAAGACATTATAATATCCAAAATCCTTCCAGGATTAAAACAACTCAAAAACTAGGCAGTGAAGGGAACTTCCTCAACATGACAAAGGGCATTAATGAAAGCACCAATGGCCAATATATTCAGTGGTAAAAGACTAAAACTTTTCTCCCTAAAGATATGAACAAGATAAGAATGCCCTGCTATTCAACACTGTATTAGGAAATTCTAACCAGAGAAATTATACAAGAAAAAAGAAACTCAAAGAGGGAAAATAAAATAAAACTATCTCCATTGACAGATGACATGATCCTACGTATAGAAAATCCCAAAAAATATAAAAGAAAACTACTACAGCTAATAAACAAGTTTGACAAAGTTGTAGAATATAAGATCAACTAACAAAATTAGTTGTGTTTATATATGGCAAAAATGAACAATCTGAAAAGAAAATTAAGGAGGCAATTCCATTTACAATAGTACCTAAAAGAATAAAAGACCTAGCAATAAATTTAACCAAGAAGGTAAAAGACTTCTACACTGAAAACTACAAAACATTGCTGGAAGAAATTAAAGATGTAAATAAATGGAAAGACATCTCATGTTCATGGAGAAAAAGCCTTAAAATTGTTAAGATGTCAATACTATTCAAAACTATTTATAGATTCAATGCAATTTGCATAGAAATTCTAACAGCCTTTTTTCCCCCAGAAATGGGAAAGCCAATTCTCAAATTCATATAGAATTGCAAGGGACCCAGAATAGCAAAAACAACCTGGAAAAATAAGAACAAAGTTGGAGGACTCACACAAAATAAGTTTGAACTCTCATATGCTGCTGGTAAGAATGTAAAGTGGTACAGTGGCTATGGAAACCAGTTTAGAGGGTCCTCAAAAAGATAAAGCACATTATACAGCAATTCAGCTCCAAACAGGATTCACATACTTGTATGCACTGCAGCATTATTCACAATAGCCAAATAGTTGAAACAACCCAAGTGTCCATCAACAGATGAAAGGATAAACAAAATATGGTACATACATTCAATGGAATATTATTTGGTCATAAAGAGGAATAAAATTCTGATATATACTACAACATGGATGAACCTTGAACACATTATGATTGGTGAAATAAACTAGACACAAAAGTATAAATATTGTATGATTCCACTTATATGAAATATCTAGAATAGGCAAATTTGTAGAGACAGGAAGTAGAATAGAAGTTACCAAGGACTAGGCGGGAAAGAGGAGAAAATAGGGAGTTAATGCTTAACAGGTAGAGTTTCTATTTAGGGTAATGAAAAAGTTTTGGAAATAGATAGTAGTGATGGTTACACAACATTGTGAATGTAATTAATGCTGATGAATTATATAGTCCATCAACGGGATGAATGGATAAAAAAGATGTGGTGTATATACACAATGGAATACTACTTGGAGATGAAAAAGAATGAAATCTTGCCATTTGCAACAATGTGGATGGAACTGGAGGGTATTATGCTAAGTGAAATAAGTCAGAGAAAGACAGATATATGATTTCACTCATATGTGGAATTTCAGGAACTTAACAGAAGACCACAGAGGAAGGGAAGGAAAAATAAGATACCATCAGAGAGAGAGGCAAACCATAAGAGACTCTTTAAAAAAATTTTTTTTTAATGTTTATTTTTCAGAGACAGAGAGAGAGAGAGATAGAGCATGAGTGGGGGAGAGGCAGAGAGAGAGGGAGACACAGAATCTGAAGCAAGCTCCAGGCTCTGAGCTGTCAGCACAGAGCCTGACATGGGGTTCGAACTCATGAACTGTGAGATCATGATCTGAGCTGAAGTTGAACGCTTAACCAACTAAGCCTGCCAGGCACCTCAAACTAGAAGAGACTCTTTTTTTTTTTTAATTTTTTTTTTTAACATTTATTTATTTTTGAGACAGAGAGAGACAGAGCATGAATGGGGGAGGGTCAGAGAGAGAGGGAGACGCAGAATCTGAAACAGGCTTCAGGCTCTAAGCTGTCAGCACAGAGCCTGACACGGGGCTCGAACTCACGGACCGCGAGATCATGACCCGAGCCGAAGTCGGCTGCTTAACCGACTGAGCCACCCAGGCGCCCCAAGAGACTCTTAAATACAGAGATCAAACTGAGGGTTGACAGGGATGGGGTAAAGGGGTGATGGGCATTGAGGAGGGCACTTGTTGGGATTAGCACTGGGTTTTGTATTTCAGTGATGTATCATGGAAATCTACTCTTGAAGCCAAGACTATACTGTACAACTTGACATTTAAAGAAAAGTTAAAATTGCAAATTTTATGTTATATAGGTCTTACCACAATAAAAAAGGGAAAAAAATTGGGCAGTATTATTTAGGGGAGCTGAGGGAACAGGTAAGTATCAGAAAAATTAATCTGTGTTTTAAGGGTGTTAGAATTCTTAAGATGGGAAAATCTGAATAAATCAGTCAAAAAACTCGTTAGTGTATACAATTCAGACATTGGATAACAGTTTCAGGTCCCTATTTTCTTCTTTTGCCTAAGTCTAAGTATATGTATATTCTCTAAATTGCAAATAAACTGGATATTTGCTTCAAAGACATGTGGAGGCACTCTAGCAATTTTTGATTGACAATAATGACATCCATTGTTTCATTGGAGGAACTAATTGGACAAATCACACTTAGTTCTTTGGTTGTGACATTAAACAGAAAATGGGGAAACTTTTGGACAAATACTTCCCACAAAAAAGTTGCAAGCATTGTCCTTCCCATGAATTCAATAGTTACATTTTTCTTTTTGAGGGATGTGAATATGGAAATTACTATGACTCCTTGAAAATACTAACCATCATCATATATTGTTTTCCTTATTTTTGCCTCAAGAGGCTCTATAAAAGAGTGTTTGATCAAGGATTCCTTAAAACAGATTGTGATGTAGATCTGGTTATCTGGGACCTAGGAGTTGAAATGAAGGACTTTGGGGCCACAAAACAGGATGTAGGTGGTGCCAGGGTGGGCTCTGTAGGAGGGAGCTGGACCAAGTAGGTGAGATCCAGCTACTGGGTGCCAGAGCAGTGGGTCATCTGCTGGGGGAGGTGGGGTGATGAGTATCAATGCCGACATGAATAGTGAGTCAATCTCTTGTTATCTATTGGAAATCCTGCATAAGGAATGAGATAGATTTAAATAAATGAGTAATAAATAATTCATGCTTCCTGCTTGGGGTTGAACATAAAGCTAAACCTACTGGTGGAGGCAAGAAGGCAGCCTGGACTAAAGGAACATGGTATAGGAAGAACCACATTCTTACGCATGTGAAAACATATTGTCAGCATTATGAAGCACTAAACAAACCTTAGGGTTCTGGCTATTCATGGATGTGAAATTTAAGACCTATTCCTCAGTAGAAGGTTCTGGTCATTCTGAGAGCTCTGATGGTGAAGCAACCTCATTTGTCATTATACCACTGAAAAATGACGAGAATTAGGGTCTAAAGAGGAAAAACAAAAGTTCAAATGGTCATGTTTTTAAGCTAGAAAAAAGGAAATCTCTCTGGTTTTAATCACAAATTTTAGACTTTTTAAAAATGGGCTTATCATTTGACGTCTTTGGGAAAAACCTACAAAAATAAAGAACGTGTCTTGTATAGCATACCCCCAAATAGATATGGACCTGTCCTCATAAAGAAGGATATTTGGTGCAAGTGCTTATTTGCTGTAGCAGTCAAGAGCTAATATTGAGAATTTATCATATGCTAGAAGGTGTCCTAGGTACTCCAAGTGTGTCAAGTTATGTAATGCTCACAGTAACTTTGTCTTCACTAGGTACTACCATTTTGCCCAAGGGTCCACAGCAAATCCCAGAGTTTAAATACCAGCAGTCTGGTCCAAAACCCACTCTCCAAACCACTGCATTATTCTCCCTTTCACAACTAAAGAGAAAGGTCTCTCGTGGTGAAGAGAAGTGGTGCCAAATCATTGTCTCCAAAACATGACCCAAAAGACAATGGCCCCTCAACATGTTTCATGGCCAAACAAGGGTTCACTGGTGAAATGCTGAACATTATATTTCTTTCTTCCTTACACCCACTGCAGGCTCTAATAAAGGCTCTAATAAATTTTGTCATTAATACATCTTTTTATCATTTGTTTCACCCAGCACAGGATCTTTACTTGTATAATATCTTATTACTCTTACTCAGAATCAGTACTTTATAAATTGTATGTGGGGAAGTGTTGCATTAAAATATAAAAATGCTGCTCTAATAACTGGTCATGTTACAAAAATAACCATTGCTAATTGTTTCTTTGACTAATGTAAACCTGGAATCTTACTTTTGAGAAATCATATGAAGTTAGCAAGGCAAACTAGATTTGGTGAATGGGCCTTAAAGTTAAAACCTTACGTGTGCCTCAGTCAGAGAAATACTATTCAAATGAAAATTTTCTTTTTCCCAGGTTACAGAGATCTATTTTCTATCTTCTTTGATTTTGTTTTACTTTCCCTATATTATTTTGGTCCTATGCTAGTCTATATTGGCTTTGGCCACTATATTTCAGGACCCCTTTACTGTTTACAGATTATTTTTGGACTGTGCTAATGAAATCTCTCAAAATTCACTTAAAGGAGCATAAATTCACCAAATGATCTTCATGAAAGTTTGCTCTTTCTAACACAAAAAAATATAAGTGACTTGTCTTATTAAAACTGTGTAGTGACTCTGTGCTCTATGACATGCTATCATGATGGAAGAGAGAGGGGTTAGCGTCTTCCTTTTTAGCTAAAAGAGTAATATCTGAATTGGTTGTTGAGTTGAAATGTATTTCTCCAAATGGCCAGAAACATAAGCATTATGAAACCCTCCATCCTCTGTACGACTCCCACCCCCATAGCCTTCTGTCCATTTTGTCAGAATTTGTCTTCTTAAATCTGCTTTATTCTGCATGTGCAGTCTTTACATTGCTTTCCATATGACTAATCTTACTATTGGATAACACATGATAGTTTCTTTCTTAATTATGTGATACTATCTCTCCACCAATGTTCTGACAGCTTTATTACTGCCAAAATCAATATTTCTTTTCAGAAATGAATTTAAGAGACACAAGTTCCAGGAGTGAGTATAAAAAGAGGATAGATCCCAAAAGCCACAGAAATAAATCAGTGCATTTTGTTTGTTTGTTTGTTTTGAGATGGTGGAAATTTTCAGGACCATGCATGCCTCCATATTTCTTTAAAGTAATATGTTCACTTACATGTACAGAGTCGTGCCCTGCCAGAGCCCCAGTTGGGATTTCTACAAAGCAGTTATATGTCATGTGTCCACATGCATGTAGATAGGTGTTTACATGTTTATAAAATGCAATAATTTTTAAAGGTAAATCAGTGATACCTATCACCCATAAATCTACCAACAGAAAACAACTACTATTAATAGTTTGGTGACTTTCCTTTCAATTATTTCTACCATGCCTTTGTCAGCATTGGATATAGCATTAAACTTTTTATTGCTATTGTTAACTTCACAAATTAAAACATTTTCCCCCTTAAATTCCCATTTCTTTAGTTATTATGTAGCCTGACCATTTCTCATAACCAAGTTACTAGCTCTATTTCTTTTTTTCATAACCTTTTTCCATATATTTTTGCATGTTAATTTGTTAATAGTGGTTTTTTTTAAGACAGATTGTATTTGAATCTTGGTTCCACCATTTATGTGAAAATTAGGCAACTTGTTTAAGCTTTTTGCATCTTTGGCTTCTCATCTATGAAGTGAGGTTAATAACATCCACTTTCTAGTGTTCTTGTACATATTAAATGAGTCAATATATATAAAGCACTGTCTAGCTATGGCAGATGCAATATTATGGGTTCACTACCCAAGGAACCCATGGGTTCCTTGCCATGGAGGTAAACTACATTCCCCTGTTCCTCTAGAATCTAGGTGAGGTCACAAGACTACATTTCACCAATGGAATGTAACAGAAGTGATATGTCACTTGTAGGTTGGGGCAGGTAAAAGTCCTCTCTATTCCATCCAAAATATAGAAGAGACTTTGAGGTGACAAAGTTGCAGGTTGGAAAGAAGGTGTCTTGAATCATCACTTAGAGAAAAGCCACAAGGAAGAGCCATATGACCCATATAAGATTCCACTGCTATCTATTAGATTTTTTTTTTTATTAAGCCGCTGTGGGGGTTTAGGGGTTTACTGATTGTAGTAGTTAGAGGGATTTACCCTGTATTACATTTGTATGGGGAAAAAACACTTAAGAAATGGAAGCTATTCTTCTCCTTCTTCTTTTCTTCTTCTTCTTCTTCTTCTTCTTCTTCTTCTTCTTCTTCTTCTTCACAATGAAAATGAATGGCCAATGTCAACTTTAGACTTGAATCATACTTAATATTAACTGACCAAAAGAACTAAAACAATTTTATTCTGACTCTGAAAACTTTTCTCCTTACCCCACTTTAAAAAAAGTAAACTCTGAATATCCTCAGAAGACTGTGTTTACAAGAAGTGTGAAGAAGCACAGTATTTTAGATTTTACTATAATTAGCTAAATTTCTTTAAGATCTCCACCTATCCTGAACTCCTTAAAACCACTGGCTCTTATTCATCTGAATGACTGCTTTTATGAAACGGAAATAAGTACAATACATTGGTAGACGGTACTAATTAGTACAGTTTGATCATTACTCATAAATCTGCTTGGACATAACTTTGGGTATTTATAAACTAACGAATTTAAGTGCATGGACATGCATCCTGTTAAAGTAATTTGTTCACAGACACTGAATAGACATAAAATGTCTAAAATAATACTAGGTAGAACAATTTAACTTCATTCAAACCCCCCACCCCCACATACTCCATGTATATTCTGGAAATGAGAATTTCTAAGTGCTCTGATATTGAAATATTTTATTACTCTTCTTAAAAGTTTTACATTAGAAATCCATCCATTGGCTAATGTTTTGCAACTCTGATAGTACCCAGCTGAGTGAATGGAAGGAGTCAAAGGGTAAAGGAAAGTGCTAGAATGGTTCTTCTTGGTTGAATTGTGTTTTTTTGGTGAGCTCTGGGAGATTCTCCCACTTTTTCCTTCAACCTCCAGTTCCTTCCCTTCTCATCTCTTCTACTTTTTTTTCTTTCCCAGATTTTTCAAAAAGGAAAAATGACCCAAAGGTCTTTCTTATATACTTAGGTGACGGGAGGCTAAAATCTTTATTGTTCCCTTTCCCTGATTTCCTCAAGTACAGTCATGACTAATTATGAAAATGGGAGTGAGGAGGATCTCTCGTCAGCAAATGAAGCATACTTGAGATCAATGTGTTTCCCAATACACAAAAAGGCACCCCAACCTTAACTTAAAACACCAAGCATAAGTACTAGGCACAATTCCTAAAATGGGTAATCGCATCTCCATATTAATGTCTCATTTGACCATCAGAGCAGCCTTCCTTGTGAGACTGGAAGAAAATAATATTATCTTCCTTTTATTGAAGAGAATACATGTTCAAATATGATAATATTGGTAAGAGCCCATGTGTAATGCTTAAACCTGTCTCCTGACTCTACTATGCTAATCGTCAGATACACCAAAAAATATGGAGAATGTATGATGGCCAGGTGCCACTTAAATGCTGTGTGACTTCGGGCAAGTTACTGAATCTTTCTGTTTCCTCATCTTTAAAGTGGGGATAATACCAACTTTATAGGCTTGTCAGAGGATTGACTTAACTTTAATAGAGTCCTGAGAACAGAGCGTATCCAGTATGTATTCAGCAAGTATAAGCTGATATAAAACATAATGTGGTAATTATTACTAGTATTTCAAATTAGTAAGTGGAAGAATTTGGTTTTTAAAATAAGGTGTAACTCCATCCACATCTAGTGCTTTTTTAATCATAGAACACTTGTCTTAGATCACCTCACTATTCCTCAGAAGTCAACCAGGTGTAATCTAGCACCACAGAAACACACAATTGAATAAAATTAGTAATATGTATTAAATAAATATCATTGATTTAGTACTCCAATGCTAAGTAGCTACTTAAAATTATAAGCATTACTAAAGTACACAGTATTTTTATTCATCATAAATAATTTATATGCAGCAAAATTCATCCTCTTAAAGTGTACAGTTCTGGGTTTTGACAAGCACATACGGTTGTATAACTACTATCCTAACCAAGGCATAGAACAGTTTTTAGAGTTTATTTTTGAGTAAAAATTTATGTGAATATTCTATAAGGAATTTTTGTAACATTAGAAGCCAATATAAGCATATTTCCTTGATTCAGGGACTTCAAAGTTATTTGAAAATTGGATAATAATTCTCAGTCATTTGTACACTGATTCAAGAAGTATTTACTGACTTCTTCCTATATGCATAGCATTGTGCTGTTGTCTATGAAGATGAGGAGAAAATATAACAGTTTTCTTTAGTATTTCTACCTCAGTGCTAATAGATTAATCAAGAGAGGGAAATAATACAGATTTTCCTACATTCATTCTTAAAAGAGGGCATGAAAAGTGTCAGCACCTCTCTAATTAGCATGTATTAAAAAATTATAACTCCTCCCCCAATAAAATCTACAACTCAGTTTAATTCCTCAAATATTTGTGGTAGACAACCTATCATTGGGTGGACATAATCCTTATCCTCAAGCAGTCTGTAGTAGGGTAGAGCAGATAATTACAATACAAGGCAGAAATCAATCAGAAGTATAAAATTATATGTATTAAGAGACACGTGGGGGGAATATTGAGGTGGGAGAATCAATAACGGCTTTATAAAAGGGGTAGTATTTAAGCAGGGTCTTTAAAAAGAGGTAAAATTTCAACAAGTGCTATTCATAGAGAGAGGAGAAAAGCTTGGTATGCTATAAAGCTGCTGCATTGTCCAATACGGTAGCCACTACCCATGTGTGGTTATTTAAATTTCAATGAAAATAAAAATAAAAATAAAAATAAAAATACAGCTCCTCAGTCACACTAGTCACATTTCAAATACTTAATAGCCACAGGCAACTAGTGGCCACTGTATCAGACAGGATAGAGTAGAACATTTCCATCATAACAGAAAGTTCTATTGGATAGTGTTTCTATAGAAGCAATGACAATGAAAGGTCAGAAGGTGGGAACAATGAATTACCCAAATCTCTGTTCAAGCCTTTGAACAAAATACCAGAAATAATGGTATATCCATGTTTTTCCTCCCCAAATATAAATTGGAAATATAAGCCTATGTAAAGATCAATGACTCATTTGTTTCACTGGCTGCTCTGGTTCAATAATCATGCTGAGTTCATACTATAAATCAATAATGAAGACATAAGACTTAACAGGCCTATCTAATTGCTCCATCTATCTGAGCATGCAGATCATAGTGGCTGAAAGCCAGGTCCTAGGACCCAGCCAAGTGTGGGTGCTGCTGTTTTTTCTGGTAGATTCCTGTTAGCTCACTGGGTCCAAGCTGAATGGCTTGGGCCTGTCATAGTTGCAGTCCCCTAAGAACATGCTCATTGTTAAATCATTGCTTCTTCTTTTGGGAAGTAGTGACAGTATCCATTGCAAACCTAAAGGCAGGTAGAGGTATGAGGAAGCTATAACTCAGAGAAACAAATTCTGCCACATGAATGTGGATGAAATGGGCGATGTGTGACTGCAGTCATTGATAAACTTGTAAAGCCGCAGACTTTAGCCTTTTGATAAGAGCTGTTGTCTGCTGTGTCTGAAGTGTGGTTTGGCTAAACCACACAAGGTTGTAGTGCTGTTTTTATAAAACCAGTCATGTCATCACTTCCCTGGGGTCCAAATGGATGGTGTGTAGGACCAGAAAACCATGTATCATGGCTTTATTCTTTATCCATGAGAGTCCAAAATGTGTGCCTTCATTGGTTTGGAAAAAAAGTTTAGAAAATCAATTATCTGAGAAAATCAAAGGCAGCCACAAATATACTGAATTCGTATCTTTTGGTTGGGTGGTCCCACTTAATTTTAGATTCAATCATTGCTTACAACTTGACTTTGAGTCCTTTAAAATATTATTCAATAATAATTGACTTTTAATGTGCATATTTGTTTTTGGACACCATCACTGGTGTCACATTTTATTTACACATGCTCATTAAACAGCAAATAAGTGTCTTCTCTTAAAAGGGCTTAACAGTACCAGGAAAAGGTGGGGGGAAAACCCAGCAAGATATTAACTTTAAATAATTACTTTTCAAAAGTGAGATATATTATATGGGTAATATACATCCTATAGATACATATGCACTTACTTGTTTTTCTTATGAGGAAGCTCATACAGCCATATTCTTCCTCCAAAGACTGGCATTTAGAAGAGCCATCTAAGCCATCTTGCAACACTGTTAACATATAATCACCTATTTTCATATAATGTCAACCATTAGAGTGTCAAGGGAAAACATGAAAGTAAGAATCTGCATATCAAGAAAACCTATATAAATACAGGTTTAATATTTTTCAGTTAATTAGTTTTTTTTAAGTGCTTAAAAAATTATACATGGGTTTCAATCATCTGATGCTTTTTGCCTTCACATTTGGTTGGACTATTCCCTCAGTGAATTCAAAAGACTGAAGGAGAAATTATTTGTCTTTTTGGGACAGTCAAATAAGGGAAAAATGGTTAATCTCAGTTTTCTTTATTTTCAGAAGGCCTCTATGTTTCATAGGTGGGGAAATCATACTGATGACTCAACCATCCATAGTGTTATTTTGCTGTTTCATGCTACCTCAGTGGAAAATAACAAGTCTAATTTTTACCTCCTGCACGATAAAAAAATCTATTACTTTTATTGAGGAACCTACCGCTGGAAGAAACTCATTTATTTCAGGATAATCTGGTTCTTAAAATATTATTGATAGCATTTATGTTTAACTGGATTGCAAGAACAGAATACACACAAGTCATTTGGTTCCCAGTTTTATAATTTTGGCTTCCGTACCTTATTTAGACAAGCTTAGGCTTCCTTTGCTTGGCTATGACAGACATTTTAGAATATCTCCGGACTCATGAATATAAATAGTTGTGCAAAAATAAATTTTATAAAACCAGAGCTGGTAACAAAAATTACCTAGAGATCAACAACTCTAAAAGAATCTAGTGTCACATTCCTTAGAATGTCAGATTAAACTAACATGTGCCAGTCAATATTGCTACACTGCGACCCTTGATGCCTCCTAAGCAAAACTATTAAGTCCAACATTCTCTCCTGTAAGCACTTATCTGTAAGGATGGCTAACATGTCCTCTGAAGCAGATATTGAAACTGATTGGACAATAGGTAGATACCAGACAGGGGCCTGGGGGCCGACCTCTAGAAATAGGGGGAGAAAATCTTAATCTGCAACACAATGCCGTTCTCTTGAAACCCTATCATTTTCACTTCCCATGTGTCTGCTGCCTGACTGTGAATGGATTTGAAAAGGAATGGTTAGTGCTGAAAATTGGATCAGAGCTAACATTCTCTCATTTTTATCAGCAGCTGCCAAAGGTCATCTGACATAATAGCTGATGAATTCAAGCCCAGTGGATTTCATTTGCAATTTTCAATTTACTGAGGCCTCCAAACCCCACGGTGATAAAAGCTTCCCCTATCGTGGCCTGTCACAAACATCAAGAAACTGCACAAACCCACAAGAAAGAAAAAAGAGAAAGCTGTGCATCCTCGCAGGTACAGATAAGGAGAACAGGAAGAAATGGTATCATGCGGGAAGGTACGGAGCAGCTTGTGTGGCTGGTTCTCTAAATGCCAATTGAAAGGAAAAGACTATGAAGAACAATCAAATAACTTCCACAGAATAACATCATGTTTCTTTGGGGCTTTTGTGTGAAAATTGCCTTCTAATCTCTTACTTGACAAGTCCCCAAACAAAACTGTAAGCATAAATATGCAAACAAATAAATGAATAAATAATCCTTTCTTATTTGGTCATGGGAAAAAAGCACACTCAGTGTATGTTGTATTTACCATACTTTTGATTCACAAAATGCATGCTTGTAAAGGATATTGTATCAAGGAAATGTCGGTCAGCCCTAAGAAATCATTTATTTTGTTACAGAGATATGGTAGATCCTTTGATTGATTTGCAAGGGCAGTCAAAGAACTGACAGAGCAACTACTTGTAAGTGGATCTAGATACAGTGTATATATATCACAGATGTATTAGCAAAAAAAAAAAAAAAAAAAAAAAAAAAAAAGAAGGCCATTTTCCCCCTTGTAGCACTATTGGCAGTGAGCTTAGGCAGGATCAGGGACTGAATCCTGCTCCCAGGAATTGTTCAAATTGAGTAGACCATATGCATGCTCCATGGAGAATGGCAAGTTTAAAAGCTGAGCAGTCCATTTCCATCCTATCCAACTTGTCTCATACCATAGCCAAGAAAAAAAAAAAGGAAAGCAAAGAGATGTTTGAGGTGTAGCTGCTGGGAGAATTTAATTTCAGACATGGATGTCTGGATTCCATTCCTACCAAATAGAGTCAGAAAGGCTTATGAAATTGGTCTAATGAGGCAAGAGGACTTGGCAGTAGGCATCTACCAACTTGCCTAATGACAAAATTTTTCATGACAGTTGACAAGAAAACCCAGAATGACATCAACAGGACTAGGATATTAACTTCATCTATGTGTTGGTAACTGTGAGACAATCACAACTTGGAAAGGAAAAGAGAATAATTCCTGGTTGAACTGATGTAATTGTGAGCGATTGACTAGTGTAGAATTATTCTTTAAATTGTTACAGCAAATATATATATATATATATATATATATATATATATATATATAGGCTATTCATCATAATTGAATCCTTAGTTCTTAAAATTAAATTATTTCTTAGGATTTTCTATTGCCCCAAAATTTAATGACCTTTTAATTCTTCAAAGTTTCAAAATAGAAAAATGGTTCCCTCAGTAGCTAAAGGCAGGAATTAACATTCTTAAATGAGGGGTATAAAGTTTTATTCTTAAGCTACAGAAAATATGGAAGATAGCCATATTTTTGCATTTTTGTAATTTTTTTCTCCCACACAAAATTGTCAGAAAGCCACTTTTCAAAGGTTACTTTTCTCCACCCCCCTTTTAAAGTTACTATAGGTTCAAAGAGAGCTCTCCCTATAATTTGCAGTTTCTATGGGTTCTCTTTGGATTGATAGCATAATACAGAAACCCTGGTAGTGGTAAAAGATTATTTAATGGGGTCTTAATTTAATCAGTCCTCTAAAATACACACATAACTTGGTGAGGGTTTTTTATTATCTCTGTTCTTCTATGGCAGTGATATAAGGCAAGCTGTACCAATTGGTCTGTAGTCACATAGCAGAAAGGTTAATCTCTTTTATGTTCCTTCTATTAGAAAGGCAGATCTTGAATCTTCAAGGCAGAGTCCTAAATTGTTCTTGTAGACTGGTTCAGAGAGATTGTTCTTTCTCATGCCCTATGGCTAATTACATTCAGTCAGGCCAGAACATTCCACATTTCATCAATTAATTATTTCATTCCTTCATCTAGCATTTATTTAGTACCTACTAAGTATAGGACACTATGTCAAGAACTATGAATGAGACTTGCCCTACTTTCAAGCAGTTTACAGAAGAGTAGAATACAAAATATTTTAAATCTGTTTTCTCCCCCTCCCCCAGAATTGAGATTGTGTTATATAGCTATAAAAACTTTAGGGGGGTGATGTCACCAGGAACCTGACATGGATTAGCATCTTGACTTCCTTCCCCCTCCCAAGAACAACTACCAACTATTCAAGAACATAACACCACTGAGAGAATCGTAGAGCATGGGGATGAGGCTGAAGCAATCCCCAACCACAGAGATCACGACAGATTGCATTGGAACAGTAAGAAAAGCAGTTACACACTGGTTGCATTGCCCCTCCCCGAGGCCAGCACAGCACTATGCAGAGAGGTCTTTCCTGCAACTCCAGCTCCTCCAGCTCCAGTGGGAAAAGAGAACTCTAGGAGGACAACCAGCCATTTCCCTAGCATTGTGGATAACTTTGTGGGAGTACTACTCTGCTCTTGCCCCACAGGGATTGCAGTGGAATCTTCAGGGCTCAACCCCCGGGAATCTGATTGTGACAGAGAAGGGAGGGAGGGGCTTGCAACAATTAGCATGCAAATCTTGGCAGACCAAATTCATACATGTAATGCTCAAGTAATAATCACAACCAGCAACTTTGCTCATCTGTGAAACCAAGTCAGTGGTGTATTCTGACCAGGGAAGTCAGTGGGGTACAGATATACTTGATTTAGACCCCATATGAGGAATTCTCCCAGCCCTAGAGCATGGTTTGCATATATCCAGAGAGAGGCTGAGTCACAGTCCCACGATCTGTGGAGAGTGATCGGGAACTATCACATCTGACCAGAGGGGCTGGCAAGAACACCTGCAAGCTGTGCAGCCCAACAATGCTCAAGTTGAGATGCACAAGCATAGCTGATCACCCTCAAAATAGCCAGAGGGATTAATCCATCATGCTGAGGGTGGCTTCTGGCCCTTCCCAAATGTTGGGTAAATTGAGAATTGCCTAGAGTAGTTCCTCCCTTTCCCACCCAGGCAAGGGAGCTGAGATGATCCATCCACTAGCTGTAGAACCTAAAGAGCTGGTGAGAACACTTGGAAAATGCAACACAGTGGTGCTTAAGACAAGACAAAAGCAGGTAGAACTGATAGTTGGCAGAGCAAAGCTAATGGACCTGTTCAGCCAAAGTACTTGGAGTACAGGTTCACTTGAGTTAAGACAACACAGAGCTTTACTGGTCTTACAGCTGCTTTTCCCACTGTGCCCAGGCAGGTAAAATAATTTGTAGCCCTACTCATTACTGAATACAGCCTCTAGCCTACCTGACCAGGGGACCTAACCAAAGCACACAGGAAACTGCATAGCCCACCCAACAAGCCCTGCTTATGGTGGCACTGGAACAGAGAGCATAGCTCATGGCTTTCCCTGTCTGTAGAGCAAAACCAGTGGTCTCACCTGACCAGGAAATTCAGTGTACACTCTGGCCTGATTCAGATCTCCAAACAAAGAGCCATATAAGCCCTGGGTCCTGTCCTACTGTCACGCCAGGGTAGGAAGCTAATTCATAGCCCCATCTATAACTGAATATGGTACCCAGACCTGACCATCTAGTAAGCCTTACCAGAGAATCCAGATAATTGCAGAGCCCATCCCACGGCTTCACTTGGGTAGGGCACCAAGCCAGCAGTCTCATGTAACTCTTCTTAGCCAGTAGCACCTCCCCCCAATCCAACTGCAGAGCTTGAGCTGTTGCCTCTCCCCAAAATAGACCATAATAGCAGACTTCATTGCCTAAGGATATTACCAGCAGCACACCCAGAAACCCAAACTGAGTTGACTGGTAAAAATCAGTCTCTGCCAAAGCAAAACTCTCAAGCTTCGAACAGGAATCCAATTACTCAAATGTACAGATACCAGTGTAAGAAATCAAGAATCATGAAAACCCAGGTAAATATGACACCACCAAAGGAAACTAATAATGCTCAAATAACTGATTTAAAGAAATGGAGGTCTATGAGCTATCTGACAAAGAATTCAGAATAAATCACTTAAAGAAGTTTAATGAACTATAAAGACACATGGACAACTAAATGAAATTAGTTGCATGAACTAAATGAGAAGAACAACAAATCAATAGAAACTATCAAAAAATGTACAATCCTAAAGGTAAAAAAAATACAATAACTGCACTGAAGAATTTGAGTTTCAAAAGCAGACTCGACCATGCAGAAAAAAGAGTCAATGACCTGGAGGATAGGACATTAGAAATTATCCAGTTAGAGAAACAAAAAGAAAAAAAAATAAAAAAAGATGAAGAATACCTATTAAACTTACAGATACCATAAAAAACCAATATTCACAAAATAGGAATTCAGCAATATGGGACTAACAGAAGGAGAAGAGAAAGAGAAGGAGACAGAAAGTATATTTAAAGTAATAATGGCTTAAAAACTCCTGAACCTGGAAAGAGAAATAGATATCCAAATATATGAGGCTCAAAGGACTCCAAATAGGTTGAACCCCAATAGGGCCACACCAAGACACAAACAAGAGTCAAAGACAAAAACAAAAATTTAAAGCAACAAGAGAAAAAGAGAAGTTACATAGAAGGGAACCCCCCTAAGACTATCAGTGGATTTCTCAACAGAAACATTTCAGACCAGGAGTGAATGGGATGACATATTAAAAATATTAAAAGAATAAAACTGTAAACCAAGAATATTATACCTGGCAAAGTTGTCCTTCAGAAATGAAGGAGAGATAAAGACTTTTTCAAACAAAAGCTGACTATGGAGTTCATAGTCATGCCTTACAAGAAATGCTAAAGGGAGTTCTTTGAGTGGAAGTAAAAGAATGCTAATTAACATCATAAAAATCTGAAAAGGTAGCATCAATCTCACTAGTAATGGTAAATAGTCATTGATTTGGCAAGATGGTAATAGTGATGTATAAGTCACTTACAACTCTAGTTTAAAAGTTAAAAACAAAAACACAGTAAAAATAACCATAACTACAATATTCTGTCATTAGGCACACAATATAAAAAAGATTGCAAATTGTAACATCAATAATTTAAAATGTTAGAGGGAGAAGAAAAAGTGTAAAACTTTGGGATAACTACAAGAGAACTGGAAAATTGTAAGGAACATATGATTTATCAAGATTGAATCAGAAAGAAATAGAAAATCTGAATAGGCCAATTCTAGTAAGAGATTGAATCAGTAATAAAACATCTCCCAAGCCCAGGACAAGATGGCCTCACTGGTGAATTTTATCAAATATTTAAAGAAAAAATTAATACCAATCCTTCTCAAACTCTTCCAACAAATTGAAGAGGAGGGCACACTACCAAACTCATTTTATGAGACCAGCATTATCCTGAAACCCAAACCAGGATAGAGCACTAATAAAAAAAGAAAACTATAGGCCAAAATTCCTGGTGAAAATAGAGGCAAAAATTCTCAATAAAATACTAGCAAACTGAATTTAGCAATATATTGAAAGAATCATTCACCATGATCAACTGGGATTTAACCCTGGATGCAAGGATGGTATAATGTATGTAAATTAATCAATGTGATACATCATATTAATAGCAGTAAAGGAAAGAATCACATGATCATTTAGCAGATGCAGAAAAAGCATTTGACAAAATTCAATATCCATTCATGATAAAAACTCTTAGCAAATTTGGCATAGAAGGAACATATCTTAACATAATAAAGCTCATATATGATAAGCCCACAGCTAACATCATACTCAAGTATATGGTGAAAGGTTGGAAGTTTTTCCTCTGAGATCAGGAAGAAGCAAGGGTGCCCACTCTCACCACTCCTATTCAACACAGTAATGGAAGTCCTAGCTAGACCGACCAGGCAAAAAAAGAAACAAAGGTATCAGGATTAGAAAGAAAGAAAGAAGTGAAACTGTCTCTACTTGCAGATGACATCAGTTTATATATAGAAAATCCTAAATTTGCAACTATGTGGATGGAACTAGAGGGTATTATGCTAAGTGAAATTAGTCAGTCAAAGAAAGACAAAGATCATATGACTTCACTCATATGAGAACTTTAAGACAAAAAACAGATGAACATAAGGGAAGGGAAGCAAAAATAACATACAAACAGGGAGGGGGACAAAACATAAGAGACTCTTAAACATAGAGAACAAGCAGAGGGTTGCTGGAGGGGTTGTGGGAGGGGGAATGGGCTAAATGGGTAAGGGGCATTAAGGAATCTACTCCTGAAATCACTGTTGCACTATATGTTAACTTGGATGTAAATTAAAATATAAATTAATTATTTTTTAAAAAGCAACAGAAAGGAAAAAAAAAAAAGAGAAGAAAATCCTAATAAGTCAACCAAAAAAAACTATTAGATCAAATCAATGAATTCAGTAAAGTTGCAGATACAAAGTTAATGTATGAAAATCAGTATGGTTTCTATACACCAACAATTTTATGAAAAAGAAATAAAGAAATTTATCCCATTTATAATAACATCAAAAACAGTAAAACACTTAGGAATAAATTTAACCAAGGAAATGAAAGATCTCTACTCTGAAAACTATAAGCCAGAGATGAAAAAAATCAGACACAAATAAATAGAAAAGTACCAAGTGTTCATGGAGTGGAAGAATTCATAATGTTTAAATGGCAATACAACCAAAATCCATCTATAGATTCAATGCAATTCTTATCAAGATTTCTTTCTTTCTTTTTTTTTTTTTTTGTAGAAGTAGAAAAAACACTGCTACAACTTATATGGAACCATAAAAGATTCCAAAAAGCCAAAGAAATCCTGAGAAAGAAGAACAAAGCAGGAGGCATCAGACTCTTTGATTTCAAGTTATACCTTAAATCTGTCATAATCAAAACAGTATGGTATTGGCATAAAACCAGACAAATAGAACAAGGGAACAGAACTAAGAACCCAGAAATGAACCTAAGCATATAGGTTAACTAATACTTGACAAGGGAGCCAAGAATATTCAGTGGAGAAAAGACAATGTCTTCAATAAGTGGTGCTGGGATAACTGAATATACACATGTAAAAGAATGAGACAAATTAACTCAAAATGTTGATACATGTACACAATGGAATATTATTCAGTCATAGAAATAAGGAAATCCTACCATTTATAACAACATGGATGGACCTTGAAGATACTATGCTAAGTGGGATAAGTCAGACAGAGAAAAATAAATGCTATGTGATTTCACTTATATGTAGAATCTAAAAACAAAAAAACACCTAAAACAAAACTCATAGGAAAAAATATCTGACATGTTATCAGAGTCAGGGGTGGGAGAAGGGGGAATTGGAGGAAGGTGGTCAAAAGATACAAATTTCTTGTTATAAGATAAATAATTACTAGAGATAAAATGTACAACATGATGACTATAGTTAATATGCTGTATGATATGGAGGAAAGTTGTTAAGGAAAATCCTGAGAGTTTTCATCACAAAGAGAAATTTTTCTTTTTATTTATTTTTATTTTTATTATATCTATATGAGATGATGGATATTAGCTGAACCTATTGTGCTAATCGTTTCACAGTATATGTTAAATCAAACCATCATATTATATGCCTTAAACTTATACAATAATGTTTGTTGATTATTTCCAATAAAACTGGGGAAAAATGTCAAAATAATGGACAGTTTATCCTGAGAATTTGGGTAATGGAGTGACACTGTTGACATCTGGACATCTTATTTTGGGTAAAAGCTGTGTTTCCATTTTTGTTTTTGTTTTTGTGTTTTTTTGTAACATGTGAATCACTATAATATTTTTTTGTCAACTCTACCTATACTTATTTACTGAACACCTTTCTTTGGACTCAGCTTTTTAAAACTAAATAAATTCTATTAGGAAGAGGTCATTATCTACACTACCACAAATGAAAACCCTGTATCTTGAATAAAATAAAATTACAGGTGCACCTGGGTGGTTCAGTCAGTTGAGCATCCAACTCTCGATTTTTGGCTCAGGTCATGATCCCAGGGTCATGGGAGGAGCCTGAGTGAGGAGCCTGCTCAAGAGCCCCTCTCTCTCTCTTCCTCTGCTCCTCTCCGCCACTCACACCTGCTCTAAAATAATATATATATATATATATATTTTTTTTTTTTTTTTTTTGAAATTTGGAAAGAGACATGGATGTCTACGATTACTATTCAACAGTATATTTGATATCTTAGGAAATGCAGTAAGGCAAGAAAAATAAAAAGTATAATGTTTAAAAAGGAAGAAATAAAATGATCATTATTTACAGATGACATAATTATATATGTAAAAAATAAAAAATAACCTAAAGGTAAACTACTGGCATTAATAAGTAATATTTAGGGGAGTGATATAAGGTCAATATATAAAAATCAACTGTGTTTTATTTTTTTTATTTACAAAAATTTTTTTTAACGTTTTATTTATTTTTGAGACAGATAGAGACAGAGCATGAGCAGGGGAGGGTCAGAGAGAGAGGGAGACACAGAATCCGAAACAGGCTCCAGGCTCTGAGCTGTCAGCCCAGAGCCCAATGCGGGGCTCGAACCCACGGACCGCGAGATCATGACCTGAGCCGAAGTCGGAAGCCCAACCGACTGAGCCACCCAGGCGCCCCTCAACTGTGTTTTTTAAACCAGCAAAAATCAAGTAGAAAATAAAAAGTTTTAAATGTTATCATGTATACTAGCATTAAAATCATTACATGCTTAGGAAAGATGGTCAGTATCTTAAAAAAAAAACTCTGATACATAATTGGGAAAAATTTTAAATGACCTAAATTAATGGAAGAATGTAACACATTTGTGGACATCCCCAAATTGATCTATAGATTAATATAATCACAATCAAACTCTCAGCAATATACTTAGGGCAGGTGTTAGGATTAGTAAAGAACTGGGTCTCATTAAATGACTCCAAAGAGTCAAGTAGCCCCACTAAGCTGAGTCAAGAAAGGAAATCCAGTATTGAGAGATCTGGGTCTTAAAATGAGGGAAAACCATTGGACTTATTAAGTTAAATAAAGCTGGGGCACCTGGTTGGCTCAGTCAGTTGAACGTCCAACTTCGGCTCAGGTCACGATCTCGTGGTTCTTGAGTTCAAGTCCCACATCGGGCTTGCTGCTGTCAGCGCAGAGCCTCCTTCAGATCCTCTGTCCCCCTCTCTCTGCCCCTCTCCCACTTGTACTCCCTCAAAAATAAATAAAAATTTTTTTGAAAGCTAAAATAAGCTATATGAGGGAAAGAATATGATGTTTCTTTCGCGCTTCACAGTCTGCACTTGTCTTTTGCGTCCATAATCTCCTTGAGAACTGTCAGCATCGTGAGCTGGAGGATCATCATTCCCATTCTACCAGTAAAGAAACTAAGGCTCAGACATTCCCATTCTACCAGTAAAGAAACTAAGGCTCAGACATTCCCATTCTACCAGTAAAGAAACTAAGGCTCAGACATTCCCATTCTACCAGTAAAGAAACTAAGGCTCAGACATTCCCATTCTACCAGTAAAGAAACTAAGGCTCAGACATTCCCATTCTACCAGTAAAGAAACTAAGGCTCAGACATTCCCATTCTACCAGTAAAGAAACTAAGGCTCAGACATTCCCATTCTACCAGTAAAGAAACTAAGGCTCAGACATTCCCATTCTACCAGTAAAGAAACTAAGGCTCAGAGAGCATTTTAGAGGCCAAAGAGATTCAAAATTATAGAGCAGGGATTAGAACACAGTTTTTTCTGGATTTTTGTCCAAAGCTCTTTCTGGAAAAAAAGATGTTAAGAAATAACATATACATACCATTCAGGGAATGTAGGTGCATCCTAAGTGTTATTTGAAATTTCAGATATATGAAAATATGAAAAGGAAGATACACACATATGACTATTGCAAAATGCGTGCTTTTGAATACACTCTTCCCTCAACTTTGAATGCCTCTCACTCCTTTATTCCCCAGTTGTCCGTTAAAATTCCACTGCAGCACTTTCTCCTCTAAGCAATTACCCTTTCCACACAAACAGACTTCAACACTGAGTTCATTTTCAGAGGTAGCATTGTGTAGAGATTAAGAGCAAGGACTCTAGAGTCAGACTTTGAATTGGCATCCTCGGTCTGACACTTAACAGTTGTATAACTTTGGAATGGTTATTTAGCTTTTCATTATATGTATTTCCTAACTGTAAAGTAAAGATGATAACAGTATCGTCCATCTTTTAGGATTGTTGCAAAAATTAAATCAGTTGATAATGTAAAGTGCTAGAACAGTGCCTGGTACGCAGTAGGAATGATATAAGGTGATAACTGGGATCAATATTATTCAAAATCATTTATTGTACACCTACAGGATGCCAGTGACTGTGCTAAGCTTTGTTGATAGAAGTGAAACAAAATTTCCTGCTCTGTAGTGGAGGAAAGAGACAATAAGTCAGTAAATAACTAAACAAGATAATTTCAGACTTCAAAATTTGCATAAAGGACACAAACATAGGGATGTAATAGATAGTAGTAGGGGGTGGGTGTTGTCTTCTTTAAGGAGGTTGGTTACAGAAGTGATGTGTAAGTGATCAGAGGGGGATATAAGTCTTTACTGCTAATAATGAAGAGGCATGAGGAGATCTGGGAGAAGAATATTCCAGGCAGGAGGAACAGATAGTGCAAAGATGCCAAGATTAGAACAAGTTTAGTGTGTCTGAAAACAAAAATGGTACCTGTATGGGTGGAAAATGATGGAGAAAATAAGAAGTAGGAGGTGAAGTTGGTGAGGAAAACAGAAGTTGGATCATGCAGGACTTTGTAGGCCATGGAAAGAAATTTCAATTTTATGTGTAGCTAGAAACTATTGCAGTAAATTATAAGAAGTTAGGAGATATGATTTGATCAATGTTTTAAAAAGATCACTCTGACATCTCTGTGGAGAATGGATTGCAGGAAGGCAAGACTGGAAGCAGAGAGATTAAGGAGAGTGATAGGGCAAAAGATGGTTATAGCAGTAGAAATGCAGAACAAGAGATGGATTCACAATGTTTTGGAAGTGCAGTCTAGACTTGCTGATAAACTGAATGTAGACACTAAGGGAAGGAGAGAGCTCCAAGATGACCACCAGGGTTTTGAGCTCCAGCAACTGGGTGAATGGTGGGGCCATTTACTGAGATGGGGACTGATCACTTTTTTTTTTTTATCTTCTTTTTCTTTTTCTTTCTTTCTTTTTCTTTCTTTCTTTCTTTCTTTCTTTCTTTCTTTCTTTCCTTCTTTTTCTTTCTTCTTCCTTTTTTCTTCCCTTTTCCTTCCTTCCTTCCTTTCTTCTTTCCTTCCTTCCTTCTTTCCTTTCTTTTCTTTCCTTCCTACCTTCTTTCTTTCTTTAACTCCAGTGTAGCTAACACACTGAATGTAACATGACTGCTATATTTGTTTCAGATGTATACTATACTACATTATAGTATATATAATTATATATTATATGCAGTTATATATATAGTATATATTATATGTAGTTATATACATAGTATATATTATAGTATAATCACTATATTATAGTGATTCAACAATACCATATATTACTCAGTGCTCATTAAGATACATGTACTCTTAATTCTCTTCACCTATTTCACCCATAACCCCACCAATCTACTCTCTAGCAATCATTAGTTTGTTCTCTATACTTAAGAGTCTGTTTCTTGGTTTGTCTCTGTTTTTCCTTTGTTTGTTTGTTTTGTTTGTAAATTACACATATGAGTGAAATCATATATTTATCTTTTTCTGATTGCCTTATTTCACTTAGCATTATACTCCCTAGCTCCAACCATGTCATTGCAAATGGCAAGATTTCTTTCTTTTTATGGCTGAATAATATTCCTCTGTGTGTGTGTGTGTGTACCATATTTTCTTTATCCATTCATCTATTGATGGACACTTGGGCTGTTTCCATAATTTGGCTATTGTAAATAATGTTGCAATAAACATAGGAGTGCATGTATACCTTCAAATTAGTGTTTTTGTATTCCTTGGGTAAATACCCAGTTGTGCAATTACTGGATTATAGGGTAGTTCTATTTTTAATTTTCTGAGGAATCATCATACAGTCTTCCACAGTGGCTGCACCAGTTTGCTTTCTCACTAACAGTGCACAAGGGTTCCTTTTTCTCCACATCCTAGCCAACATTTGTTGTTTCTTGTGTTTTTAATGCAATGTTTTATTATTTTTTTATTAAAAATTTTCTTTTAATGTTTATTCATTTGAGAGAGAGAGAGAGGCAGAGAGAAAGGGAGACACAGAAACCAAAGCAGGCTCCAGGCTCTGAGCTGTCAGCACAGAGTCCAATGCCTGGCCTGAACTTGTGAACTGTGAGATCATGACCTGAGTGGAAGTTGGACGCTTATCCGACTGAGTCACCCAGGCACCCCAATACGATTCTTTAAATAAACATTTAAAAATAAAATAAAATAAAAATTAGTTTATGACAATAAACTGAGAAGACTGCATCCTCAATTCCTTGAATTTAGAAGTGGCCTGGAGTCGTCACGTACAGACATGAAAAAGCTTGCCCCACAGTCATCTTTAAAATAACCCTAGCCTGGGGCGCCTGGGTGGCTCAGTCGGTTAAGCGGCCGACTTCGGCTCAGGTCATGATCTCACAGTCCGTGAGTTCGAGCCCCGCGTCGGGCTCTGTGCTGACAACTCAGAGCCTGGAGCCTGTTTCAGATTCTGTGTCTCCCTCTCTCTCTGACCCTCCCCTGTTCATGCTCTGTCTCTCTCTGTCTCAAAAATAAAAATAAACATTAAAAAAAATAAAATAAAATAAAATAACCCTAGTCTGGAAATAGAAAAAAATATAGATGAACATAGGGGGTAAAAAGAGAAAGGCAAACCATAAAAGCAGACTCTTAACTACAGAGAACAAACTGAGGGTTGCTGAGGGGAGGTGGTGGGAATGGTCTAAATGGGTGACGGGTATTAAGGAAGGCACCTGTGATGAGCACTGGACGTTATTTGTGATAAATCACTAAATTCTACTCCTGAAATTAATATTACACTATATGTTAACGAACTGGAATTTAAATAGAAACTTGTAATAAAAATAAGTAAATAAATAAATAATAAAATGCAAACAAAGATTACATTATAGACATGCTTGCAAAGCTTCAAAAAATAAAAGGCTATATGCAGCTTCACCCTTTACAAATATAACTAGGGTAAGTTGATTATCATTAGGCTAATTAATTAATCATTAATTAGGCTGAAATGAATAATCCTTTATTAGTTCCATTATGCAGAAATTGCCTTCATATTATACTCCTGGTTAAGACATCCTTAAGATTGGATAGAACTAAAATGGGAAAATAAACAAGCAGATTTTCAACAAGATAGTGTGTTGACGGTCATGGTTGTTGTCTCAAGCAGGACAGTGGTTGACTACAGGGACCCAAAAAGAACCAAAAGGCCAATGTGAGCCATAGCATTTCTTGGGTATATATAGTTACACAGCACAAATTTATAAGTCATTTTAACTCCTCTCCTTTTCTACATATTTCCTTACCAATTCTTCCACTTATCCTCAATGTTGCTTTCTAACCAGTACTTTCTATCCATTTCCCTCACTAGAACACACACAAAGAACAGTTCCTTATTTCTAGGCTCTCCCCTCCCTGTGAGGTTTACAACTGATTGTCTGATCTTCCTCAAACAAAATTTTCATTATTTCACTTCTCATTCAGGAATGTTTAGGGAGCCTCCAAGTTTTATCTTCTCTCATCTCCTCAGTCAGACCTTTGTCAATTGTCTCAATACAAGTTCATCAACCTTTCTGGGATATTTTGTTACTCTCTGGTTTAAAGTCATCAGTGGCCCCATAAGATACATAATAGTAAATATGTTCTCATGAAACTTCTCCAATAATTCTTTTTTTTTTTTTTAGCATTTTTTAAATTCATTTTTGAGAGACAGAGTGTGATCAGGGGAGGGGCAAAGAGAAGGAGACACAGAATCCTAAGTAGGCTCCAGGCTCTGAGCTGTCAGCACAGAGTCTGACGCAGGTCTCGAACCCACAAACCATGAGATCATGACCTGAGCAGAGGTCAGATGCTCAACCCACTGAGCCACTCAGGTGCTCCTAATAATTCTTGTTTTAATTCCATTTCTTAGCCTAGTTCTCCACTTCCTAACAACTGACCATACTTGACTTTCTTAGGCTCATCTCCTGCCACTCCTTCCTTCCCCACAACCTCCTGTATTCAAGCCACCGTAGGCAGTTTGCCATCCCTGGAAGATTGATGATTTTCCACATCTCTTTGCCTAGATTAATACTATTCCCAAGGTCATGAATGCTTGTCTTCTTTTAACCATGTATAGAAAGGTAGGAACTATACCAATATCACTTCAAAAACTTTCCTAACTCCCTGACCCTGCATTATACTTCCTTTCTATTCATTGCTTCCTATTCTATTTTCCCACAGCATTTGGTTTAAATTTTGTTTGGATTTATGACGAATTCTATATATTGCCATACCTCAGACTACACTGTATGAAATCTTTAGGGCAGGAAAAGTTTCCTGTAGTTATTTCTATATTTCTTATATTCAGCTCTTATTCTTCAAAGGCTGAGATGGTGCTTAATAAATGTTTGCATTTTGGGGTGCTGGGTGGCTCAGTCGGTTAAGTGTCCAACTTCGGCTCAGGTCGTGATCTCGCGGTTTGTGAGTTCAAGCCCCGGGTCGGTCTCTGTGCTGACAGCTCAGAGCCTGGAGCCTGCTTCGGATTCTGTGTCTCCCTCTCTCTCTGCCCCTCCCCTGCTCATGCTCTGTCTCTCTCTGTCTCAAAAATAAATAAAAACATTAAAAATTTTTTTAAAATAAATGTTTGCATTTTGAATGGATTCAGTTTCCCCAAATTCTATGGTCTTCAGGCTACATATTGCATTTCTGTACTCTGTATTCCATTTTAAGTGTCCTAAGTTATTGCTTATGCATAAGGTATATTACGAACTGTAAGATGGCCTTTGCCTGACTCCACAACTACCCTCTTCCATCTCTGCCACCTCTTCTTAGTAACTCTCCTTCCCAAGTGCTTAAAAAATACTCTATGGCATTCCACAAAGTCAGGGAAGTGTTCCATAAACATTTTTGATTATTGAGGAAATGTAATTCCCTTGGCTATAGCTTCCAATAAAATTTAAGACAAGAGAATCACTAAAATCAATCACTGTACAACACATTGAGGACATAGGTTTCCACACTGACCTTTGTCAACCTTTGGTTGACAAGGAAGTTAAACCCTGGTGTTATTATCCTTCTCTGTTATTTTTGCATGGTTTATATACACCTTTCTCAAACTGCTGATAATAATGCCGCCCTTTCATTGAGCATATATGATAAGCAGACACTGTGTTGCTGGCCTGACTTGCATCATCTCATGTAATCCTTATACCTATCCTGAAAGTCTGTTCTCAAGATTAGAAAACTGAGGCTCAGAGAAGTATGGTAACTTGTCCAAACTCACATGGCTAACACACTGTGGAGCTGATACCCTTAATAAATGATTATATAGACTTTGAGTCATCACTCCCAGTGACAGGTAAACCCTTATGTCATTTGAAAACAACACCTGTAGGCAGTGTTAAGGACTTTTTAAAAATATTGAACTGTAATGTATAGCTTTCAGCTCTTGGTCCTAGTTCTGTACACTAAGTCATATATGTGGAGAGTTTTAATTATTATTTCTTATGCTAGCCTTATTAATATTTAAAGGCTATTGCTATTTTTTTCATTTTTCTTTTCTTTTCTTTTTTAACACCAAATATCTTCATCTCTTTCAGCTGTTCCTCATGTAACTTGGCCTGAGGCCTCACACACTCCAGGTTGCTCTCCTTTGGACAAGCTCTGGTTGTGTCAATCAATGTCCCTCTTAAAACTGGATGAAGCCCAGGGCTGAACATAATGCCCCCTAACTGGTGTAGACTGCACTCAAACTATCACCTCCTTTATTCAGATCCTTTACTTCTATTAATGTAGCCTGAAATTGTGTTACATTTACTGGCAATTCTGTCAGTTAAAACCCTGAGGGTTTTATTTTCCATATGAATTACAAAATTTATGAATGTGAGAGCAATTTACAGACTATAAAACTACTATACTAATATGATTTATTAATAGTAGCATAAATGGCAGATTTGATCTACTTTCAAAGCAAAACAGTTCACAGAATAAATTTTAATTGGTGGATTCTAAAAATCTAATTCTAAAAATCTCCAAACCGTTAAAAAAAACAAACAGGGTAAGCCAATTTGCCTGCAAATAATAGATGCAAGTCTCTGTAAGTAGGAGCTTTGTCATCCATGGACTTTAATATTTCTAAAACACTCCAGGGTTCAACTTTAATGTAGAAGTTAAGCAACATGATTTTTATTATGCAGGCTGCTCTGGACAACCACTATGACGTGAGAACATTCATAGAGCAAAGTTTCTTCATCAAATGCATACATGTAAATTGTAGCCTTTGATAGCTGTTTGCGGAAAAATGGTCATCATGGGAAAGCAGAATGGGCCTTGACTAAGAACTGATATCAACTATTCATTTCAGTTCAGAAACTTTTACTAAGCACACAGTACATGTAGAGCATTATTATAGGTGCTCTGAAGGAATCAAAGAAAATGGGATTCCTGCCCTCAGTCATAAATACGCTCATCATATAAAGCCATCATTAATGAACCCACTTTCATATTTTCCCAACACTATGGAATAATAAAGATCACTTAGAACCACATCAATTATTTTTAAGTTATCCGGAATTTTCAGTTAACCCAGGAGGCTTTAAGTTTTCCATATAGCAGAGTTTTCCAGTAATAGCAGAGTCACCTCCGTTGATACAGTTGCTCATTAATTCATTCAACAAATACATAACACTAAGGAAACTCTAGTAATTGGGTCTGCCTAGAGTTAATGCATTTATGGGGAATGAAATCTAATAAGGTTACATTCATAAGTAGGGGCCAGATACAAAGGGCTTTGTATGTTGAAGTGGAGTATATGTTGTTTTTGTCCAACCACTATTTTTCTTCACATTCTCTTGCTAATAGAACTCTCTTTTCCAGGACAGGGCCATCTTCATGTTGCTGGGGGGAGGCAGAATGACTCTGGCCCCTTCATGTCCCACCCAGACCTAAGCCTAGACAATCAGAGTCCCCTATCCCTCAGGCTGTGGTGATTGATACAGGGCAGGCAGGTGACCCAAGCCAGGCTAATCAGGGTGCTGGCCTGACATTTTTTGTTAGAGTTATTAAAGAACAATTGTTTCCAGAGGGGTTGCTAGACTGCTACGATGGAAGTGGTGGTTTGGGGGGAGGGAGGTTTTTCAGCACCAGCCTGATGCTAAGTAGAGACAGTCTAAGACAGAAACCAAGAGACAGCCCTGATGACATCCCTTGCCATGGAATGAAGCCAGGTCTGCCCCTGGATTTTACAGTATGTTAGCTAATAAATCCCATTTACTGTATAGGTTAGTTGAATTGTTTTTTGTTGTTTATAATCAACTTGATTCTAACTAAAACTTATGTTACATAAAGAATTTGATGTCATGACATTCATATTCAAACCTACATAATATCTATAAGTAATATATATATATATATATATATATATATATATATATATACACACACACACACACATCTATCTATCTATCTACTATGTCATACAGGTTCAACACTGTGCTCAGTATGACAATCCAAACTTTATCTAATTTCTTTTTTTTAATGTTTATTTATTTTTGAGACAGAGAGAGACAGAGCATGAACGGGGGAGGGTCAGAGAGAGAGGGACACACAGAATCCGAAGCAGGCTCCAGGCTCTGAGCTATCAGCACAGAGCCCTACGTGGGGCTCGAACTCACGAACTGTGAGATCATGACCTGAGCCGAAGTCGGACGCTCAACCGACTGAGCCACTCAGGCACCCCAAACTTTATCCAATTTCAACCTCATCTTCAGCAATGCATATTCTCTCTCTCTGTATTCCATGTGTAAAATACACTTTTATTAGTATTCTTACTTATGAAGATGCTTTGAGAATTAATGAGCTAAAATTAGCTAACTTAGGGAAATTTTAATAGAGCCTGCTGATGCTGAGTGATTATTTAACATACACTAGTGACCTGTTGAAAGCAGGCGTATGAGGCCTCCATAAACCCATGTCTTAATTGTGGCAAACTCCAGCATTTCTTTAGCTTCTAATTTTGGATGAATATCCAAATTCTGAAATTTACTATCCAGTGCTCTATTCACTAGAGAATATTGCAATCTTAAACCATGCTTCAAAATTGTTCTTCACAAAATTTTATGATGTATCAAAATAAGTCATGTCTGAAGTAAATGTTCTAATTTTAGATGGTGCTTCTTTTTCTATCAAAAACCACTTTCATGTAGAATCATTTCCAGTACACTTACTGGTAAAGACATATTCCAAAAGAAGGAAGTAATTTGCAAGGTTTTTTTTTCTTTCTGTCTGAATGAGGCCTCTAAAAACAAATACTCATCTATAATGCATGGAGTTTATTTTAAAGCAAAAATTGTGTCACATTTTACCATGAGTAAATAATTACATTTCCTACTTTCTTCCTCCTTTTCTCCAGGACTAGTAATATTTGAATTGATCCACAGGAAAATCACATTGAATTTTATCAACAAGTCAATAAAATACAATAATAGCATTGATATTGTAGATGGTCTGCACATGCAAACCTGGGATAATTTGACCAGTTACATTAGTCTAATTTCTTATTTTTTGTAAAGTAATCAAACAACCATTTTCATTATTTTTTGACTGAGTGTCCAACTGGGGTTTGCATGTAGTGACCAAAAACAGGCCTAAGGCATCAGAAAAGATTCAAGCTTTGCCCATGAGGCCTATACTAAAACACAACTGCTCAGTACACTCAGAGGCCTGGCCGGGCCTTACACATGCAAGGTTGAAACAGTCTTAGAAGGTACTTGATACCTATAGCAAACAGGTACCAGAATTCAAATCTTTGTTTTGTTTCAGTACTTTCACAAACAGAGCTATGCAAACTCCATGTAGAATTGGGTCAACTCAAGCTCAGTTTAGGAGGCTTGTTAATGCATTGGTTACACAACACAATACACACCTTCAAAAGTAAAACTTTCAATAAGCACATAGTGCTTTAAATGACAAACATCTGTCTCTCTACAGACACAACTAATAAAAATCAGAATTAAAAACAAACAGGAAATCGTCTTTCAATACATAAACTAAAGACATAAACTAGGGGTTTGTATCCCTGGTCGACCATTAAAATCAGCTGTAAGATCTGATTTCTATGGCCTGGGGTGGGATCCACACAGGTTTTTAAAGCTTCTCAGGTGATCTTAATATACAGCTAAATTTAAGAATGGCCTAAACTTTTCTAATCTTAAAGTATTATTTACAGAGAAAGGTAATAAAGAGCATGATAGTTGTTTCTTACATGAACAATTCTGCAAATTACTGAAAGTCCAAGAGCTTTGGTCTCTTTGTCGTTAAAATATGAATTATGCTATCTGTCACTCAGGATATTTTCAACAATTACCAATATAAAGGATGTGGCCTGGAGTAATGCTTAGCACATTATGGGGTGAACACTCAAAAGCCACCAAGTGATCAGGTAGGTAATCCCTCTGGGTAAGATGAGAGGGGCTGGTGGAAACTATAGCAAAACAAGAGAGACCCAGTCTAAAGGGGACATCCACTGCTTGGTCTTTTGCCAATGGTCATGTAGGAATATACTTCCATATCTTCTTCTCTTCCTCCTCCTCTTCTCCTCCTCTTCTTCCTCCCCATCCTGCTCCCCCTCTCCTTCCTCCTCCTTTTTTTAGGAAGAGAAATAAATCTGGATATTTTAAGTATGAAATTTTCCTACTTTTAAAGCAGCCCAACAAAACATATTTGTGTCACCAATTTTCTCTTCTGGAAAGTCTTAATTCTCTTTTACCATACAAACATACTCTTGTCACATGTCTGTGGGTGGTTTCAAATTTTGTTCTTGTTTTAGGTTAGTTTTAATTAATTAATTAACTATCCATTTATCTTTCTGCCAAGTATTTCTTCCCAAGTGGATCAAGGACTTCTAATTTACTTTCATTGAGGTATAATTGACATACAACATTATATTAGTTTCAGGTGTACAACACAGTGATTTCATATTTGTATATATTGTGAAATGATCACCACATGAAGTCTAGTTAACATCCATCACCACACATAATTACAGAATTGGATCAAGAATCTCTAGCTATGACTTTGTATGATATAACCACATAATGAATCTATTAGTCGTCAAGTATTATGCAGTTAAAATTTGTTCATGATACATTTTTCCCATGTGATTAATGACACAATTTTGTCTTCCTCTAGTTATGTCTCCCCTCCCCCATCAATAGTAAATTTTTCTTCAATTTCAACCTCAGCAATTTGTTATAGTCACCACTTCGCATTTTTCATTTTTTGCTTTTATTTTGAGAATAAACAAATGTTATTTTTTGCCAACTGAAATTGTACCAATAAAGCTCACTTTTTTCCAAAGAACACCACATTTTCTTATTCTACTGTATCCAATAGCACCACTTAGCTTCACTGTTGCTACTACATACAATCTGCATGAATAAAAGTGGCTTATCTTTCCTTAGAAAGGAAAAACTCTTACGTTATACCAACACCCCTTGTTTACATATGGTAGATGAAGTACTTTGTTCTGTTTTTTTTTTCAAGTTTTTATTTAAATTCTAGTTAGTTAGGGGCACCTGGGTGGCTCAGTTGATTAAGTGTCTGACTTTGGCCCAGGTCATGATCTCGCAGTTTGTGAGTTCGAGCCCCACATAGGGCTCTGTGCTGACAGCTCAGAGCCTGGAGCCTGCTTCAGATTCTGTGTCTCCCTCTCTCTCTGCCCCTCCCCTGCTCACACTGTCTGTCTCAAAAAATGAATAAAACACTTAAAAATTTTTTAAAAATTTCTAGTTAGTTAACATATAGTGCAATATTGGTTTAAGGAGTAGAATTCAGTGATTCATCACTAACATACAACACCCAGTGCTCATCATAACAAGTGCCCTCCTTAATACCCATCACCCATTTAGCCCATAATTTAGCCCACCCCCCACCCACCTCCCTTCATCAACCCACAGTGTTCTCTATAGTTAAGGGTCTCTTACAGTTTGCTTTTCTCTCTTTTTCCTCTTCCCCTATGTTCATCTGTTTTGTTTCTTAAATTCCACATATGGGTGAAATCATAAGCTATTTATCTCTTTCTGACTGACTTATTTCACTTAGCCTGATATACTCTAGCTCCATCCATGTCCTTGCAAATGGCAAGATTTCATTCTTTTTGATAGCTGGTATACACACACACACACACACACACACACACACACACACCACATCTTCTTTATCCATTCATCAGTCAATGGACATTTGGGCTCTTTCCATAATTTGCTATTTTGATAATGCTGCTATAAACATCAGGGTGCATGTGCCCCTTCAAATCAGTATTTTTGTATCCTTTAGATAAATATTTATGGGTGAAGTACTTTGAATTCTTTCTTTTTTTTAAAGTTTATTTATTTATTTAGAGAGATAGAGCATGCATGGGAGGGGCAGAGAGAGAGGGAGAGAGAGAGAATCCCAAGCAGGCTCCACACTGTCAGCACAGAGCCCTATGCAGGGCTCGAATCCCCAACGTGCAAGATTATGACCTGAGCCAAAATCAAGAGCTGAATACTTAATCTGACTGAGCCACCCAGGTGGCTTTTAACAAAGCATAGAGGTTCTCATGTCCTACAGTAGCACCTAAACATGAAAGTGACAGTTTTGTGACTGAATTTGCTGAGAAACTCTATCACTATTATAAGACATGAAGCTAGCAGATGACACAAAAACTTCTTCCATGAATTATGAGTGGAAAACCTAATCAAAGTTTTAAAAAATTTAGCACTTATTTAAGGACTATTATTGCTGTATAAAAGTTTAAGAAATTGGGGCACCTGGGTGGCTCTGTTGGTTAAGCATCCAACTCTTGATTTCAGCTCAGGTCATGATCTCATGGTTTGTGACTTCAAGCCCCACATCAGGCTCTGCACTGATAGTGCACAGCCTGCTTGGGATTCTCTGTCTCTCTCTTTCTGCCCCTCCCCTGCTCTCTCTCTCTCTCTCTCTCTCTCTCTCTCAAAATGAATAAACATTAAAAAAATAAAAAATAAAAAAAGAAGTTTGAGAACTTGTTTCAAAACTGATGGGAGGCCACAAAACAAACTGATAGTTGAAGATGTGATTTATTTGTGAAAGGTCCTGCCTTTCAGATATACCTCCAACAGAGTTGTGTGTGATTAAAGATATTCTGTGTGAGATTAATTCAGGTTTTGACCTGAATTAGGGTATCTTGAAAACAACAGAATGATCTTTAAGCCCTCCTTGTGTGAATGCAGCCTTAAACAAATCAATTCGAAAATCTCCAATGCCTAGATTAGATGATAATTGAATGATATTTAACTTAATAGCAACAAACAATATAAATAGCTATAAACATAGTTATAAATTCAATCAATTCATCATTGATTCTTAAGCTGACTCCTGTTAACAGAAAAGGAGAATGAGGTAAACTTTTCTGTAAAACTCCAGCACTTGTGGAACCCACCGCTTCACTTAGAGAAAGAATGCCATTAAACTACTTGGAATATGCAACTGTCTAAGGGCAATATTTTCCTTATTCTTCTATGGCAGAAAAAAAACATAGAACTTAAAGAAGTTGTCACTATAAATGTGTGTGTGTATATGTGACACACAGACAAGTATGCATGCATATGTAACATGTATATTTTTATATGTGTAACATACATTTACCCGAGTTTGGCTTCCTTTCTTTCTCTCTCCCTCCCTTCCTTCTTTTATTTCTTCTTCGTAACAAAGAAATCAGTAAACAGTGCTATGATGCAATCAACTCTTGTGAGAAGGTAACAATCAATAATTACCGCTTACTGAAGTTTTGCCTAAAGTTAATATTTAAAAACATAACAGACAATTTTAGTTTAGTTTATTTGAAGGAAAAAACGATTCAAGAAGTGGACGATTCAAGTATTTTATGTACTATACTCGACATAGGACCTTTGCTAGTTGTTTTTCACAGAATCATAGAAAGCTAGACCCAGAAGCATTCCAAGATGGCATATAGATGAAATTCTCCTTGCAGGGGAGAAGACTGAAGCCCTTGCTAGCCAAGTATTTTCCACAGACAACTAGGATTTAAGCCCACGTCTTCTGACTGCAAGTCAGCAGCTCTTTCAACTCTACCAGCAGCCAATTTAAACCAAACCAAAACCAAAACCAAACCAAATAAAACCTGAGTCCATAATTCTCAGCATAAGGTTAACTGAAAAGAAAAAAAAAATCTGGGTGACTGGATGGCTCAATCAGTTGTGTCCAACTCTTGATTTCAGCTCAGGTTATGATCCCAGGGTCATGGGATTGAGCCTTCGTCAGGCTCTGCACTGACTGTGGAGCCTACTTATGATTCTCTCTCTCTTTCTCTCCCTCTCTCTCTCTCTCCCACTCGCGTGTGATATCTCCCACTCGCCCCTCTCTCCCACTCGCGTGTGCTCTCTCTCAGATAAGAAATTTTTTAAAAAGAGAAAAAAATCCTTTCCATTTGGTGAAAAAGCCAACCAGAGTAGTAAGATACAATTAGACTGTATTTTTGTTCATTTGTTAAAATTTACAACTTATAGTTTTCATATAATATACGTCATTTAACCCATAATTTCCCACCATAATAAAGTAAAATAGTAGTACTGGTCAAATATTGTTCTTCCTCAAATGATCAGCTATAATTATGTAAGTTAGCTCTGATATTCACGTTCATTGCCACAAACTAGATTAGACTGGGAATATTGAATGCTGTGTTACAAACATATTTGGCATCAGAAAACTCTGAGTTCCAAACCTACCCAGCTATTTACCAACCCACTGACCTTGGGAAACATAAACTCTCTGAACCTTGGTTACCTTACCAGCAAATTGGGTGTAGTAGCACATATCTTTGACGATTTCTCTGAGTGTTAAATAAGATGATGCACCCAAAGTGCCTGTCTCTCATGCTCACTAAGGTCCAATGGCTCATCCCTGAAATTTTAACAGCAATGGACAAGAAGGTGGTTGGTGAATTTTCTGGGGCTATGCAGAGATGACTGGCTGATGTCTGAAACTACTTGTAAGACTGGACACCCGTGAAAGAATACCTTCTTATTTTAAGTTTTGTTTTTCATAAGCCATTTGAAGTGACCAGTATACGGGTCATTTGGAAGCCTTTTTTGCACTCGCTGCTGGCTTGTAGTTTCCAAGGTAAACTTTATATCCTTGTCATTTCCCTAATGTGACACAAAGTGCTTATTAAATGCTTGTTGAATGAATGTCATTGAGCTTTACATTAGGCGTGTACTTGGTGCATATATTCACACGCAGGAGCATGCATAAATGTAAACTCAGGGGCAGACACTTGGCCCATTTTGTTTACAGCCATATCCCCAGTGCTTATAGCAGTGCTTGCTACACAGTGTTCAACATTTTTCTGATGAATAAATTAGTGAAAGTCTATGTGTATACTATCCCATCCTAGACATTGTAGGAAGCAAGCTATTAGTTGTCCCCACTCATTAAAAGCACTTGCTTAGGGGCGCCTGGGTGGCTCAGTCGGTTGAGCGGGCCGACTTCAGCTCAGGTCATGATCTCTCCATCCGTGAGTTCGAGCCCCGCGTCGGACTCTGTGCTGACAGCTCAGAGCCTGGAGCCTGTTTCCGATTCTGTGTCTCCCTCTCTCTGACCCTCCCCCGTTCATGCTCTGTCTCTCTCTGTCTCAAAAATAAATAAATGTTAAAAAAAATTAAAAAAAAATAAAAGCACTTGCTTATACCATTGCATCCAATGAAACATTGAGAAACAACAGGACAATTGGAGAAGTTACTATACTTTCATTATTCAAGAATTCACATTTGTACACTGTTTTTAGCTCCTACCATCAGGAGAGGAAAAGTGAGATGATTTCTAAAATGAAACTAAAGATTTCTTAAAGTTCTTGAAGACTTTCCTAAAAAGAGATGATACTATGTGCCCTTGCTGTCCTATCAAAATGGCCACCTGTGTGGCCTTTCCTAAGTTCATAAACAATAACAAAGAAAATGTTATTTAAGGTTGTTTTGGTATATGTGTCTCTCTCCCCTGTTCAACTGCAAGTTCTTTGAGATCAGGGACTGTCACTAGTTGGTATCTGCATCTTCATCACCTGACATTGTCTGACATATACTTAAGTTCTCAATAAACGCTTGAAGGAGGAAGATGATGTTTGTTTGTTCAAATGAAATTTACCCAAGTACTAAAACCTATATTTATGAACCCAATTTCAATGTCTCTTTCACATTTCCTCACACGCTCTCTAAAGACAAGATCAGTTTTTTTTTTTTAATACATGACTAATTTTGGACCACATCTGGTCATTTTATGACAACTGAAATAGATGAATGCATATAGACAGCGTCTATAATAAGAACAGGATTCTTTTGAGTGACCAGAGCATCACGTTGCCATCAAGTGTACAGTGGAGAGGACTAGCAGGCTCCCTTTCCAGTTCTTCTCTTATTCTGTGCCAACTGGGCCCTCGGTCTTATTGGTATCCAATAATCAGCCCGATTACAGCTAGCCCTGGGAGACATGACAGAAAGAGAGTCCTCATCTTGCATTAATTGCTCCTATTGAAACTATGCCACATCTCTCCAAGCTAGATGTTGCTTAGTATCCCTTTGATATGATAATGACATGCTTCTTAGCAGATGAATATGCAAATTAAAAGCAGTAATTTGGTGGCATGCACCTGCTGACACTGCGCGGCTATGCTTATGTGCTCTGCTGTAACACTGCAGCCACACAAAAGCATCACAGAGGTAAAATTAAATTCTAATGTCGTATATATTAAACAGATGCTTCCACTTTTCTTTGTATATCTACTTTTACAGATTTTGCCATTGGAATCTCGGTTCTCTTCATGCAATTAATGGACATTGATGTGTCATACACAGAAGCGTACTCAGTGCCATTTAAGGAGGCTGATTTTAAAGAGGTGGCTTACATATATGCACATTAGGAGATGAACATTTCTTCTTCATAGCATAGAAGCTGATGACTTTACTCTTGTTGCACAAAGACTTCTATTCATACATGGAATGTATCTTTGGGCTGCAAAGCCAAAAATCACGTTTCTATAGCAAAGATGTGCACTGAAATAGAGTTACTTCATATCATCTGAAAAAAGATTCCAAAATGACTTGAAGAGGCTAGCAAAATACCCAGAATCAATAAGCTAAATTTCTCTGCTTCAAGAGGCGAGTTACAATGAATGAGAAATGGTGATTGCTTAGGTGGGAACCTAAAAGTCTTTATCAACGTGTCGTGTCAGAATTAAGCATTCTTAAGACAAAATTTTATAAAAGGTGCTACTTCTCTGCTTTTTCCCCTGCCCTTAATCCAGGTAGCATTCACACAGCTACATTTATATGTGTGTGAGTGTGTGTGTGTGTGTGTGTGTGTGTGTGTGTATGACAATAGTTGAATTGATTGAGAATGAACTGTTTAATGAGACATACACAAATTAAGTACATATTTTAAGACAGTGAGCATTTTATACTATGCATTTAATGATTACATATTATACAAAGTAGACCCACTCCAATTTAATTAAACCTCTTTTGTTGGACATCTATGTGTTTTTCCCAATTCCGTAATTACATAAACACTACTGCAATGAACATCTTCAAACATATAGCATTTTCCTTCCTTTTGATTATTCTCTGGAATAATATTCCAGAAGTAAGATTACTTGGTTAAAAGATAAGGCCACTGTTAAGCTGAAAAAAATTCTCTGGCAAACTATTTGTCTCATTTCACAGTTTAGAAACTTAGCAAGAGGGACTCTTTTATGGTTACAGTATTGGAGACCCAATTTTCAAATTCGATATACAGGCATGTTACATGTCTCCATCTATATTGCTTTAGACACACTTTGTATATAAGGTTTACATTTAGATGGAGTGATTCATTGCTACTTCCCAATGCCACTAAACATCTAGGAGTAAACCCTACAGTGAAATGCAATTCTTCTCTTAATTTTGCAATCTTATGTTGGATATGGTTTATCAAACTCAGTAATAAAGAGATTCAAGGCTATTTCTTTTTTAATTTTTATTTATATTCTAGCTAGTTAACATACAGTGCAATATTGGTTTCAGGAGTAGAATTCAGTTATTCGTCATTTACATACAACACCCAGTGGTCATCATAACAATTAATGCCCTCCTTAATACCCATCACCCATCTAGCCCATCCCCCGCCCACCTCTCTCTATCAACCCTCAGTTTGTTCTGTGTCATTAAGAGTTCCATTGAGGAGGGCACCTGTTGGGATGAGCACTGGATGTTGTATGGAAACCAATTTGACAATAAATTTTATATTTAAAAAAAAGAGTTCAAGGTTATTTTTAATTGCATAAAAAGTCCTATTATTAATAAGCTTTGTGGAAATATCTGCTACATTTAAACATAATTTAACGTTTTTACCTCCAGGAATCATATTTTCAAGTTTTCAATTGTAGTTCTTAAAAAATATACAGAATATGTGTGCAATACAAAGAAGGTCAGATTTGTGGTCATCTTCAAAAATTTCATTTTCATTCATATTATTCAACAAATAACTAGTATTGTTATATCATTTATAGATTTTTCAAGGCTTATAAGTTTTATTTAACAGCCATATCATCAACAAAATATAACTTTTTGACAGAATAAAAATAGTGTTTGTAATGACTTAGGATAATGACTTAGGATAATCTGGGAAGTAGTTCCATTCTTTTCTGCCTCATTTTAGCCTTTGGAATTTCTATATGTTTCTTTTTGTTTTCCTTTCTTTTTTAAAATTTACATCCAAATTAGTTAGCATATAGTGAAACAATGATTTCAGGAGTAGATTCCTTAGTGATTCTTACCCATTTAGCCCATACCGCCTCCCATACCCCCTCCAGTAATCCCCAGTTTGTTCTCCATATTTGTGAGTCTCTTATATTTTGTCCCCCTCCCTGTTTTTTTTTTTTTTAATTTTTTTTTCAACGTTATTTATTTATTTTTGGGACAGAGAGAGACAGAGCATGAACGGGGGAGGGGCAGAGAGAGAGGGAGACACAGAATCCGAAACAGGCTCCAGGCTCCGAGCCATCAGCCCAGAGCCTGACGCGGGGCTCGAACCCATGGACTGCGAGATCGTGACCTGGCTGAAGTCGGACGCTTAACCAACTGCGCCACCCAGACGCCCCTCCCCTCCCTGTTTTTTATATTATTTTTGTTTCCCTTCCCTTATGTTCATCTATTTTGCCTCTTAAAGTCCTCATATGAGTGAAGTCATATGATATTTGTCTTTCTCTAATTTCACTTACCATAGTACCCTCCAGTTCCACCCACATAGTTGCAAATGGCAAGATTTCATTCTTTTTGATTGCTGAGTAATACTCCACTGTGTGTGTGTGTGTGTGTGTGTGTATATATATACACCACATCTTCTTTATCCATTCATCCATCGATGGACATTTGGGCTCTTCCATACTTTGGCTATTGTTGATAGTGCTGCTATAAACACTGGGGTGCATGTGTCCCTTCGAAACAGCACACTTGTATCCCTTGGATAAATACCTAGTAGTGCAATTGTTGGGTCATAGGGTAGTTCTATTTTTAGTTTTTTTGAGGAACTTCCATACTGTTTTCCAGAGTGGCTGCACCATCTTGCATTCCTATATAAGTTTCTTTAATAATGTGCTACTTTGAAGAGCAGGATATGAATTCTGAAACCCAGGTTTTCCTAGTACTGTAATGGTCACTGTACTGAGTACCAAGAGACTCAAGTCTTAGATCCAACTCTGACATAATGAGCTGGACAAGCAATTTATTTAAATTTTGGGGGCCTCAAATTTTCACTGGAGATGTCATCCATTTAACAAATACATATTGAACAGTAGTTCAAGGTGATAGAGATAAGGTCAAGGAATAAAACAAGGGCCTTCTCTTATGGAGCTTACATTCTAGTATGGGAGAGAACAAATAAACACATTTGATATGAGATGACTGGAGCTCAGTACCTTTACAGTGTTCCACACCACCCCAACCTCTCTGCCCATCACCAGCAAGCCTTCAGACTGACTCCTGAGGCTGACCTCTGATCCAAGGTATATTTAAAATAAATATACTATGTGAAACCTGTTATTTCTCTTATAATAACAAAATCCTCTCTTATTAAACTTCTTCCTATAGCTACCAACTTATTTTTCTGCTCCCTTTACTTTTTAAAGAAAAGTTTCTTGAAAGGGTTCCTTCACTTATTGTCTTCAGTTCATCTTCTCCCATATTCTTTTGGACATGACATCACTTTAAACAAGGTTTTGTCCCCACCATTTTACCCAGATTGCTCTTTGTCAATGTCACAAGTGACTTCCACATTGCCAAAGCCACTGGTCAAGTCTCAGTCCTTTCCTTATTCTTCCTCCTCCTACTAATTCTTGCTACTGTTAAATATAATAATAATCATAGTATAATATATTTGAAAGTTACAAAGAAAGTAGATCCTCATCATGAGGAAAAAAACATTTTTCTTCTTTTTTAACACCTGTCTGAAATGATGGAGGTTAACTAAATTCATTGTAGTAATCATTTCACAATATACATAAGTCAGGTAATTGTGCTGTACACCTTAAACTTATAAAGTGCTGTATGTTAATTGTATCTCAATGAAACTGGAAGAAAAAAATAATAAAAATGTCAAACAATAAAAAATAATAATCATGGTTGTCATTTATTAGGTACTTACTATACACTCCTGGCACTACTCTAAGTGTATTAAACATACTTAGACACATAAGCCTCACAAAAACCATATAAAATACAGCCAATATAATACTCTTTATACAGATGGAAAAGAAGACAGAAAGGTGTAGTTACTTTTTCGAGGTCACACAGCAAATGATTGCAGAGCTGTATTTGAACTTGGCAGAAATGGCTGCAGAGCCTTTATCTTAGCCATTATGCTATGCTAATTCATTGGCATTTCACTGAGTTGATTGCTCCCTCCTCCTTAAAATACTTTCTTTCGTTGGCTTCCAAAACACTATGCTTCCCAGGATTTCTTTTTCCATCTTCGTGACTGCTCCTTTTCTTACTCCCTGCTGGCTTTCCTAAATATGGACATTGGAGTGCCCCAGAGCTAAGTCCTTTAATCTCTTCTCTCTCTTTGTGTTCACTTCCTTGGTGACCTCATCACAAATCTCACAGCTTTAAGTGATATATAAATTCTGACAATTCCCAAATTTTTACCACCAAACCAATGTTTCTACTATAAGCCAGATGTATCCAAATGTGCACTTAACATATTCAATTTGAGATATAAATATCACAAACTTAACAAAATTGAACCAAACCTCTGATATCTCCTCACTTCTACCCTAAAGCAGCTAGTTCTCTTCTCAGTTAAGAATAATTCCATTCTCAGGAGTTGCTTAGGATCAAAATTTTAGACGCTTCCTTGATTCTCCTCTTTTTCTCACACCCCATATCTTGTCCATCAGCAAATCTTGTTGACTCTACATTGGAAATATTCCAGAATTCAACTACTTTCTATTACCCCCACTGCCACCATTCTGGTCTAAGTCGTGGTCAATTCTCCTTTGATTATTGCAGTAAACTCATAACTACTCTCCCTACTTTTGTCCTTGTTCCTTCACAGACCATCCAACCCACCAATCAAAGTTATTTTTCTCAAATGGAACTAAGACCATGCCACCCTTCTAAACTGTTCAATGGCTTCTAATTTCACTAAGCAAAAACCCAATGAATTCAGTAAAGTTGCAGGATACAAAATTAATACCCAGAAATTGATACATTTCTGTATAATAATAATGAACATTCAGAAAGAGAAATTAAGAATGCAATCCCATTTATAAAAGGCATCAAAAAGAATAAAATACCCAGGAAATAACTTAACCAAGGATGTGAAAGAAAAACGTATACTGTGAAAACTATAAAACACTGATGAAAGAATTTGAAGATGACACAAATGAAAATATATTCCATGCTCATGGACTGGAAGAATTAATATTGTTAAAATGTCCATACTACCCAAAACAATCTACAGACTCACTGCAGTTCCTATCAAAATACCAAAAGGATTTTTCACTGAGTGAGAACAAATAATACTGAAATTTGTATGGAATCACAAAAGATAGCAAAAGCAATCTTAAGAAAGAAGAATGAAGTTGGAAGTATCACAATACAAGATTTCAAGATATACTACAAAGCTGTAGTAATCAAAACAGTAAGGTACAGGCACAGAAATAGACACATAGATCAATGGAGCAGAATAGAAAGCCCAGAAATAAACCCACACCTATGTGGTCAATTAATCTATGAGAAAGAAGACAAGAATAAACAATGGTGAAGAGAAAGTCTCTTCAATAAATGGTGCTGGGAAAACTGGACAGCTACATGCAAAAGAATGAAACTGGACCACTTTCTAACATCATGCATAAAAATAAACTACAAATGAATTAAAGATCTAAATGTGAGAGTTGAAACCATAAAACTCCTAGAAGAGAGCACAGGTAGTAATTTTTCTGACATTGGTCATAGTAACATTTTTCTGGATATGTCTCCTAAAACAAGGGAAACAAGCAAAAATAAACTATTGGGGCTATGTAAAAATGAAAGACTTTTGCACAGAGAAGGAAACCATCAACAAAACAAAAAGGCAACCTACAGAATGAGAAGATATTTGCAAATAATATATCCAATAAGGGCTTAATATCCAAACTATATAAAGAACTTAAACGACTCAATACCAAAAGACCCCCAAACAATCTGATTAAAAAAATGGCAGAAGACCTGAATAGACATTTTTCCAAAGAAGACATACAGATGGCCAACAGACACATGAAAAGATGCTCAACACCACTAATCATCAAGGAAATGCAAATCAAAACCATGATGAAATATCACCTTATACCTCTTAGAATAGCTCAAATCAAAACACAAGAAATAACAGGTGTTGGTTGGCAAGGATGTGGAGAAAAGACACCCCTTGCACACTATTGGTGGGAATGTAAATTGGTGTAGCCATTGTGGAAAACAGTATGGACGTTCCTCAAAAAATTAAAAATAGAAAAACCATATGATCTAATAATTCCACTACTAGATGTTTACACAAAGAATATAAAAACACTAATTCAAAGAGATATGCACCCCTATATTTAATGCAGCATTATTTACAATAGCAAATATATGGAAGCAGTCTAAGTGCCCAATGATAGACAAATGGATAAAAGATGTGGTAAACACACACACACACACAATGGAATATTTTATAGCCATAAAAAAGGATGAGATCTTGCCACTTGTAATGACGTGGATGGACCTAGAGGGTATTATGCTAAAGGAAATAAGTCAGACTAAAAAAGATAAATACCATATGATTTCACTCACGTGTGGAATCTAAAAACTAAAACAAATGAATAAACAAACAAAAAGCAGAACTGGACCTATAAATACAAAGAACAGACTAAAGGTTGTCAGAGGAAGGGGGCGAGAGGATCGGCAAAATGGGTGAAGGGGAGTGGGAGATATAGGCTTCCAGTTATGGAATAAATAAGTTATGGGAATAAAAAGTACGGCACAGGAAACATAGTCAAAGATATTGTAATAGCGTTGTATGGTGACCAATGGTAGCTACATTTGTGGTGAGGATAATGTAAGGTATAGAGAAGTTGAAACACTATTTGTACCCCTGTAACTAATGTGACACTGTATGTCAACCATACCAAACTCCCCAGCCAAACCCAAAGCCATTATAATGGTCTACAAGACCCCTGAAAATCTAGCCCCGTTTTATCTCTCCAACTTTGTCTCCTACCATTCTATTCCTTGCTCACTCTAATCCGGCCCCACAGGTTTTCTTCTTCTTCCCAGAATTTGCCCAGGCATACTTGGGTCTCTTTGCCTTTGCAGGGACTTTTTCCTCTTTCTGGAATCTTTCCCTCTTATATGTGAACATGACTTCCTCTATCCTTCAAGAATTTGCTCAAATGTCCTCTTTTCAGGGAGGCTTTCCCTGACTATCCTATTTAAATTGTATCCCAACATTTCCCATTCTTTTTCCCTGCTTTATTATTTGTCACACTATATATGTTATTAATTTATTCTTTTAATTTCTGTTTCCCCAAGTAGAATGTTGCATGGGCAGTGAATTTTGTCTGTTTTATGCACTGTCTGTTCCTAGCCTAAAACATTATCTGGCACAAGATAGGAAAATTATTAGTCCATCTAAGGAATTTCAGTGATAGGAGATCTTCTGGGCTATATTCTTCCTTGCTCGTGTCTTATGGGATAAAGTAAATTTGATTTCTTGATGTTCTCCTTGAGGTGAGGAAAGACCTTCCTAAAAAACTTTCAGCAAAATTCTCACTGTCAAGAATTCTGACCGATTGCTGATTAAGAGAGCAGGGGCTGAGAATACCTTTGGTTTAACCAGACTCACCTTAGAGCTGAGGGTAGGGTCAGCTTCCCTTGAGGCATATAGAGGGGCCATACTGAAGAAATCAGGGTTCTACAGGGAGAAAATGCTGAGCTAGCAGCCAATAGTGTCCACTACAGACATCTTAAAGTGGAAGTCCTGGCTGTACAGATATGAGCAAAGTTATTTTCTCACATTTCCTCAACACTAGAATCTAGCAATTAAAAAAAATTACCAACCTGACAGCTGAAAAATTATATCTCACTTTTTGAAAAAATGTTTCTTTATTTTTGAGAGAGAGAGAGAGAAGCAGAGACAGAGGGGGACAAGGGATCCAAAGTGGGCTCTACACTGACAGGAGACAGTCCAGTGCTGGGCTCGAACTCAAGAAACGTGAGATCATGACCTGAGCCGAGGTTGGACACTTAACTGTTTGAGCCACTCAGGCACCCCTATATCTCACTTTTAATCTTAATTTCTCTGACTACTACCGAGGTGGAACACATTTTCATTTGTTAATTAATCATATATTTTTCCTCTTTTTAAGATTACCTGGGCATATTCTCTGCCCATTTTTCTCTACTGGATTGTTTACCTTTTGCTTGTTAATTATTAGGAGGTCTTTATTCCATATATAATCCTTTGTTATATATATCGTAAATACTTTATTCTAATCTATTGCTTCTCACAACTTTGTTTATGGGCTTTTTGGGGGTCATACATAGGTTTTAAATTGCACGTGTTCAAAGCTATCAATAGTTTGATTTTTTAGTTTCTAGGTTTTGTCTTTTTTTTTACATGTAATTTTTTAAAATTTAAATTTTAGTTAACATACAGCACAATATAGGTTTTGTCTTAACAGAGCTCGTCCTACTCCAACGTCATAAAAATATTTTCTTTTTTTCTTTTTTTTTTTTATAAAAATATTTTCCTCTAGGGGCACCTGCATGGCTCAGGTCATGATCTCATGGTTTGTGGCCCTGGTAGGGCTCTGTACTGACAGCACAGAGCCTGCTTGGAATTCTCTCTCCCTCTCTCTCTCTGCCACCATCCCACCCCCACTTGCATGTGAGCATGCTCACTTTATCCCTCTCAAAATAAACAAACAGTAAAAAAGCCTATTTTCCTGTATATCTAATGGTTTAAAATATAATCTTCATGATATCTAAATTTGCTTTTCTGGACTCTCCATTCTATTCCATTTATTTGTCTATTTGCCCCCAACATCAAGCTCCTTTAATTTCTTAGCATGCTTTGGTTTTAGGAGATTTTAGAAGATATTTTACCTTCATTTTTCTTCACTGTTCTCACCTCCAAATATATTTTAGAATTAGCTTTTAAGTTTTTGTTTGGCGCCATCTTGAATTACAGATTAATGTGAGGAGAATTGTCAGCCTTACCATACTGAGTCATTCCATCCATCACTGAAACAATGTTTTACTACTTTCTTCATATAAATCTTACATAATTTTAAAGTTAATATTTTATATATTTCGTGTAATATATTTTTATATTCCTTTTTGCAATTGTGAACAGTATTCAAGATATCTTCTAAGTGGTCATTGTTACTGCACTAAACTCTTACCAGGGCTAGTAATTTTTTTAGTTATTTCTTTTGGATTTTCAAAGTAGATAATATTATTTATATATCATCATTTTTCTCCTCCTTTATAACATTTATAGTTCTTATTATTATTTATTATTATTATGTTATTATTTCTTACTGTATTGCCTAAGATAGTACAATCTTGAATCCTGAGACATATTCCTGACTTTAATGGGAATACTTCTAGTGTTTCATTACTGATTTTGGTGTAATGTGAAATGCAGACATAAATATTCTTTATTAAATTGTGGAGGTTTACCTCTTCTTAGCTTACTAAGAATTTTAACAAAAAATATGTGTTGTTGAATTTTATTTTTTAAAAATTTAAAATTATTGAAATGAATATGTTGTTGTCCTCCTTTACTGTTAGAGTGAGTTACATAAAGTTCTAAATGTTAAATTATCTTTTCCTGAAGCTATTTCTATTCTTTTAATCTTTTGCTATATATTTACTTCTGAACATACCACATGTTTTTATATATTGTGTCATTATCATTCACTTGTAAATATTTTATTATTTCTTCTTAACCCAGAAATTATTTAAAAGATTTTAAAAACTTTAGCTAAGTAATTGGATTATTTCTAGCTATCAGTTTGTTATTGATTTCTGAATTTGTTGAAGTCATTATATTTCTGTGTAATTTCAGTTTTTCTTAGTAATTTATTAAGATTGTTCTCTGAAGCATAATATGTAGTAAATTTAAAAAAAACAAATAATTGCATTTGCACTTGAGGTAAATGTGTATTCTTGAATTTGTTGGGTATGTATGTGTATACATATATATTTTGTTATATGTACCATTAAAACCTTATGTGTCTATTATTATTACTTTTTTGCTACTTTAGTCTTTGAATTCTAAGTCATTGGATTAACCTCTTCCACTAAGAGTATGGATTTAACAATATCTACTCACATTTCTAACAGTTTTTATTTCATATGTGTCAAAGCTGGATGGCTAGGTACATAAATTGTAATTTTTGTATCTTGATAGATTGTTCTATCTTTGTTCTGTTTATAATGTTCTGTTTATAATGTGAATCTTTCTCTTTGCCCAAATTAATAATTTTAGCCCCCAAGTATGAGTTATTCCATGTTAAGAGTGCCTTACCTGGTCTTTCTCTTTGTGAATTAGCATCTTTCTTAAATACCTATGTCCATCCCTTTATTTTAATTACACTGTGTCAATTTTGTTTTGGAAGTGTCTCTGAATATAGTAAGCAGGTAGATTAAAATAAAACATGACAATCTTTTAATAGGAAAATTAACATTTTGTATTCATTATGACTATTAAAATGTTTGGACATATTATCTACAACTATTAAATATTTAGAACTTATCTTTTAAAAAAACAATTTCCTTTTTTCTTTACCTTTATTTTGGAGTTGATTCAGTTTTATCCACTTTTTTTCCTTCCCTAGACATCTAAAAATTACATATTATATTTCTTTTCCTATATTGGATGACCATTAATTTTTTAAAACTCCTATGGTTTAAATGCACACCACTTTTTTCCTTTCTTAGAGACTTGAAAAATTATATATTGTATTTCTTTTCCTATGTTGGATGGCCATTAATTTTTTTAAAATCATATGTTTAAATGGATATACCCTCCCCTAATAACATGCTACCTATCATTGACATTGCCTTTACCTTCAAATTTTATTGAACTCATTTGGAGTGTAGTTTACATTATTAGTAGTTTAAAAGATTTACATGACTGTAAGGATTTATACTTAGCCACATGTCTTATTGGTTTCTTTTCTTCTCTTATTTTGTTATTCAATGTCTTTCTCCTTAAATCTTTTTTGTTTTCTTTGAGTGCTTCCTTGAATGTTTCTTTTTGAATGGATTTCTTAAAATGCCTTCATTTTATCCTTAATTTGATGGTCATTTGGCTGGACTTAGAATTCTGCATCATTCAACTGAGAAGGTGTATCTGAGTAAAGACTTAAAGATAGGGAGGATATCTGGGGAAAGGGAGTCCAAGCAAAAGCAATAGCAAGTGCAAATGCCCCAAAGAAGGAGTGTGCTTGGTGTGTTCCTGGAATACATATAAGTGTGATAATTTGCTTACTGTCTGCTTTCCAATAAGCCTGTAAAGTTTGACTATGTTTTATTTTCCATTGTAGACCCAGCATCTGTTGTTTTTAGTATATAGCATTTGCTCAGTGTTGGTTGAGTGAATGAATAACCCCAAATTTAATTAATTAATCAATTAATTTATTTATTTATGAGGGAGAGAATGAGCAGGGGAAGGGCAGAGAGAGAGGGAGAGAATCTTAAGCAGGCTCCATGCCTAGCATGGAACCCAACACGAGGCTCAATCTCACAACTATGAGATCATGACCTGAGTCAAAATCAAGAGTCTGACACTTAACCAATTGAGCCACCCAGGCACCCCAACCGCAAATATAAAAAAAAAGCACTAGATCATACCATTCAAGTTCACCATTATATTTTAACAGCAATAATAATAAAGAGCACATCACCATCTCTTGCAATATGGTGAACTCACTAAGGATTGAGCCAGGAATTAGTTATATTTGCCAATGAATATTAATATAATTTTTCAAGATAAAATAAAAATGGGGACTTCAGGAATTTGACTGCAATTTTTATAATTGAATTGGAGTACTTTATGTATAGTATATTCTCAGTGAAATTTGTCATAGTAGATGCTCAGTAAAATTTGTTGAGAGAATGTTAAGAATACTACCACTATTAAAAACTATGTTTAGTCCCATTTTTCAGATTTTTAGATTGCCTTTTATAGTAACATGTGCAGATTTCCTCACATTATTCAATTTAATTTATTTCACTTTCAAAGTACCTTTACTTAACATTTTAAATTGAATGTTGAAAAGAATACAATAAGTACCTGATTCTCTGCTACCAACACACAGACACAGGTGCACACCAGGAATTATTTCTTGAAAATGCACTTATTTATAATAATCTACATTTTTCTCTTTCCTAACTCCCTCTTGATGCTTCTTACTGGAGATTATATTTGCTGTCTACAAACTATACTTTTCTCCCTTTAACCCAGCAATGAAATTCTGTATAAACAAAAACTAAAAATCATTCACAAGGAGAAGTAATGCTGTTATAGAAATTATTTCGCAGGGTCACTTTAGGATTTTAATACTCTATAATGAAATAATACTCCTTAGGTTTGGCTTCAGATAGCAGACGTCTGAAGGTCTGAATAAAGAGCTTTATACGATAATGAAAAACAAGAGCAGGGGTTTCACATAGGCCATACCTGATAGGCACTTCACTGGCAAACAAAAACAAACAAGTTTTAAAAGAAAGATGAAGAGTTGACAAATCCTCAATAGTCTTTCTAAAACCCATTCCTAAACATTTGTATTTCCTCTCTTGAGTCTTTAGATTACATGGGGTAGAGTTTGCTAATACTTCACATATTTGACAATTCTAAGAACTATAAAATTCTCCTCAAGGAGTAATCACACTAAATGTCTGGTTCCATGAAAAGAGTAGTTACTGCCTCATTGATTTCATATCTGACCACTACAATCACCAGGCAGATGTCTTTATTTCTACCAGGTACCATTTTCCCCATACACGTTTACAGTGTTTTCTAAGAAGGAAGGAAGGAAGGAAGGAAGGAAGGAAGGAAGGAAGGATGGAAGGAAGGAAAGAAAGAGGGAAGAAAGGAAGGATGGAGAAAGGGAGGAAGGGAAGGGAGGGGGAGAGAGGGAAAGGGGGGGAAAGAAAAGAATGAAAGAGAGAGAGGGAGGGAGGGAGGAAGGGAGGAAGGAAGGAAGGAAGGAAAAAGAAAAATATCCTCAGATTTTAGAACTACTAAATTTCCTTGAAAGAAGCAGGGACTGATGGTAGAAACATCTCTCAAAAGCAATACTAGTCTGTGAGTAAATTTATGAACAAAAGTACATTTTAAGTGACATAATATTATCAAACAGTTAACTGTTGCCCTCACTGGCTCCTCACCCCTGGTGCCCTGCCCTCCCTCCCTCCCGTCCCTTGATGGTGTTTGAAAGTCAAGAATGACCTGTCTATTGGGTACCTTTAAGAAGGTTCCATTTGTAATATTGCAGCAGTTCTCATGTGGGATTCAAATTTAGGTATCCCAGATGGGCCAGGAAGCAGCTTGGACCCGTTGAATCTAAACCTGCAGAAACTGAGGAGGGCAGAGGAGGTATTTCATGTCAGAAAGGAAATACATTCAAAGGATGGCAGGGCCCAGAGAGGTAGTATCACTGTATGCAGTAGGTCTGGTGTTAGAAAAACTTGTCCTTCTGGTCTACTCTGATTTCCTCACTGTCGCAAAAATGCAAGAAAGATTTCACTTTGCTTTTCACTCTGATTTTGGAAAACAGCAGGAATGCAACTAAGCACCAGTCTATTCAGCCTTGGGGAAAGCATGGGGGTGGTAGGACCCTGGTGCCTGAAGAACCCCCACACCATCTGCAGTGGGCTGGGGCCATCAGACATTCTCAAGAGAGACTGTGGACAGTGATGCTTGATTTTCTGATTTTTAAAAAGAAACTGAAAATCCAGACTTTTTAAAATGTAGATTTTCCTATCAACTTATTTTTTTAAATAAACACTCCCTAGGTCGATAGTATGTCAAATGCACAGATTTTTGAACGAAATCTTGCATGTAGGCCACAGGTTTGCAGCCTCTGTAAGGCCAACAATTCTATCTCCATTTGGGATAAGGTGAGGATCAACAGCCCTCAACAACAAAATTATAACTGCAACACTATCTCCTTTCTCCATTAACCACTATCTCCATATGTAATATTTTGAACAGAAAACAAGAACACAAGACAAAAGGCTTGGACTTACAAGGACAGAAAGAGAAAAACCCAGATTTGTTACATGGAAATATATCAAGGTTCTAATACAAATAATCACTAATTCTTGCTTTGTAAACATTACTTTTATGTCCAATACAGCCCATATTACTTTTAAAGTGCTGAAATTTGTCAGAGACGGATTATCAATGTGGTGAGATAATTTCTCTCCCTTGCCTTGTTAGGTTAAGTGTTAATCTCATAAATGCCTGCGTTTACATGTTAGATCCCTGTTGCAGAAAAACAAAACCAAAACCAAAGCCATAAAACAGTTTCATTGAACACAAGTATAAAATTACAAAAGCAATTGATCTGAACACTAGTATTTAGTGACTCCCAGTTACAAGAAAAGATTTTAAAACAGAAAACCCAAAATACTATCCAAATACTATCAAATATCAAGTAAATCTTCAGTCATGGGCATTCACTGGCAAACTGTTAGTAATTCATTAATGAAAAGCTGAAACCCATAATCCTTTAGGCTCTTTCTTTCTGAACCAGTGGACCACTCAACAGACAGCAACATGTTTGCCCAACACTATGTTAAATTCTCTCTTCATTTTTTTTCTTAGCACCCTTTCCTCTTGCCTGTTTTCCAGGGCTTCTGCTGACATGTCACAGCGTTGGGATTCACTGTCAGTTTTACTGGCTTGGATTTTTTTTCCCTCTTACCTCTTTTAAAGGGGCCTTGTGACAAGGGGGGGTGGGTGGGGGTGGACAGAGAAACAAGCATGCTCCTTGATTTACCGCACCCAGCTTCACAGAGCCAACAATTCTTCAGCGTGTGCCTTCTTATGCACCAGTGCTCCACCTGACTGTGTTTTACCTGGTGCGTGACCTTCAGCTGAAAATTCCAGCAGCGTGTGCAACTTGTCTTTGGCAAATGAATTGTAAGTATGCCAGCTGCCAGATGTCTTCATTTTTAAAACACCTTCAAAACTGCTTCTGGCACAGTTCCATAAGCAAAACAGGCTAAGCTGTAACTCTAGTTTCCACGCTGAGAGCAAAAGAAGAGGGGGTGAGGGAAGCAGATGGAGGCAAGAGAAAAATGCATTTTGCCTTCACATTTTGAAAAAGAGTATATGTGAAGGTAAAAACAGAATTTGGCTGTCCTCATCAGTCAATATCTGGATGAAGAGTTATCTGTGACCTTTCATATGTTCAAAATGTACATGAATAGACACTTTAAATGATATAGTCATTTGAAATACGATGGTTTTGTGAGTCCAACAAAATAATGATGATATATTTTCCTAAAAAAGAAGACTTCTGGCTCATAAGGTAGTAAGTAGTTGTAAGCCCAGAGAGAGCTATCAAAAATTAAATAATTTTTTTTGTCTTCAACAATGCAGAATTTTCTTGCTCTCAACAGTAGGATTTTGAAGAGGGAGAGTCAAGAAGGAGCTTCTAGATGCCAGAGGATGGCCCTCAATTCCTATCCTGTCCAAAGTCTCCTTTCGAAAACTTCTGATGGTTTAAATAACTAAGATACGCACTATAAGGGGATGAATCTTTAAATTCATTGCAATAAGGCACATTGCAAACATTTAGAATGACTGGCATTTCCTAAAAATCTGTGATGTCCGCATTACTTTGGAAGTAACTGAAGCCTAAGGAATGGACACTACTTAGATGATACAAGCAAGTCAAAATTATTGAAAAAATAGTGATACTGACAAGGTTTATAGAACAAAAACAGATATTCACACTTGAGCCTAGGGAAAAGTCAGAATATGGCAATTTAAGATCAAGTCAAGTTGATTTAAAGAGACTTCTTTCAATCAGTATCTTTTGATAGCTCTCATAATAGAAATGAAGACATCCTATATGAACAACATGATGGAATAAAATTAATAGTAAACTGCACAAGGAAAAGACCTGCCAATGACTTATATATTTTTTTCATTAAACTCTAAGTAAATTGTGGTATCCATCACATATTCATAATACATGAGCTTATATTTAATGACTAGACATCTACACTTTGAAAGAATATGGACATATATGGGGTGCCTGAGTGGCTCGGTTGGTTGAGTGTCCAACATTTGATTTTGGCTCAGGTCATGATTCCAGGGTCATGGGATCAAGCCCTGTGTTGGGCTCTGTACTGAGTGTGGAGTCTGCTTAAGATTCTCTCTCTCTCTCTCTCTCTCTCTGCTAGGTTTCTCTTTAAAATAATAACAATAAAAAAAAAGAATATGAACATGACTGAAAAGAAATGGGAACTATATATAGGAAACACACTGCAATGAAGCCCAAGAAGGGAAATGAAGGCTTACAGAGAGGACATGTGCTTACAAAAGTAAGTGAGAGGCACTGGTCATAAAAGATATATGCCACTGGTAAAATTATAAAAACAAGAGTTTGCTTTTCTGACTTCTAATTCTATAGTCCTTCACACATATCTTTCAGTTAATTACAGTGTTCTCTGAACATGCCTTTCCCCTCCCCACCTTCATGGATGGCAAGAGCATAAGAATTTTTTCTATCTTTACCATTCATTCCTATTTATTGAATTCTTGTCCATCCCTTAAGCTTTGGCTCAGATGTAAGCATTTCCATGAACTTTTCCCAATCTCCTCCACCTCCATTGAAAGAAAGCTCTTTCCTATGTTATTCTCATAGTGTAACTCTTTGCTTTTTATGTTCTTATCTGTCTCCTTGTGTAGACTATGAGCATCTTGAAGACTGAAATCATGTCTTATATGCTTTAAAGCCCCAGAATACCTAGTACACCATGCACATGCTAATGTCTCCATAAGTACCAGAATAGAACTGGATGCCTTCTAGTCTTTGGGTCAGTCAGCAGTCCCTCGTCCTGTCTTCTCTCTATAACGAATCACACAGTAGTCCTTTTTTATGTCTTAAACCTAATTTCTCAAATAGATTCTATTTTTATTTCATTTGTTCTATTTGGTCCATTATTAATTTGTGGGTAAACAATGTAATGGATAATATGAAATGTGGCTTCCAAGTAACATATATCAGATTTTAAAAGAAGTGAGGACCTTAATTTAAACAGTACTGGAGTAGGTAGAAAGATAAATTTTCTGGGTCTTTCAGTGCTCTCAATTCATAACTGAACAATTACACACAGAGCTATGCATGAACACATATAAAGAAGAGTAAGATTAAAAGGCAAGAAAAAAATAATTAAAAAAATACATTACAAAGAAAATAAACTAATGGTTAAATGTATACCAAAAGTATTTGAAAACCAAAAGTATTAAAAATACATCTCCTAAAAGTTTCTCCCAAACTGAGAAACATAAGCTTCTTGAAACTGGTGGCTTTTTTTTTTAAACAGTCCACTCATATTTTACTTTGGCTCCAAGTTTCCCTGAAGGGCATGAGCATATCACTCTGAAACCTCATAAAAATTGCCAAAGGGAGTCTGGCCTGAGCTTCGTGAATGCTGCTCTAACTGATGGGACTGAAGGAGAACCTTGGCAGCAGTTAGGAGAAAAAAAGACACCCAGAAATTAAAATTGAAGTTAATTATAGTACTTACAGATTTTCCCCTAGACCTGATTCTTGGTGTTCAACAAAGAAGAAAAGCTCTCAATACAACTTCAACATGACAATGACATCACTACACCTAAGCCTGTTCTTGGGGACTGGGGAGGGGCAAGACTTGAAGATATTCCTGTCACTAAAGCTGTTTGGGCCCTGGGGGTGTTTAAGAGGACTTCATTCAAGGCTAGTGACAGAAAATGGATCAAGAATGATCTTACTCATGTCCAAATAGATAGTTTTATTTTTCCCAAATCCAGAAACCTCAATTGAGCTTTATTCTCCCAGACTTTAGGGGTGCTCTGTTGGGATATGATTTATGTGATTAGTAGATAAGCAATTGGTGTCCTAGGAACCCTCATCAGAGTTGTTTTTTTTTTTTTCCTTTTAATTCTGTGCAGTTCAGAGTCTGATGATCCAGACTAGGGAGGCAGCACCTAATATTTAACCAGCTGTTTGAGCTGAAGCGACTTAGCTGTGCTCTCTGAGCCTGTGTGTCTTCATCTCCAGAATGAAGAGAACTATACCCGCTTCATATCACTGCCATGGGACTCTATAAGAATTTTATCAATATCTTAAAGAGTACAAAATAGACACAAAATATACTTATTATAGACAACTTTAGCTACCTGGACATATATTTCCCCAAGAGCACAGTATTTGCTAAATCATTGATTTGACATATTTCCAATCATATCACCTGAAAAAGCTTAGGAAATAATATCATTCTGGACTTTATTCTGTCCCAAAAGGAAGAAATTATTGGCAAACTATCATGGGGCAAAGTGAGCCAAGCAATGTTGGGATTAGATGGGATAATCTAGACCCTTGCAACACAAAGTAGGTGTTAGGACTAGCAACACTGCATAATTTAGAAGCTCATTAGAAATGCAGAATTCCAGGCCCCACCCAGACCTACAGAATGAGAATCTGCACTTTAACAAGATCACCTAGTGATTTGTATGCACACTACCATTTGAGAAAGCACTGTTTAGAATTCAGAAAAATTGATTTTTAAAAGTTAAGATACAAGATCAAGATTATTCTGTGGACACAGATCTTAACAGAGAAGATTCATTCAAAAAGGAAAGAAAATCCTTAAGACCAAGAAAATTGTCTCCTTGGCACAGGAGAAATGAGCATTTAAAATTAAAAGAAAAAAATATGGATGTCTGGGCTTTCTGATGAGCTCAGATTTTAAAACAAATTTGAAGAAGATGGAAGGAGGGTGTGGCAAATTAAAGATGGCCACAAATTCTTTTCTACTCTTTTTATTAAGAGGTGGAAACTAATCTTTTCCCCTGAATATGGGCAGGAGTTAGTCATTAAGTCTAGTTGATGTTTTCTAAATATGTTTTAATTTTGCTCTTCCATTTCCTCTCTTGGTGCTGACTTGGTTCAGGCTTTATCATCTCTTATCTATACTAATGAGAAAGCCTCCCAACTGGTCTTGTTGCTGTCAGGCTGTTCATTTTTTTTAAAGTTTTTATTTTAATTTCAGTGTAGTTAACATACAGTGTTATATTAGTTTCAGGTGTACAATACAGTGAGTCAACAATTCCATACATCACCCGATGCTCATCATGACAAGTACACTCCTTAATCCCCATCACCTATTTAATTTATCTCCCCCACCTCCCCTCTGATAACCATAAATTTGTTCTCTATAATTAAGAGTCTGTTTCTTGGTTTGTCACTCTCTCTTTTTCCCTCTGCTCATTTGTCTTGTTTCTTAAATTCCACATGTGAATTAAATCATATGGTATTTGTCTTTCTCTGCCTTATTTCACTTAGTATTATACTCTCTAGCTCCATCCATGCCATTGCAAAGGCAAGAATTCATTCTTTTTTATGGCTGAATAATATTCTACTGTGTATATATACCATATCTTCTTTGTCTATTCATCAATCATTGGACATTTGGGCTGCTTCCATGTCTTGGCTATTGTAAATAATTCTACTATAAACATAGGGGTGCATGTATCCTTTTGAATTAGTGCTCTTGTATTCTTTGGGTTAAATACCCAGTAGTGTGATCGCTGGATCGTATGGCAGTTCTATTTTTAACTTTTTGGGAAACCTCAATACAACATCAGTTTGCATCAGTTTGCAATAGAGCACAAGTGCTTCTTTTTCTCCATATCTTCATCAATATTTGTTGTTTCTTATGTTGTTGATTTTAGCCATTCTTAACTGTGTGAGGTGATATTGTTTTGATTTGCATTTCCCTGATGATAAGTGATGATGAACATCTTTTCATGTGTCTATTGGGCCTCCGGATGTCTTCTTTGGAGATATGTCTGTTCATGTCTTCTGCCCATTTTTAATTGAATTATTTGTTTTTTGGACTTTGATAAGTTCTTTATAGATTTTGGATACTAAAGCTTTATTTGATGTGTCATTTGCAAATATCTTCCATTCCATAGGTTGTCTTTTAGGTTTAAAAAAAATTTTTTTTTAATGTTTATTATTGAGAGATGGAGAGACACAGAGTGTAAGCAGGGGAGGGGTAGAGAGAGGGGGAGACGCAGAATCTGAAGCAGGCTCCAGGCTCTGAGCTGTCAGCACAGAGACCGATGTGGGGCTCGAACTCACAAACTGCAAGATCATGACCTGAGCTGCAGTCAGTCACTTAACCAACTGAGCCACCCAGCGGCCCCTATCTTTTAGTTTTATTGATTGTTTCCTTTACTGTGCAGAAGGTTTTTATTTTGATATATTCCCAATAGTTTATTTTTGCTTTTGTTTCCCTTACCTCAGTAGACATATCTAGAAAAAAAGTTGCTATAGCTGATATTAAAGAATATCAGCCTGAGTTCTCTTGTAGGATTTTTATGGTTTCAGGTCTCACATTTAGGTCTTTAATCCATTTTGAATTATTTTTGTGTATGGTATAAGAGAGTGGTCCAGTTTCTTTCTTTTGCATGTTGTCCAGTTATCCGAACTTCAACACTTTGTCGAAGAGACTATCCTTTCCCACCGGATATTCTTTCTTGCTTTGTCAAAGATTAATTGACCAGGGGTGCCTGGGCGGCTCAGTTAGTTAAGCATCTGACTCTTGATTTCAGCTAAGGTCATGATCTCATTGTTTGTGAGTTTGAGCCCCACATTGGGCTCTGTGTTGGCAGTGTGGAGCCTGCTTGGGAATCTCTGTCTCTTTCTCTAACCCTTCCCTGCTTTCTCTTTCTCTCTCAAATAAACATTTAAAAAAAGATTAATTGACCATATAGTTGCAGGCTTATTTCTGGGTTTTCTATTCTGTTTCACTGGTCTATGTGTATATTTTTGTACTAGTACCATACTGTTTTGATTATTACAGCTTTGTAATATAACTTGAAGTTCAGAATTGTGATGCCTCCAGCTTCACTTTTCTTTTTCAAGATTGTTTTGGCTATTAAAGGTTTTTTGTGGTTCCACACAAATTTTAGAATTATTTGTTCTAGTTCTACGAAAAATGCTGTTGGTATTTTCATAGGGGTTGCATTAAACATGTAGATTGCTTTGGGTAGTAAAGACATTTTAACAATATTTGTTCTTTCAATCCATTAGCATGAAGTGTCCTTCTATCTCAGCCATTCATTTTAAACAAAGAATTGACTTAATACAGATACAATGGGTGAAAGAATGAATGGAAATTTATAAGCTGAGTATATTACTTCATGAGCTAATGACCTTCCTGTCACTGGAAATGTTAAAACACTGAATGAGTGTACATCTTGTCACATTTTATAAAGGCAACCATTTTTTTCTCCTGCTGTAGAATGATACAATTTTATTTTAAGGTAGATTAATTTTAATTTTTTTTAATTCTCAAGTCAGCTAAATACAGTGTAGTGTTGGCTTCAGGAGTAGATTCCTGTGATTCATCTCTTATATACAATACCCAGTGCTCATCCCCACAAGTGCCCTCCTTAATGCCCATCACCCATTTAGCCCATCCCCCCCATCCATCACCCCTCCAGTAACCCTCAGTTTGTTCTCTGTATTTAAGAGTGTCCTATGGTTTGCCTCCCTCTCTGTTTTTATATTATTTTTCCTTCCTTTCCCCTACTCTTATCTGTTAAGTTTCTCAAATTCCACATATGAGTGAAACCATATAATATCTGTCTTCCTCTGACTGACTTATTTCACTTAGCCTAATACCCTCCAGTTACATTCACGTTGCTGGAAATGGCGAGATTTCATTCTTTCTCATCGCTGAGTAGTAAAAAGCAATCATTTTTACCAACATTTTTAAATGTTTATTTATTTTTGAGAGAGAGAGAGAGAAAGACAGAGCATGAGTGGGGGAGGGGCAGAGAGAGAAGGAGACAGAGAATCTGAAGCAGGGTCCAGTCTCTGAGCTGTTAGCACAGAGCCCCAGGCGGCGCTTGAACTCACGAACCGTAAAATTGTGACCTGAGCCGAAGTCAGATGCTTAACCGACTGAGTCACCCAGGAGCCCCAAAGCAACCTTTCTTAAAGTCTTGATTTGACTCTATTTTTACATCATTAAGATCCTCTTATTCCAATATGAATTCAGAGAGCACATTGGAATTGTGTGTAAATTCTGAAAGGGTCTACCTGACGTTATATATGCATTGATTAAAACATTTCTTTACATTCTAGGAGGGAACAACGAAGAATGAGCAAAAGAAGGCCTTATAAGAAGTGAAAATATTTTAAAAAATTTTTTTAAATGTTTATGTGTTATTTTGAGAGACAGAGTGTGAGCAGAAGAGGGGTAGAGAGAGAGGGAGACACAGAATCCAAAGGAGGCTCCAGGCTCTGAGCTGTTAACACAAAGAGCAACACAGGGCTCAAACTCATGGACCGTGAGGTCATGACCTGAGCTGAAGTCGGACACTTAACCGACTGAGCCACCCGGGCACCCCAAGAAGTGAAAATATTTACAGGCATTTTTAGTTTTGTTATTTTTATTGTTTAATTTTGCTACTATTATTGTTAATCAAAGTATTACAAATGGAGAGAAACCTGCATGTTCCTTTTCTAATACAAAGTCTACTTTGTACGTTGCATGTGTGTACATGTATGTGTTTATTCCTTCCAGAACTCATCCATACACAGACACATACTGTTTGCCAATAGCAGCATGTATGTTTCACATCTTGCTTTTACAGATACATCATAATATCTTCTATGAAGTTACATGGCTTTGAAAATCATCATCTGTTTGTTTCATCTCTTTGACCTACCACAGCTTTACTCACCATTCCTCATTCATTTATGTTTTGAGCATTTTTTTTAAAATTTTTAAAATTTTTAAACATTTTTGAAATTTGTTTTAATTTTAGCTTCCAACTTTTCTGGTTTTAAAGTTGCTAGGAACAACCCAGTGCTTATAGCAACTTCCTTCTTCTGAACCGTGTTCTCAGACTAAATTCCAACTAGTGAGATTACTGGTCCCAAATATTTTAATGTTCAAGTCTATACTGTCAGCTGTGTTTTCACAGCCCTCCCATCCCCACCTCAATGAGCATTTCAAGGAAACCTCAACAGCATTAAATCTTATGTGAAAAAATATATTTTTTGCCAATTTGCCAGACAAAAAGATAGCATCTTATGATTGTTTTATTTTGTTTCTAATTAGGATGGACATTTCCCCCCATTTCTTGTTAGTAATTCCCTTTTTTGTTGTTGTTGTTTGAATTGCCTGTCTGCTGTATGTTTGTGTGCCTATTTGTTATGTATACATGTATTAAGACATTGAGTATTAAAACACCTACAAGATTATCAGTTGATGAAACATCTGCTTAACTGGCATCAATTAATTGATGCCAGCCACAGAAAATTATGACTCACATTATGGGCTTCACAAACCTATGACTGGAAGATACTTTTCCTTTTTGGAGTGACTAAGTTCACTATAGATCAGGACCTGTCCTGGTCACTAAGGATACCACCATGACCCCTGATCCTTTCTAATTCCCATCCTCTACAGAGCAGATGTGAGGCCACTCACTCACTTCCCCAACCCTGCTCACTCTACATGGATCCATCCTCTGGGGAAAAGTGTCCCAGAGCTATACCTTTGATAAAGAGCTAACGGAACAACACAAAGACAGACACAGCAAGGAAGAGAGATAGCAATGTAGTGACAATGGCCAATGAGATAGAGGCCTGAAAGGAAAAAGATGTGTCTAATTGTCTATTTCTTCTAGATTATCTAGCAGCTGGTGCAGAACTTCTATACTACTCTTCAGTTGGATACCTGTTCACTATGTAATCTAACCTCCTTGGACTTCAGGAATTGGAGTAGATGATTTCTAAGATCCCTTCCTGTTCTGTTATTCTTAACCCTATTCTGTACAGATGTAACATGGAGGTTATGTCCATAAGAAATGAACCTATGTATTGATAGGGTCAATATTGTTTTTTTTAATTCAGATATAATTGACATATAACATTATGTTAGTTTCAGGTAGGTAGGCCACTTTCTGACAGAAAAATTTCTGGATAAAACTATATGTGAATTTCCAATTCTGTTAAGATACAATCAAATTGCCATTTCAGAGGTTTGCACCAATTTGCACTTCCACTACCAGCATTAGAGTTTTTGCTTCTCAGTGTGCTTTTTCTAAACTTTTATTTTAAGTGCTTTTATGTATTTATGTATTTATTTAGAGTGTGCATGAGCAGTGGAGGGGGAGAGAAAGAGAGCGGGAGAGAGAGAATCCCAAGCAGGCTCCAGGAAAATATGACTTGAGCCAAAATCAAGAGTCAGATGCTTAATCAACTGAGCCACCCTGGTGCCCCTTTGCTTCTTGATATGCTTTTGAACGTTGAGTATTATCATGCCTCTTAATCTATGCAGGTATATCACTGCTAGAAATTATCTATTGATATTCTTGCACAACTGTGTCAAGATACAAGTGTAAGGATGCTCACTATGGCACTGTGTATACCAGCAGGAAGATAGAAACAGCCTCTGTGCCCCCAAAGAGAGGCTAAGTTAAGTGAATTATAGTGAAGTCATTAAAAAATGCAAGGTTGTTAAAAAGAATGAAATAAATCTGTACATGCAATATGATGAGTTCTAATGTATACCACTAAGTGAAGAAGATAAGGTTCAGAATAGTGTGTATGGTATGATCCGGGGAATAATAAAAAATTATAGATCTGGCCTATGATAGACTTTTGTTCAGGGAAAGTAAACACAAAATACTATTAACTATAGTGATCTTTGGGGAGAGTAACACTGCTTGGTGGGAGTGGGATGTGAAGAGGATGGTTTCACTTTAGTCTCTTTCTTCACTGCTTGGGCATTAAAAAAATTTTTTTTAGTGTTTGTTTGTTTTGTTTCTGTAGTTACTTTTATTTCCGTAAAATAGATCATCCTAAGTGGAGATTTCTTTTTTTTTTTCTATTAAGAAGTTTTTTTTAATTTTTAAAATTTACATCCAAGTTATAGTTAGCATATAGGGCAACAATGGTTTCAGGACTCACGCATGCAATGTTTATTTTTTGCACGCATGCAAGCAGGGGAGAGACAGAGAGAGAGGGAGGGAGACACAGAATCTGAAGCAGGCTCCAGGCTCTGAGCTGTCAGCACAGAGCCTGATGCAGGGCTTGAACTCAAGAACCAGGAGATTATGACCTGAGCCTGTCATTTAACTGACTGAGCTACCCAGGTGCCTCTGCCTGAGTGTTTTTATCAAGTGCATAGCTCACTTTACAAAACAGTGTAAATACAATCTTTTTTTTTTTAATTTTTTTTTAACGTTTATTTATTTTTGAGACAGAGAGAGACAGAGCATGAACGGGGGAGGGGCAGAGAGAGAAGGAGACACAGAATTGGAAGCATGCTCCAGGCTCTGAGTCATCAGCCCAGAGCCCGACGCGGGGCTCGAACTCATGGACCGTGAGATCGTGACCTGAGCTGAAGTCGGACGCTTAACCGACTGAGCCACCCAGGCACCCCTACAATCTTTGAATGTAATGATAACTAATTCCTCCAAATGAATATATATATATACATATATATATATATATATATATGTATATATATATATATATATTTTAATGTAGATCTCATCAAGTAATGGTTTGATAGAAATAGACTAAAGAGGTACCTGGGTAGCTCAGTTGGTTAAGTGTCTGCGTTCGGCTCAGGTCATGATCTCTCAGTTTGTGAGTTCCAGACCTGTACCAGGCTGTCTGTTCTCAGCATAGAGCCTGCTTCAGATCCTCTGTCCCCCTCTCTCTGTGCTCCTCTCCCACTTGGCACTCTGTCTCTCTCAAAATAAATAAATAAATAAACTTAAAAAAAAAGAAATAAACTAAAAATACCCTCCATTTGCTAACTCACCAAAGTGGGGGTTTGGCGGGGGGGAATGGGAGAAAGAAAGGACACTGTGGAAAACACATTCTCCTATTTAAAGATTTAGCCTTACCTTTCTTTTCAATTGTGATTTTGTAGATGAAAAGTATGTAGACCTTGCAAGAGTAAGACTGTTATCTTACTGTTTGGGGGGTTGTAAAATCTTCCCAAACCCTCATGTTTGAATTATAAAAACTCAAATTATTCAGGCTTATTTAATTAGGGAGCAATTAGTTTTTAATAGGATTCTTCAGTGTAAAATAGAATTTACACGAGGTTTCCTTTAATTAGTCATCTGACATATTTAAAGAGTGTTTAGTTTGCAAAAATGTGCTTCTATAGAACTCAGTTGTAAAAGCTGTGTGGCACACCTATAACAGGTGCATGGGAAGACACCCTCATGTGATAATGTGCTGAGACATTACTAACGAACCAAGTGGTATCTGGATGTTTGGGCAAGCAATTCACTCATGTGAATTCTTTTTAAGACTAGGTTCCAGTGTTATTACTTACACAGTGCATGGCAAAGTACTGTAAAAAATGTGAAAGGTGCATTAGGAACCTAAGAGCCTTATTTCTTGGGAACTTCAGACCTGAGGCAATATGTTTAATAGATAAAAGACCATCTTAGAATATATGATGCCATGTATGTAACATTAGATACTTATTCTATATGTTAGTTATTGTATATTATATATATGTATTTCCTCACACACTGTGTGTGTGTATATGTATACAAATACAATATAGAAAAAATATAGAAATAAATGCTGAAACACTCCTAAAGAATTGGACTGACATGGTAGGAATGAGGAGTCACTTTTGGTTTTTATGGTGTACTTTATATGCTTCTGTTGTGTTTTTTTTAATGTGTATTTATTTTTGAGAGAGAGAGAGAAAGAGTGCGAGAGGGGGAGGGACAGAGAGAGACGGAGACACAGAATCTGAAACAGGCTCCAGGCTCCGAGGCGTCAGCACAGAGCCTGACACGGGCCTTGAACTCATGAACTGTGAGATCATGACCTGAGCCGAAGCTGGGCACTTAACCAACTGAGCCCCCCAGGTGCCCTTATATGCTCCTGTTTGATTTATGAGTTTCTAAAGTACACATGTTGCTTTAATATCTAAAAGCAAATAAAGACTAATAAATAACGAGACAGAGACCAAGATGCTAATATTGAGTCATTTATCCAAGTTTATAACAAAATGGTTGAATTGGTTGAGTTTGTACTTTTCTGAATTAATGTAGACACATTTAAGTTAGGATCCTTACCTAACATCCAGTATAATCACAAACATTCAGGACTGCCTCTATTTTCTTTAGCATAGGTCAAAGTCTAAAAGAAAGCTTCAGGGCATGGATAATCTACCAGCAGTCCTTTACCTTTTACCTTTTTACCAATGTTTTTTAAAGGCAATGAATACACTATCAGAGAATTCCACCAATTATTGATTGCAGTTTAGTATGCAAAAAAAAAAAAAAAAAAGTCATTGTCTTATCCACTGTTTCTAAAGGTGCTCTCCAGGGTAACAGGTATTCTTTGAAGAAAATGTAAATGTGTGGGTAAATATGTTTGAAAAACACTGGATTTAACAATATCAATCAATTTTTAAAAATTTTTTTAATGTTTATTTATTCTTGAGAGAGAGACAGACAGAGACAGAGTGTGAGTGGGGGAGGGTCAGAGAGAGAGGGAGACACAGAATCTGAAGCAGGCTCCAGGCTCCGAGCTGTCAGCACAGAGCCTGACGCGGGGCTCAAACTCACAATCTGTGAGATCATGACCCGAGCCGAAGCCGGACGCCTAACCGACTGAGCCACCCAGGTGCCCCAACAACTGTTTTTTTTTATAGCCAGACTTCTCTAATAACGCAAGATCAGGAAGATGAGGTCTGCAGAGTCTCCCAAACTATTTGAAGACAGTCATATACTGAAGGCCAGTCTAGTGGCTGCACATTGTGGAGGCATCAGCTAATGTTTGATGAATGAAGGAAATGGCAAGAGGAAGTTAAGGTGAGGAAAAAGAGAAAGAGTACATAGTACTCAGAGTAGATAGTACATGGAGTGTATCATTATCATTGTCCTACTTCCCTGAAGCTTTTTACTGTCTAAATCATTATAATGAGTATTGATTTCAGAGTCTAAATTTTGGGCAAATGAAATTAATTTCTACCATAAATCGCCTACTGGGGTTGTAAAAGGAAAGACAGCTTCCCCAGGCCCTGACCTTAAAGAGTTTGATTCAGATGATGTAAACTGGGATCCAGGAAGTATATTTCTAACAAGCAGGTAATTCTAATCCTTGTGATTTAAGAATTAGGTTGACAAACATTGATTCATGAAAATAAAATTTAGATAGTTTATATATAGGCTAAAAATGAAATGGGACAAATGAATTTACTTCCAAATGATCAGGTTTTTCAAAGTGGAACACATCCAAATAGGAACCAATATCATCTTGAGGATGGTTTAAACAAGCAAATGATCTAATTGCAAATGAAAAATCAAATGTTTGAAGACCTCACCTTCATAGTAAAATTTATCATTCTAATCTCATTATGTCCTACAAACCAACTTAGCCACAAAGCTTTGGCCCATGTTTATTCTTTGCTCTTAGTCTGGGATCACAGTTCTTACAACTGAATTCACAGCACTTCAGAGTTAGTTAAAGCCTTCACTAGCTCCAACTGAAGTGGTTCAGGGTAATAAAGAATCACATTCAGGTGTGCCTCCTGGGTCTGCCACTTATTAGTTGTATGGTTTTGATAGAGTCACTGAATCTCTGTAGATCTCAGTTTTCTCATCTGTAAAATAGACTATTATTTGCATTTATATCAAATAGTTATTGTTAGGATTAAATTAAATGAAGTAATTTATTTAAAGTGCATTATGTAGTAGCCATTTATGCACTGAGATACTGCCTTCTATCTGTGGGATTTTTTTGGTTTTGGTGTTTGTCGAAAATGCTAATTAACACGTTCTTTTGCCTAACATTGAGGAGCAATTTGGTATGTTACACAATATTATGTATTTGTTATTAATAAATATTTCCCATTTTTAAAATTATTGATAAGAATCTAACAAAGGACTTAGAATCAAGCCTACTTTTGGAATAAATCTGGAGGACAGTGTGATTTCAAATATTTTATTCATTGACCCCATGACCTATGAAAATGCCCTGTTCAATCCAGTAATTTAGTAGGTTTGTTAACATTTTCCACACTTCCTGTCCTATGTGGAAGTAGGGCAAAAGTTGTTTGTTAACTTTTGTGTCCTCATCTGAAAAATGCAGTCTTTGTAGCATCAAAACATAAACACAAACTAACGATTTTATATTAATGGCATCTTGTAACTTCCTCCTAAACCCTTTTCCTCAATAGACCCCAGTGTATAATTGATCTTCCCCAATCTTAAGATGTAGAAATAACCAGTAAAAACCCATAAACAATTCAAATATTCAGTCAATGGAGTAAAAAATAATCTCAATTCTCTTTGTCTCTCTTTTATTAGGAGTAATTACCTGGGGATATATGTGTATATACATACATCTCCACACTGAAAGGGAGTCAAGATTGTGCCATGACTAAAGGTCTTGGTGATTCAATGACTATATATGAATGATTACTCAAATTTCAACCAACATAAGCCTTTCTTATTCACTAGATCCTTCCAGCCATGTGGAGAGGTAAACTTAAAGTGAAGACATAAGAGGGCAATCACAGAGAGGCAGGAATTATTTCAGATTCAAATCCATGTAATTCACCATTAAGCCAACTTAACTTCCAAAATATTAGGTTATATTCAATATCATTGATTTACAGCTTAAATAGCATGCAAAATGCTACATTGAATTCACACTATTATAGGAAAAAAATCTAAAAAGAAAGTGCTTTTAATTCACATATCCAGCATATACAAGACTCATCTATAGATATATGTAATTTAAATCATTAGTGCTTGAACTTGATAATTACAGAATAGGTTGTTCATCTTGTTCTCTTGACTATAGTCCCCTAAAGCCAATCTAAACTAACAAAAACTGAGCCATTAAAATATGCATTCTCCTAGACATTTTCATCTGCTTCTCAACAAACTCTTAAATCAGTTTGGTGAAAGTATACCAAGTCTGTATACTTTTCATATATCCAGACTGTGCCTCAGGAGAGCCTTCAAAATGAAAAGGAAACACCTAAATGAGTGGTTCATCCACCTTGGTTGCACACTGGAATCACTGTGGAGCTTTAAAAATATCAGATATCTTGAGCCACCCCGAGATTTGATGTAATCAGTCTGGAGTATACCCTAGCCACTGGGATTTTAAAAAGCTTCCCAGCCAAGGTGGAGAGCCACTGATCTCAGCACCATTTCATGCCTGAGGAAATGAAAAATGGTCTCCTATTCCTCCTAAGGATCAGGGAATATGGTAGGCTGAAATATGGCCCTTAAAGATGTCTACACTCTAATATCTAGAATGATACCTTGGATGGTAAAGGCTATGAAGTAGGAGTTTATCCTGGATTATGTGGGTGGGTCCTTATGAGAGGGATGAAGGAGAAGTCAGAGTCCAACAGAAGGTATGTGACAAGAGGCTGTGGGACAGAGAAAAAGAAATGTGAACATGCTCTGCTACTTGCTGGATTGGAAGATGAAGGAAGGAGCCACAGGCCAAAGGATGGACATGGCCTATGGAAGCTGGAAAGGACAAGAAAACAGATTCTCCCTTGGAGCCTCCAAAAGAAATGCAGCCCTATCGACTCATTTTAGAAATCTGGCTTCCATAACTATAAGATAATAAACTTGTGTTGTTTTAAGCCACTGAGTTTGTGATAATTTATTACCACAGCAATAGGAAAATAATATAGGGGAGGATGAGTTCTGTCCAGGAGCAATTGGAAAGGGTCTGATGGGGAGTTCTTTGGCTTACAAATATCCAGACATCAGAAAACTCGGCAAGAAAAGCCAAGGCCAAATTGCTATCACCCACATTTTTATTAAATTTTAAATTTCTTAAACATTTGCTAATCCTTATTTTTTTATATGCAACAATACTTTTGTTGTGTAGAATCTTTTTAATTAGAAATTAAATGTCACATGGGGATGCAAGCTGGTGCAGCCACTCTGGAAAACAGTATGGAGGTTCCTCAAAAAACTAAAAATAGAACTACCCTACGACCTAGCAATTGCACTACTAGGCATTTATCCATGGGATACAGGTGTGCTGTTTTGAAGGGACACATGCACCCCCATGTTTATAGCAGCACTATCAACAATAGCCAAAGTATGGAAAGAGCTCAAATGTCCACCGATGGATGAATGGAAAAAGAAGATGTGGTATATATATATATGCAATGGAGTATTACTCGGCAATCAAAAAGAATGAAATCTTGCCATTTGCAACTATGTGGATGGAACTGGAGTGTATTATGCTAAGTGAAATTAGTCAGTCAGAGAAAGACAAAAATCATATGACTTCACTCATATGAGGACTTTAAGAGACAAAACAGATGAACATAAGGGAAGGGAAAGAAAAATAATATAAAAACAGGGAGGGGGACAAAACAGAAGAGACTCTTAAATATGGGGAACAAACTGAGGGTTACTGGAGGGGTTGTGGGCGGGGGGATGGGCTAAATGGGTGAGGGGCATTAAGGAATCTACTCCTGAAACCATGGTTTCACTATATGCTAACTAATTTGGATGTAAATTTTAAAAAATAAAAAATAAAATAAAAAAAAAAGAAATTAAATGTCACATTATTACTGCCAGCAAAACCTCAGATTAAAACAAATAAATGACAATGTGACCAAACAGTTCTTATTTTTTTAATTAAAAAAATTTCTTTTAATTTATTTTTGAAACAGAGAGACACAGAGCATGAGCAGGGGAGGGTCAGAGAGAGGGGAAGACACAGAATCCGAAGCAGGCTTCCAGGCTCTGAGCTTTCAGCACAGAGCCCTACTCAGGGCTCGAACTCAAGAGCTGTGAGATCATGACCTGAGCCAAAGTCGGACGCTTACCCGATTGAGCCACCCAGGCGCCCCATGTGACCGAACATTTCTGAAAAGCTAACCCACCATGGGGAGACTGACTGGCTTTTAGGCTTGCAGGTCCTGGCTTGGTCATGGTAACTTCAAGGTTTTATTCGGTAGATTCTTAAGAGTATGGTGAACATGTGTTATTGTGAAGACACCCTTTTTGGTGCTTACCATCCACCACCAGTCACTTTTGATGAACAAAAGGAAAGCCTCCAGGCTATAAGAACCAGTCATATCTTGATCTTTCAGGTTTGACTGGACTGTCTTCTGACATTCTTTGGTGTCAGACCCAGGTTCCAATACAGTTTGAATATTAAGAGCCTAGAAAATGTGGCTCTTAGAGTTCTGTCATGATTCTTTTTCAACTAAACTATTAACCCTAGGGGCACATGGGTGGCTCAGTCAGTTAAGCACGTGAGTCTTGGTTTCGTCTTAGGTAATGATCTCACGGTTCTAGAGACAGAGCCCCACATCGGGCTCTGTGTTGGCAGTGCAGAGCCTGCTTGGGATTCTCTCCCCCTCTCTCTCTGCCCCTCTCCACTTGTGTTCTCTCTCTCACTCTCTCTCTCTCAAAATAAATAAATAAATAAAAGTAAAAAAATATATAAACTATTAAACCTGAAATTAACTTAGATCACTTATGTTAAATTGCCTACGGAGGTGGTCCATTTAAAATAATTGTTCAATAAATCTTACTTCTCTTTACTGTAGAATATAAATAAAAACGTCAAGAGATGAGAAGGCCTGAAGAGAAGCCAAACCAAAACATTATGATTTGTATGTTCAGGGACAACTTCTTTAACTTCCTTGAGTTTTATTTAACTCACAAATATATGCAAGGCAATATAAAAATATATCCCTACTTTTGTTTTTCATAGCCTGCAAATTTTCTAACATACATATTACTGGCATTATTATCAAGGATCAATCTGGGGCTGTCAGCCAGTTCCAATAGGGGCACAATCTCTATTAATGACTCAACAATATGAGTACATTCCAACCAGAATAATCACCTGCCGACCACAGAAAAAGGTTCTCCAGCGTATTCCTCTAGGAAAATGTACGTATTGCTTAACCAAATAACCAAATAATCTCCCCACTGATAGCATTTTATTTGTAATATTCAACCTCTGTGGACTAAAGATGAAAGAAATACCATTAGCACCTCCTCCTGATCTTCCTAAACTCTACCTTCCAATGAGATTTTGGGTTTATCAACCAAGATAAGTCAAAGGCTTGGTGCATAGTTACAGTCAGGAAAAGTAGGAGGCCCTGATGCTCAGGGAGGTGGTAAGGCTGAGCCAAAGAGCTAGACCTGCTGTGGGAACTTCTGGCTCACCAGTGACCCCAAGGGTGTTACAAAATTTAACAAAAACTAACAGATGACAAACAAACAAAAAACGAGCAAAGCACATTTATTCTCTCTAAATACATTTTTACATAAATCCCAAAATACTGTTCAAGCGTGTGATGAAAATCAAACAGTAGAATGTTGCAGCTCCAATCTCTGATCTGAGTCGATAATTTGGACAAAAACAAACACACATACCTATTTCTAAAGGAGATGCACATCCCCACGCCCCCGGCCCACCTCAAGAAGATCAACTTCTTAGATTAATCTAATCTGCTCAGTAACAGTAACATACATGTATCTCGTGATAACTTGTTTTCTGAAGCAATATGGGAACTCAGACTGTTGAGCCACTATTCCCACGCGTCTCCAACTAGAGACCCTTTATCTCACCAGAGGAAATTTTAGCCTGACAAACCTTCCCTTTTTTATTGTTAATGGTATATTTTCTTCCCAGGTGAGTTTTACCCCCAAAACACCAAGATCCAGTTACATCAGATTTTTAGGTGCTCATATGTCATTTGTACACTAAGCAAAATCCAAGAGATTATTTTCACCATTAATCTTCACAACTAATAAAAAGATGAATGCAAACAGGCAGCCTTAAAACTAGAGGTGAGCATTTTACCGGTAATACTTTCCCATAGCTCCTTGATGAAGATGATCCACTGAAGCAAAACTTCTACACGATCTATTAATAGAGAATGAGATTAATGAAGGATTATGTCATAATGAGTCTGCCTGCGAGTAGCTTCAGTTCTGGTCCTTTGCTGCCAAAATACAGTTCTCATTTCCAACAAACAAAGTCTATCTGAGAGAAAGCACAGAGCCCCTTTAGAACTGGAAAGTCCTGTGCATAATAATGACTGTCTAACTCTTCTTTTGCCAAAGAGCTTCAGCACTTTCAATGTCATAGGTCAATGCAGTGATTCAGAGGGGGCCTGATCCTTATCTAAGCTTTTGCAACAAAATTAGAATGTGCTGTAGTCTTATTAAAGAAATGTTTGTTCCTCCATCAATGAGCTGAAAAGAAAGCAGCTCAATGTACTTTTGCAAATTACAGCAATAAACTGCTTGAATTAACTGCTTTATTACAAATATTTAATTATTCTGAGGGTTAAATATCCAACATTTTGGAAAGGCAAAATTAGCAGTCCACTTGATAATCTACTTCATTTAAAATCTGTTACGACGGTGTATTTTTGTTTTTATTTTTAAACAATTCCAATTTTCAGTCGTCTTCATTGTAAATTCAGCCAGTTTCCATTTGGAATGAAAAAGAACACATATAGCCTTTAATTCTGAAGTAAATCGTCAAGAAAATCAAATTCATAATCTGTGAGAAATTACAAAAGGCAGACCTTGTTTTTATTTCCTAGGAACATGAAGTGTGACAAAAACGAAATAGGACTCAAAACACCAAGTTAAGATCAGTCACATTTTAAGTAAGACCTATTTGAAAATCTAGATAAAAGAACATCATTATCATCATTATCATTATTAAGTTGGTTATTGTTTAAATGTCCTTTAAAGTACACTCCCCTTTAAAACACAAAGGACCATGAATTAAAACTTTGCCTTACAAGAAAACTCTACAGATACATGTTGAACAAAAAACAAATGTCCTCAAAGGAAAGTTTTTTACTCCAACAAAATAAAATTCATCAATCCAAATCTGCTTTTCATTTATTAGTTCAGTGGTACCAAAGCACATGAAAATTATTTTGAAAAAAAACAATCATTTTATCTGGGTTATAGTCTTAAAAAATAAGAAAGTAGACAGCATTTTGCCATAGGGCAAAGAAAAATATTACAATAACAGAAAATGGATCAGCCAGGATATGCTTCAACAGAGGGACATATCAAAGCATTATTATAGTCTCTCTTCACTTACTGTTTGGATTCACTAATCTACATCACTAAATTGACCATTCAGTGCCAGAAAATCTGCCATGTAGGTCTCGACTTTTCATAGCAGCTCTTAAATGTGTATTCGGAAAGTACAAAGTGCTGCATATATTTTCAGCCTTTTTATACTACGATTTACAACTAATGACCTTAAGCAATGTCATGCATGTAAAACAAAATTATGAGACCACCCTGGTTTAGAGCAGAATAAAGGTATAGAATCAAACTTCATTATCATTCAAATTTAATAGGGGAGAAGAACAGTAGTAAAAAGAAAGAAAAAATCCATAGTAATATAGATAAATCTATTTTGCAGTTTTACTTTATAAAAATATCCTCCACTTTTATTTCGCTATTACCGGCTCAGAGTAAGTAGACAATTATCTAAGCTTAATGCCAAAAGTAATAATTCATTGCACACATTCAAAACCCTTGTGCCACATCAGCTAGTGCCTGCAGGGATAAAACATTTATCAGTTGCTCCTTAGAGCAATAGTGGGTTTGAAAATTTGGCTGCCCAGGCTGACATTTAGTGAAATCATAGTTTTTGCTTGATTCAGAACCCAACACAGGAAACCCTGATACTAGGATGACCCCACTGGCAGCGTGCCTCCTGATACCCACTGAACTGCGGGCTCCTCTCTGTCCCACTACTTCCCATGAAAGAAGTCCTTTTACGTCCCTGCTATAGTTGGCACACTGCCCTTTTCACAGACCCAACGAACCGTCATCTTGGATGTAACAAATTAGTACATTCTCAGAATAATAATAAGTTCAGGCATGAAAACACTATTGTTTTTATTTAGAAATGAAGTAACTCATTTTAGCTGGGTGACTTTTTCGGTGTAACACCACAGGCCAAAAAAAAAAAAATCTTTTCTGAAAAGAATGGTCAATTTCAGGAGAGAGATGACACATCATTTGCTGTAAAAATCAGGGAACGGCGAAAAAATAGGGAAAAATGGCATTTGTTGCAGAGTAAAGAGAAAATAGGGGGTTTGAGAGAAATACAAATGTAAAACAAGTAATATGTCCATTTCAAAGTATAATTAGAGAAATAAGATTGGGAATAAGTACAATACACAGTTGATTTTCAGTATCAGGTTAAGATCTAGTAGCTGACTTTTCTGCTTGTAATTGCAAAAAATACACAACTAAGAGTTTTTTTTTTAAATGACCTTCAAATATATTAGAAAAATAATTAAATGTAGAGAATGTTAAAACACTAGAGAATAACGTAAACATGTTTTCATATGTTAATGACCATGTCAAAATTTACTTTCAGTTTTCAAAAAGATCCTTTCACTACTCCATGCGTGTGTGTGTGTGTGTGTGCGTGTGTGTGTATGTTTCCATGCTGAAGAATTTTCTACTATGTCCATAAAGAAAAGGAAAAAGTTAATATTTACAAATTTGCATATAAGTCGAGTCTACTTAAAATCAGAGCCATAATTTATAGAAAACACTTTTCCTCATTATTCTGGAAGGGCCATCACCACCTTTCAATGTCAGGAACCCTGAAAAATACGACTATAAAAACTACTGTTACAATAGTCTTTATGACAGCTTCAACTGAGATTTAACTGAGATTTGAGTAGCAAGTATACCTTTAAGCAGACAATAAGATGAAATTAGAACTGACAAAAAGGGTGAAATAATAAAGTAAATAAATATATATTTTCAATATTCTAGATTTTCTCCAATGTAAATGTCAGCTCAAAATTATAATCTAGAAATCAAAACAATCATTAATCGACTCTCCCTTTGCTCTAGCCCTGATCATTTTAAACAAATCATGATATTTCATGTAAAAATGTACCACAAATTTACTAAACTTTCTGGTTCAAATGAGTTCAAGAATATCTCATTATAAATGGAGACAGTCCTGAAAAGGCAGCCAAGCATGACTAAAAAGATCACTCTTTTACACAAAAAATAGCCTTCTTATTTTACCCTTTGTTGAAAAGACATTTGGCCAGCCACAGGGGAAATACATAATCTACTTTTATATTCAAATAATTTATTTGAAAACTCTATGGCTACAATGACCCTAAAACAATTCTGGATTGAATATACATATTACATGGGTTTATGTGATCTTAATCATTGACTTGTTTTCATGTGTTAGCAATGATTTTGGCATTTCTTTTTAATAAAGAAAAAACATTCATACACTTTGATAAAAATTTACCATTATGTAAAATTATATCTGAAATGAAACAGATGTTATTACCGTGGTATAGTTCTGTAAATAATTTTACCTGTGAAGTCAACTTTGAATATTGCAGTTCTTTTCATGAAGCAATCTATCAATTTGATCTAATATACATTCCAACACACAGTCTGTCTGGTAACAACATGTCAGAAATTATGCCATCATAATCTGCCTTTTATAAAGACAGGCAGATATGTTCAAATACTTGAACATTTCAAGATTTTAAAAACCTCCCTCCACATAGATTTGCTCTTTTCAATCCTGTGAATTTTCGTTTCAGTGTTTTGATAATAAAGATTGATATTATGAACTCAAAGTTATAGCATATTTAACTATGAAATATCTTCCCTCCTTTCCCACAGGAGTCAAAGAAGATGCCAGCAGCAAATGATGTTTGTCCATTTACTTTAAGTAAGACACTGGTCCTTTCATTCAGTTACTCAATATCCAAGATTATATAACAGCAGAGAATAGCATACACTGAGAAGGAAAAGCTTAAAGCAATTAGTTTCCTTCTAAGTACTTTAGCCTTCCTTATTTGGGTTTTAAAAAAACAGGCAATCATACAATGAATTTCAAGCAGCCATACAAAGCATTTTAAAAACTGTTTCTACAGTCTTAATTTCCTTTCATCCTTGTACACATAAAAGAGAGGAAGTAGCTCTCACATTCGTGTTCTAAAATTGATCACTCAGATAGTCTAGAAAGTTTTCTATGCTTTCCACCCATGTTTTCTCTCTCACTTTCAAGGTACAAATGAGATATTCCCAGCTCTAACACAGAAGACCAAAATGTAAAATGTCGACTTGTCTTGCACATTCCGGGTGCCTCCCTAGACTCTGCCACTCTCCCAGCAGAGCAGAATGAATATCTGTGCTAACCATACATTTCAGGACAAAGGAACTAATTCATGGGGGAGGGGAGACCACACACCATTTATAAGGTTTGTTCAGTTTACAAGAAAACTATTGTCAATGCTTTGTTGATTCATTATGAATGACCCTGCGTGACAAATAACAAGCCGCCACCTCCTTGCTGAGCCTCACCAGAACGCTTCCTGCATTCGAGAGCAGCCCAGGATCTGTGGGGCTAATTGTTATTTAAGGAAACTATAGCTGTAGGTATATGGGATAGCTCTGATCACAGACCTAGCCATCTGGTTGAAGATTTGATGAAACTGTGGCTCTGGTACCCAAAAGATCACGCACAATAGCACAGTGCTTGCTACTGCTGTACAAAACTCTGATGTGAAGAACCAAATTCCACTAGAGGGAGTGAACAGAGCCCGGAAAGGATCATAGAGATGCTGACTCTATGCAGGGTCCCACCACCAGGACATTTTAGTCACTACGAAATCTTCTTGTCTCCCCACCTACAAAATGGGACTAAAATATTTTTTTAAAGGAAAATCACCTTAAAATCTTTTGTTGCAAAATGCTATACAGCGCGCAAGTATTATCTTCATCATCCATTGAACCTTTGTACTTTTTTCTCTGTCCCGAGGGAAATAATAAATTGACATATTTTCTATCATCAGAGATCCTTTTAAGACCACAATGTGATTGCACTCCAGCACATCTCACACTTATCCCCATTAAAAACACACAAAGGGGTGAAAGCAGGGAAAGAAATAGGTAGGCATAAAGGGCAGCTCAGATACACTGTTGTACAACATGGGCACTCTCCCCTAACCTGCCCCAGCCTCTAAGACGGCGAGTGTAACCATCGCACAAAGAAGCCTCAAATGGGCTCTGCATATGTTCCAGTTGAAATTGGCTGCTCTGTGGGTAAGAGCACACAGATTGCTCTCCCGAGTGGCCATTTGATTGCGGATCAGCTATGTGTTCCCCTACTGCTCCAACAACCCTGAAAGGCGTCCCGTATCTTTTTAAGTGGTTGGGTTAGTTGGAAGCACAGGAGAGAAATCTGTTCCTCTTTGTGGCACCCACATGGAGCATTGTAGTGGGCTTTTTTTTTTCTTTCTTTAAGGAATAAAGGGACCTTAAAAATAAACCCAGACCTCCATGAAGAAAAGTTCTTTGGTGGCCTGATGGGGAAAGAATCCTTCACCTTTACTTCTCCTTTGGTTTTATCAGCTGTGGGATTTCCCTGGGCCACCAACAAGTGGTTTTCAGAGGAGAATAGAGTGCTTCAAGGTGGTGGGTAAACTGGCACTCTTAGAGGTTGCTGATGGGATGTTACTTGGTAAGCCTCTGTGGAGGGCGGTCTGGCAATTTCTACCAAAGCCCTACTTCCAGGAATCTATCTTATGGCTCTGCTCCCACATGTGTGAAATGGCATATGCATATAAGGTTGTTTACTGTAGTAGTGTTTGCAGTAGCAAATATTAAGAACACCTTAATGTCCCTCAAGAGGAGCGAGGTATATATTATGATACAAGGATACAAGGAAGTAACATACAACGTAAAAAAGAATAAGGAACTAATATAAAATGATCTCTAAGACACAGTGTTAAGAGGGAAGAAAGCAAGGTGTAGAAGAATATGAACTGAATGAGCCTCCTGTTAAAGAATCGGGGAATTGGTATATATGGCTTCTGGGTTCCATGAGAGCAGAACTCATGCTTGTTTTGCCCACCCTTATCCCTTTAGGGACAGGAAATATTTTACTTCAGGTGAAGAAAGTTCTGAAATAAAATGGTAGTGAATGAGGGACAGCAAAAGAGTCATGAATAGATTTCAAAAAAAAAAAAAAGTCTGAATTCAAAGATATACACAGAACTTGATAGAAAATTTCATGAAAAAAAAAATCCCAGAAAATCCTAACAGTGTGATTAAGAGTGATTTTTCTCCCTGCGTCTTTATCCTTTCATCTGCTTGTCAATTTTTCTAGGAGGATGCATGTATTGAGTAATTTAACAACAAAACGAAATACTACATTGGACTTTTAAATCAACTGTACTTGGTGACGCTGGATGTGTGGTTTGGGAGATGGAGAAGTCGAGAATAGTTCTGAGTTTTTCAACTAGGAAAACCAAGTGGATGTTGTTGGGAGGAGTTGAATCGAGGAGGCCAATGAGAAGGAGACAGGCATTAGACCTACTACTAAATGTTTCTCAGGGTTTACGGCAAGCTGGCCTTAGGGTGCCACCTATTCCACTGTAAAGAACATGCAGCCATATTTCTACCATGGAATCACCTGGGAGTTGCCCTTGGGACACAGACAACCTTGTTTCTAAAGCAACTTACAAATCACTCAAAGCAGTGTTGACTTTCACTAGCATTGTTTCTATTGACTTGCAAATAAGTGCACTTGTGTAGGACAAAAATTCCTGCACACGCTGCCTCTGGTTACACAGAAACAGCTAAGTGTAAACAAGGTGGTGCTCAGCAGATTCAGGACCCTCTGTTTGGCATCCTCAGGATCCCCCCTCCTTGTCGATTCCTCAAGGACATTTCCCACCTTTACTGGCTTCCTCCACAACCCGGAGCCCATGCTGCATGCATCCATCCAGCTGGCCTCTGCTCTCCACCTCCTCTCTCTTCCCTGTTCTCCTAGGAGAGGCTCTCTCCTCCCTCCCTCTGCCCTTCAACCAGCCAAGCTTTGCTTTTTGTGCAGAGATTCAATTCTATTTTAGTTAATATAAAATATTATTGGCATCATATCCTACTCTTCCTAAAGCCCTAGGTTTTTCTAGCATATGGGATGTCATGTGCATTTGAAAATATTAGAATATACTATTTTTACCTCTATTACAAAGTCTCTGACATGGAAGTATACTGTTTGCCAGCAGAACTTCTCTGAACAATTTCAGCTACACCAGGGTTTTGTCTAGTAGAGTGTTTCCTAAAGAGCCCCCAGGACTTCATGAGTGCCCCGAAAAAAATAATAAATGTTCAAATGGGTTGGGAACACTTGACTTCTATCTTGTCCTCTTACAGCTTCACCAACAACATTGGCTGTTAAAGGCTCAGAAGAGTTCTATAATAAAAATCTGGTTTAATTTTGTTTAAACCAGAGTGTCCTACATTTATTCCTCCCCTTATTATTATTGTTATTATTTACTGAATACCTTTTGTTAAATTCTTTATAAGAATGATCTCATGCAACCCTTACCATGACTATATGATGTAAGTGCCATTGTAATCTTCAGTTGACAGATGGGGAAAATGAGGCCTTGAGAAATTTAGAAATTTACCAAGTCAAACCACCATTGAGTGGCAGAGTCAGGATTCCACTGTTTCTGTCTGATTCTGGAGACATGTGTTCCTCTTCTCTGGGACTTGTGGGCATCTTTCCTGACAGTGTTCGAATCTGTATTTGGACCTGAACTTTAAGGAGTGAAACAGTAATATCTGGGGGAGGGGGGCTGTGAGGTGGAAGGAGCAGGAGGAAAGGGAAACGGGGGCCATTTACACTGCTGCTCCTCCCCACCTGCCAATTCTCCCTTCAGGCACTTCATGTTCTCTTAAAATGAACCTCAGCTCCCTCGTCTGAAAAATGGACATATCGATATTTCTCAAAATTACTATACAGCTCGAAGTTAAAAATCTGCAAAGTACTTACAGCATGCTGCGTCAGTATGGTGATCCTAACACACACTAGTGCCTGGCACGTGTAAGACCCTAAGAAATGGTGATAATACGACTTTTGACAAGTTTCTAAGCCTCTCTTGTGTCTCAGTTTATTCACATGTAAATGGGGATAATAATGTGACCTACGTGACATCACAGGAGTGACTGTGAATATTATATGATGAGCTAACATGTAGAGCACACAGCAAACGCTATCTGGGTTTGTCATTGTAATTATTTCTCTACACGTGGCTAATAGCACGGAGGAGCTCTGGAAAGCACACCCAGAATTCTGTCACCAGAATGAAAAACATCAGGCTCTCTAATTCCAAAGATTCTACTGTCTATAAGTAGACCGTTACTCCTTCATCCAAACAACTGTCCTTTGCTTCAAAAGTTTAGCTAGACCTCAGGTGCTGGTTACTTTCGGACAAAGCTCTTCAGATTTAAACGGAAGATACTTTTGTAAACAATTCTTAATCTTTCTTTTCAGTCAGTGTTGATTCTGCTTGGTAACATGTGGCCTCTGAAGTTAAATAAATGGCTGCCACCAATGTCATAGCTACTTTCTACACTGCTTGGCCAAAAGAGAAGGAGGAAACAATCTAATCCCCCCACTACGTCTACCCACCACCACGGATTCCTAAACCCATGGCTTACGCACTCTTACATTATGGTATCGTACCTCACTGTGAATTCACATAGTGAGCGAGGAAACTCTATTAAGCTACATCACCTTGCTAAATTTCCATGCACGTGAGTACCGGGGTGGGGGGCACAGAAAATTTGGTGATGATATTGAACCATTTGCATTTGGCAACTAGAAACTTAAACTTAACTGGAATGCACAGAAATGGGGTTCCCTGATTAAATGCTTTGGTTATTACAAAACCTTTTTTGCTTCAATTCACGTTGAAAATCTATTTAAACAATACATTTTATTACACTTATTTTACAAAATAACATGTAGTATTGCTTCGTAGAGAAAAATTGGTAAGACACAAATAATAAAGAAAATGAAAACCAAGGATTAGTCCAAGCTGTGTAAGAACCCTGTCAATGTTTTACATATATAACCATATACCTTTACATATTTTTCACAAAGTTGGAGTTATGTTGTTTGATAACTTTGCTTTTAAAACTTAACATTATATCATGAACCTTGTCCTGTCATTAAATATTTTTCTAAAAAGTTTTAATGGCTAAGATGTTGTATTCTATGCATATACAAAGGTTTATTGTAAGAATCTCCTGTTGGTGTTGAACATTTATGTTGTTCCCTAACATCTAAATATCTCCTCCTTCCTCACATACTCCCCAAAGCCACTTGGGCTCCAGACACAGGAGTACTTGCTATGGTTGAATAATTCATGAGCTTTTCCAGGTCTGGGCCTTCGTTCCTGCTCTCTCCACCTAGACTGTCCTTTTCAGCCTAGCAAGTGCCCCATTCCCCAAGGCCTATCTAATCTGAGTAAATGACTTAATCTCTGGCCTCAGCTTCCACACCTGTGAAATGGACACAATAATGTTACTTTCCTCCCAATATTTTTTGAGGATCAATGAGTTAATACTTCTAAAGGCCTTAAAATAAGCTTGCCTAAATTTGGGAAATGCTCCACAAATGTTAGCTGTTTAATATTATTGTTACCTGACATACCGTCTAATCTGTATTAGGCAACCAGCTTGTACATAATTCCATTTCATCTTTAGGAAACACTGGGGGTCTAAAGATTTCATGCATGGAGTGCAGAGGTTAGAATCTGGAAGGGACTTCAGAGACCATCTAAATACTATGGTCCTCAAAGTATAAGTCACCTGAGGAGCTTGTTAAAAACGGAGATACCTGAGCTCCACCCCAGTCTTACTGAACCAGAATCTCTGGTGGGTGGAGCCTAGGAAAATGGATTTTTATCAAGCCCCCAGGTGATTATTAAGCATGAGTGTAATAGGAACTACTCATTACAGTCGAAAACCCTCAGTCTGCCAATGAGAGAACAAGGCTGTAAAAGGTTAAGTAATTCCCCTTAGATGAAAGTGGCAGAAAACCCATCTAGTTTGTGGAAAGAAAGAGATGCTGTATCTCACATCACCAGTGAAACACAAATGATTTCAAGGATGCTTCAATGATGCCGCAGTTCCAAGCTTTTGTACTGGAATAAAAGACGAATGTTCGCTCAGATCAGGCTTAAAATCTGATTCCAGATCTATTGGGAGGAAGATTGATCAAAATTCTACCTAATTGTGGTTTCTCATTTACAGTGAAAACGTGAATCCCAATGAAGAATTGATCTCAGTCACTGAACAGTGACTGACACTACTGTAAACACACATCCACACCATGTGGTTCAAAGCAGCTTGCTCCTAATAAAGACATTTCTATTTTGTCTTGTCTATTTAATTTGACATTTGTCTTTTGGCAGAAGATGCATTATTAAGACAAGGAACAGAGATGTCTCCTTCCTTTTGGAACCACATGAAGAAATTTCATTTTATTTTATTTTAGGGGTGAGCGGATATGTGAATTGAGGGAAGATTTCCTGTATAATTATTTCTGAGATACATATTTCCATTTGAGGAAAAGCCATACAAGAAAATGAAGTCCATTCTTAATAAATCAGACTATTCATTTTATTCAAGGACCACTTCTATTTTTAAAAATGAGCATAGTTGATTCTGAAGTCAAGCACAACAGTGGTATTAGACTGCCATGCCCACTGATTAAGTCATGTGATTAGAACAGAGCTCTAATTTTAAATAAACCAAAGTAATACCTTAGAAAAAGATAATGGTACTGTATCTCCTGATGAAGCACATGATATATTTCCTAAATGAAAAAAAAAAGACATTTATCCCCAGTTGTTGCTTGGAGAAATAAACTATGGTTTCTACTGGAAACCTCTGAGGCTATTTATTATTATTGTCATGGTACTATTATTCAAGAGAGAAATAGATTGTTGGAGTGCACAGTGCAAACGGGTCCACTGTCTCAGGAGGGTTATCTTGTGCCATTGACTGTCTTGTCCCTGCATACTGGTAGGACAGTGTCCTGGGAAGCTACGCAATATATACAAGCATACCATAGGCTTGGCCAATGGTCTGCACTTGGTAGAAAGTTTCCCAGAAACAGTCTTTACCACTTTCCCTTTTACTCACATGTTCAAAGAAGAATCGTATTGCCTTTTGGCATCCTCTCCTCAAAACCAGAAGTATGTAAGGGTGATGTGGATCACAGAAGAGTGGCCACAATTGCAATATTCATAAACAACCAAAGGATTGCATCTTGGGGTACATGATCTTTTGGGGATCACCAAGAACTTCCGTTCACGTTCTGCATCTCCCTCCCTTCCACCTCCACCACTCTTGTTCTGCCATCTTTCCCTCCTCATACCGCATCATGTCATTCCCTCCTCCTGTCAGACTGTAACAACTGGCTTCTGTTTGGCCTTGGCTTTGAAACGTTGTTAAGAGGCCAAAAGGCTGAAATGACCAAACACCTTGGTTCTGTTTCCTCATTTGACAGAATTTCAAAGCTCCATTTCAATCTCAATGATCTCAAAGATACAGCGGTTGTTATATAGTTTTTACTGACTGCTTAATCCATGACATTACTTCCATAGGGTGAGGTTGTTAGATTTCCCTGCAGGAAGGAAAATCTTAAATCATCACACATTTCCCTGTGTGGTGTACTTCTTAGGTGATGAGTCGATCTAGAGCTTTAACATATGAGGTTGATTTCATCAAATCATGGATCACCTGTGTTTCTTTTTTTAAAACAATGTTTATTTATTTTTGAGAGAGAGAGAGAGAGAGAGAGAGAGAGAGAGAGAGAGAGAGAGAGAGTGTGAGTGGGGGATGGGGAGAGAGCGAAAATCCCAAGCAGACTTTGCATTGTCAGCACGGAGCCCTACATGGGTCTCAAACTTATGACTGTGAGATCATGATCTGAGCCAAAATCAAGAGTTGGATGCCTAATGACTGAGACACCCAGTGGAAACACAGCCACCTATATTTCTTATATTGCTTACACAATAATCATAAGGGGTATTCTGTGCCATATTTTCATCTGCTCCAAAAACTTTATTGTAAGTAGAATGAAACTTTTCACACTGGAGCCAGGACAAATAATTTACAGATAATGAAGGGCTTGTTGGCTTTTAAACTGTGTAATGCATATATTATATCTACGAGCTGTGATTTAAAAACAAAATTGAGGACTGACTTTGGCATCACCTGCTTAGTACCGACCAATGCTCAGGACGGCAAAACTTGTATGTATTTCAGTACTTGGTTTGCTTAGAAAAAATGGTCTAATGTGAAGCCTCATATTTAGCTAATTTTCCACAATGACTCAGTACTGTTTCTGCCATACTGGAAATAGATTATTCCTGTCCATCTTCTCTATATGTGAATGAAATCTCTTGGGATCTGTTGAACTTCATCTTATTAATATGACCCATTCTCTTAATATATGTAAGCATTTTTCAGGTCTAGTTTGGGGCCAACAAATTGTTGCCAGCATATTGTTCTGGCATTCAGGTCAGGTATACATTGTTAAATCATTGGGACAAATTCTGGAAATGTTTAATGTGCTAAGACTGGCAATGCACTAATGTTAATTTGCTTTTTCAGTCAACACCCAATCAGCTGTGTTTTCCTAAGATTTTAGTAGTTCACCAATTTACCTAAGGAAAAAAATTGTCAAAATACATTGTCCCTTGTTTTTGACTTCAATATCTGATTAAGATTACTGTAGGGATCAATTCAATGAGCCTGATAAGAGTCAGATAATATTTGTTGCTGATATTCTATAAATGTTTGTAGAAATATTCTAAATGCTGATAAATTGATGTATTGGTGGAAACTCTCTACAGATTGTTTGCCAAATAATTTCAAGCAATTCATTTAATTTTCTGTCATACCATTATCACATGACATATGGCCATATTTAAATAATATTTAATTATTAATTTAATGACTACATGCTTAATTTGAAAACCTTAGATAAAATATGCAATAAGAATGAAAAGCAAGGTGTGGTTTCTTGGGTATTTAATAATGAGACATAAAATTCTCATGATAAGCAAAAATTAAAAATGACAATTCCAACCCTTTGAAATGTTATCTAATGTATTATGTGTTAGAGAGGCTCTACTCTATTTAAAAAATCATCAATACTTGAATTATAAATCACAAATTTAGAAATAATTTCACTTACTTTCAAATATCAAATAATCTGAAGGAAAAAATCTGCAGTGATTTATTTTTTATGAAAGAGCTATTTGTAGTTACTTTATCATCCACATTTTTTTTTCAGTAAAAAGGGAATTAAACTATTACAGGACACCTTGTTAAGTAATTATATAGCAACATCACTGTGCAATTAAATAGCCATCAGTCCCTGCAGCTGAGAAATTTCAGGTAATTATTCAAAGATAATTTAATAGGAGAATTACTGTATTCAAGCAAGCATTAGCTAGTAATCTACCTCAATTAAAGCATCCAATTAATTTCAGAACCTTGATAACAGTTGCCTTTGGCAAAACTATCCTTTCCCCTCATTTGATCCTACATATACAATATTCCTTAAACATTGTATAAAGTTAATTTACTTCTCCAAAAAGAAGTCTCCAAAAAGTATATTAATACTAGTCTCCTGATGCAAGTATAAAAAACATTCCTTCCTCCTCCTCCTCCTCCTCTTCCTCCTCTCCCCTTCTTCTCCTTCTCCTTCTCCTTCTTTCTCCTTCTCCTTCCTTCTCCTTCTCCTTCTTTCTCCTTCTCCTTCTCCTTCTCCTTCTCCTTCTCCTTCTTCTTCTTCTTCTTCTCTCTCTCTCTCTCTCTCACACCTTCTACCCAGCCTCTTATGTAGAAATTGAGCAAAGTAGACTTGGATTCTGGAGCATTAACTTCCTCAGTTTTCATCACAAAAAGCAGAAAACCTCCTAGCAATGGAAACTTCCAGAAGGGACTTTTGTTTTCAGATTGATTAGCTGGTTAGACAAACACAGGGAAATGTGTCCCTGTGAATTTGGTGGTGGTGGGGCTGGTGGTGGAGGAGGAGGTAATGATATGTGTACAAAGACTCTTTTGAGTAGAATTTCTTTGGGTTTTCACTTGAGTTTTCCTGCTCAGAAGAAAAAGCCTCAGGTTTGGAATCAGGTGGGTTTGGAAAGCTGCTTTGCAGGCTGCCAATCTTGTTGATTTTCCAACAAGTTTTTAAACTGCCCCTCAACAACGTCCTGGGTTGTACTTGATCACAGGTCTACCAATTTCTTGGGTAATCAGCTCTTTTGAGCCCCAGGTATGAAGATGTCTCACCCAGTGCAGGACACTACCAAGAGGCCATTATCAACCCAGATGTGAGTGTCCTCTTCACTGGGTTCCTTATGCCAAGAGTCTTCCAGAAAGGAGAGCACATGGCCACTATCTGGTGCTCACTTGCCTTAAGACTAAAGTAAAGGTAGTAAAATTTTGGTGCTAATGGAAAGTACATAGGTTTGTCAGATGATTAGAAATGCCAAAAGCACATGAATGGTTTGCCTCTGACTATCACTTTCAAAGATCCTGGAGTTCTCAGAGCAGCTGTGGAAAGTGGATAAGACCATGCAGATGTCCACTGATGATTTAGGAATTATTGCAGGCTCATCTCCCCACATCCTCATTTACCAGCAACATTTGTCTCTGTCTCTTTAACTTAATATTTTGGCTGTCTTTTCACCTTTAGTTCCACTTGGAAAAATGACCCAGCATGGACTTTTTATTCTTATTTTGACCCACCATTCTCTTAGGAGACCGTTTTCAGTATTCTCCTGCATGGGAACATATCGCATCTATAGGCTATGAGCTCCTATCCCTCCCAGGCTCTTGGGACTCTACCCAGCACAACCCTCTTTTGTCAGAGGAGGGGGACAGAATGGTTGCCAGAGGTTACTGGGCTAGAAACATGTTGTTCAGGCCTAGACTAGGGTGGGGTGAGTGAGGCTGAGTCACGCACGTGAAGGGTCAGATCCTGTCTAGTTTTTATATGTATTTTTTTTATATTGTTGCTACACTTGCATCTAGTTGCTAACCACTGCAATAGAAAATTGAGTATCGTTGCTCCACTTCTCCTCATCATTTGCCCAAATTTCTGATAAATCTAAAGTTTAAAATTTTTCCACTAAATGCATCATCACATTTTTCCACTTTGGTCATTTTTTTTTTCTAGGAGGTAAAAAGCAAGTCACTTTTCTACTGCAGAACTATAACAGCTATACTATAAACAGCAAACCTTTTAAGATACTACTTTTAAAGGTAATTCATCTTCCACAAGGTTCAACATTGTTTTTCTAATAGGGTTTAAGGTTTTAGAAATTCATATGGGAAAACATTTTTGGTCATCCACTTCATGTTAATTAACTTCCACCCAACAAAGGCATTCCTGAACTCGTGGCTTCCCAGTGAAGACTGAGAGTTGAGTCTGGCAACTTTTGGTGTTGGTCATATAACAGGTAAGAGGATACACCCAGGGCATCTGGCACCATGCCTGGCACATATTAGCCTCAAAGCATATGTACTAGATGAATGAGTTCCTCTGCCTTTCTCTTCAGGAGCAGGCTTTATTTTTGATGTATCTTGGATAGTCTAATCAGTGTGCAGTTTTGCTGTTAACTTCACAAAGTTGTATGAACTACCAGATCAATGCACTACTTTCCTGTTACACTGAGATTAACCAACAGGAAAGACTAATCTTTTTAAAGCAAACAAACAGGCAAACAAAAATATCAGTTTGGATGTTCTATATCTCAGTCTGTTTGGACAAGAAAGAATTAAAGAACAGAAAAAAATAAAAAGAAAAGAGAAAATTAAATAAACTTCCAAAGAGATATCAATGATATTTATTCCCACAAAGGAGTTTACTGGCATGAATGTATTGACCAGGTCCAAGGCACAACTTGTAAGATGTTTCCACTTTGTTATGCAGGCATCATCAGTCACTGGCAATGTTTACTATCTAGAGTTGTGATCTTGTTGACATCCGGAGTCAGATTATACATCTATCAAACCTTTAATCATGAATGCATTCCTAGCACTTATAATCCAAATGATTAAAGCAGGTAATGATTTCTCCAAAATAACCACAGATGCCCAAAGGATTTAATTCACTCTCTCCCGGTATCTCTTGCTATTCTAACTATTACTGCTTTTGGAGTTAAGTCACCTGTAATTTTCTTTTAAACTTACAAATGGTATACTTTGCTTTCTTACCATGTCACAGAACTCTGTTATTAGTCACATTTTGGGAAAAACCTTCAGAAGATTTCAAAAGAAATTTTAAAGCCCCAGTGCACTCTACTGCTGCAAACTCCCAGCATACCCTAAATAAAACAGCCCATAATTGATTAATAAAAAAGCTAAGTAATTTTGGTATTAATATGATCCCCTGGGAGGCCCCCATAATCACAACTAGCAAGCCAGTCACAGTATTGCTCAATTACATATCCAGGTAAATAATCTGCAAATCAGCAAACCCTATAAGGGGATTTTCAGCATTTCCAATTTGTTAATCCATGATAAATGCCTCTCAGAGGTCGGACAAAGCCCAGACTCTTTCATATTTTGAGACTCCTGGCTTGTTAAAATGCTTTAAAGCAGAGTTACCAAAGTTGTTTTATGTCGAAAATATAGCATTTAAAATGTGACATTTATAGCACTAATTCTAACACATTTGTGCCATAAAAATACACAGAATACAATGCTATATGACTGTCCATATAAAAATTATATTTGTAGAATTGTCAATTTGCAGTGGACTCTGGGTGGCCTGACCTGGGACCGGGGCACTACCGTTCCCTTCTCTCCAATCTGTCGGGATAGCTCTGTGACTGCATGTGTTAATCCACTGGAGGCCTTCGGTGAGCAGGAGGTCTGGGCTCTCAGATGCAGCCAGATACTGCTGGCACAAAAATGAAAGACCTTCTCTCGGCCTCCTTCTAGTTGCTCTTGTTAGACAATTCTAAGAAAGGACTCATTACAATTACCTAGACGAACACAACTCAGTGCTTAAATCCTTCATGCTCTTCAAAAGTCTTCTTTCCTGTGTCACACTTTTCTGTTACAGTTCAAGTTCTTCTCTCCTCAACCCGACCTCCAAAGATTAATGATTCTACCTTGTAGAATTTTGAAAGTGTACTGTCATTGCCTCCACCCTCCTGACACCACTTGTTTTGTTTTGTTAAGTAATTCTAAGCTCTTTTAAATTTCTTCTAGGAGTCTTGGACTATTTTTATCCTCTGAAACACTGAAATTATCAAACTTAGTGCTTAAAGTGAAAGACAGTGAAGAGAAATAATGTGATTTTCGCATCATTTTAACCAAAGGAATACACGTGATTGGCTTAATCACAGACATAGTGTAAAGTTCTCCTGTAAAGAAATATCGCCATTTGCCGATCTCTTTAGTAGATATTGTAGAAGACACAAAATATAAGAAATGGGTCTTCATGTAATATTCTTCATATAAAAACAGCTCTTAAAAATCAATGAGAAACAGACTAACACGGGGAAAAAACGAACAAAGGGCAAGAATAGGAAATTTCTAAAAGAATATAAGTGCTCAATTATCATATGAAAAATTTATCTTTTTTTTTTTTTTTTTTTTTTAAATTTTTTTTATTTTTGGGACAGAGAGAGACAGAGCATGAATGGGGGAGGGGCAGAGAGAGAGGGAGACACAGAGTCAGAAACAGGCTCCAGGCTCCGAGCCATCAGCCCAGAGCCTGACGCGGGGCTCGAACTCACGGACCGCGAGATCGTGACCTGGCTGAAGTCGGACGCTTAACCGACTGCGCCACCCAGGCGCCCCTGAAAAATTTATCTTAAAAAAGCTCATCTTCAGTAGTAGTCAGTGAAATGCATATTCAAACAATAATGAGGTACTATTTTTGATCTACCAATCTGGCTTTGTTTTGTTTTGTTTTGTTTTGTTTTTAGTGATAGTAGTGATGGTGAGGGTGCTGGGAAATCACTTCTACTTCTGGTGGGAGTTCAAACTGATAGTACCTTTCCGAGAGCAATCTTACAATATGAACGAAAAACCTTAACATTTCATACTTTTAACATGGTAATCCCACTCCTAGGAATTTAACGTAACGAACAATCACAGATATGGAGAAATACAGGGACGTTTACCACAACCCTGCTCATAATGGCAGGAACTGGAGACATTGTTATTGTCTGAAAAAAAAAAAAAGGAGACCCGCTGAGTACAGTGTAATATGCTCAAATGGGGGAAGCCATGTTCTACTGAAAATCATATTGTAAGGACTATTTAATAACAGAAATATTTTCTAAATGTGTTGTTATGTTAAAAAATACAAGTTAAAAACCATTAGCTATACACGATATTACTTTTTTTAAAGTATAGAATAAATGGATACAGAAAAAAATCTGAAAGGGTATATGCCATAATATGTACGGTAGTATATATGGGTGGAGGGAATGCCAATAATTTGTATTTTTAACTTACGTTTATCAACATTTCCTAAATTACTTAAATTAAACAGATCTTTTTATCATTAGAAAAATATGATTTATAAAGGAAAGACATGCACCCTGATCACAAGGAGTTTACAATTCCATACAATACGATAACACAAAGTATTTTTTTGATGATCATAAATCTGGGCATTTTGGGGGAAAGTCACAAATTTTAATTTAAAGGTATTCATTAAATGTAGACCTGAACGTGATTTAACTTCTCCATATTTATAAAGCTTTCCATTTAAATAAACTCATAGGATTTTGAAGAAATATCCTTTATTATTTTCCATTCAAAATATAATTATTATAACTATGCAGAATCCTATATATTTATTTTGCATTTTTTAAAATGTTTTCATTTTATTTTTGAAAGAGAGAGAGAGTGCTAGTGGGGGAGGTGCAGAGAGAGAGGGGGACAGAGGATCCCAAGTAGGCTTCATGCTGACAGCAGCAAGCCTGATGCAGAGTTTGAACTCAAGAACTGTGAGGTCATGACTGGAGCCAAAGTCCAATGCTCAACCGACTGAGCCACCCAGGCACCCCAAAATCCTATATATTTAACCTGTGTATGATTTAAGCACAGCTTGGGAAGGTATATATATTTCTGAAAGATAAAGACAAACACAGTAAAATCTTGGATTGCCAGTAATTTGTTCTACGAGTGTTCCGCAAGATGAGCAAACATTTCTAATAAATTTTTTACATTTATTTATTTTTGATAGAGAAAGACAGAGCACTAGTCAGGGAGGGATAGAGAGGGAGAGACGCAGAATCCGAAGCAGGCTCCAGGCTCTGAGCTGTCAGCACAGAGCCCGACGCGGGTCTCGAACTCACAAACCGTGAGATCATGACCTGAGCCGAAGTCAGATGCTTAACTGACTGAGCCACCCAGCCGCCCCTCTAATAATTTTTAACTTGATAAACAAGTAATGTCTTGCAATATGAGTAGTACATGACATCAAAAGTCACATGAGCACAACTAAGCCATTGGTTCTTCTCTGTTTCTCTAGCTGCAGAATTACTGGTGATCATCTTCCATGCCTGGATATTTGCTCAGGCCGCAGTGTGTGGCAGAAATCAATAATTTTTCAGAACAATAGAAGGTGCCCACAACTGGCATTGGTGTGCTTTTTCTCACTTCAAAGCACCTATGGACAGTCCTTTGTTTTTCCATACAAGAGTAAGTTTAAGAATGTTTTGCTTCGTTCTAGGCTAGGCTGCCTGCAGATATAGACCCCTTCCTCTTGCTGCCTTATTGCCAGTTACGTTAAATGCAGTATATGACAAGAGTGTATTAATACTGTACTGTAGTCAACATCCATGCAAGCGTATGCAATGGCCCCCTTGCAGAAAAAGGTTGAAAAGAAAGGTGGTGATGATTACGGGGGAAATTAAGGAAATCATCGAGAAGTACAAACAACGTATGCGAGTGGCCGAAATTGCAAGATTTTATAAGAAGTCTGTGTCTGCATCTCATCTGGAGAGAGACGGAGGAGAAATCCCTGACTTCAAATGAGATTTGGGAGATGTGTAAAATGTGGGAAACAGTGCAAAATTTTGTAGAAAAGCACAACCCAAAAAAGGCTATAGCAGTGCAAGTGATGAATCTATTTAACAACAATGCAATGTTACATTTTCATGAAATCCTCATAAGGAGTCAAAAGGAAATGTCACTGGATAGCTTCCTTGTTAAAGTTGCACGAAATGAAAAAGATTCCATTGAGCCAATAGATAGCAGTGATTCCGTTAGTGATAGTGAAAGTCTTCCTACACAATAATCCTCCTCTCTCTTGTCTCCCTCACACCAGCCATGAAGGTTTTCAAAGGGGAGTGCAAACTGATTTGTCTATTTTCCTTTATATTTTGTATTTTCTTTATTATTTTGTATTATATTGCAGTATTGTAATTATTTTTATATGAATGTTTTTGGGTTGTGGGAAGAATCAACTGAGTTTCCATTATTTCTTACGGGGAAATTTGCTGTGATATACAAGTGCTTCAGATTACAAGCATGTTTCTGGAATGCATTATGCTCTCAAACCAAAGTTTTGCCGTACTCTCATCTCATTTGGTTAGTGGACAATAATGGTTGTAAGACTTTTAATGACACTGACCAGTAAAAGTGTAATTTTCTTTAAATTTGAGTTCAGATGTCCATCTGAGGCTCATCTCCTTTGATATGTGGGCTGGGCTTCCAGGCTCTTTATTATCGGCATGCTTTGGTGGCCAGTGCTTTCCTCCTCATCCTGAGAGAGACCACCAAGTCCCATGGAGGGTAAAGGGACTGCTCTGATTCTTGCTTCCTCTACTTCATGCTCAATACTATTCCCAAATGAACATGACCTCAGAAATCTCAGGTGCCTCTCAACACATCAAGTTTTGTTTTATTAATATTTCTTTTTAAATAGAATTTTTGATGATAACACATTTTAACTGCAGAAAATTTGGATATATGAAAGATACAAAAGACAATAAAAATCATTCATGATCTCAGTACTCCAAGAGAATCATTAACTTGTTTCACACTTAAAAATGTATTATGAACTTTTACCCATTGCTATTAAATATTCTTTTTATATAATTTTTAATGATGGCACAGTATTTTTTCTATCTTATGGATGCCCCATGGCTGATAATAACTTTTTTTCCTATTGTTGGACATCTAGGTGGCATGATAAGCATTTGATACAGACATTTTTTCCTGCATGTATCTGATGATTCTCAGGCTGATTGCCAGAAGTGAGAGGGTCAAATGATGGGAATATTAATAAAAATTTTGATAGATATTGTCCACATTTGCACTAAACACTTTGCATTAAAACATTGGTTTTAAAAAGATGGTCAACTCAGTCTGCCCTTTTGCACAAAGGCTTTCTTTTTCTTTTTCTTTCTTTTTTTTTTATTCCTAGTGAAAAAAAAGATCTTATTTATTTATTTATATTTACTTAATTTTTATATGTATTTTATTACAATCGAGGATGATCATATCATTATGCTTTCATATATTAATTGGTCATTAATATTTCTTTTATAAATTGTCCATTTTTTTTGGTTAACTACTGGGTTTTCCATATGTTTTTCAAATTGTTTTGTGTATTAGGGATTTTAGCCCTTTATCCATTATATAAGTTAAAATATTTCCCCTAGTACTTTTCTTGGTAAATACACATACCCTAAAATCTACCGTATTCACCATTTAAAAATGTATAATTCATTGGCATTAATTATATTCACATTTGCCACCATCACCACTATTTCCAAAACTTTTTATCGTTCAAAACAGAAACTCTACCTGTAAAAAAAATAAGGCTCCATTCTGCCCTCCCCCGATCCCTGCACCCCTCATAACTTCTAATCTACTTTCTGTCTTTATGAATTTGCCTATTCTAGACACTTTGTATATATGGAATCGTATAATATTTGCCTTTTTGCATCTGGCTTATTTTACTTAGTGTGTTTTCAAGATTCATCCATATTGTAGCATGTTTCAGAATGTCATTTCTTTTTGTTTTTATTTTTTAAAGATTTAAAAAAAATGTTTATTTATTTTTGAGAGAGAGAGAGTGAGAGAGCAAGTGGGGAAGGTGCAGAGAGAGAGGGAGAGACAGAATCCTAAGCAGGCTCCGCACTGCCAGCACAGAGCCTGAAGCAGGGCTTGAACCCATGAACCATGAGGTCATAACTGGCTTGAGCCAAGATCAAGAGTCAGATGCTTAACCGACTGACGGAGCCACCCAGGCACCCCAGAATGTCATTTGTTTTTATGACTAAATAATATCCCATTGTTTGTATAGGCCACATCTGGTTTATTCATTCATCCATAATGGATTGAAGTTTTTCCCCCCACCTTTTGTCTATTGTAAATAATGCTGCCATGAACTTTGCATACAAATATCTGTTTAAGTCCTTGTTTTCAATTCTTTTGGGTATATATCAAGGAGTGGAATTGGTGGGTCATATGGCAATTATATGCTTAACTTTTTGAGAAACTATCAAACTGTTGTTAGTCTTTAAGCCTTACAAATGCCACTAGCACCTAAAAGTAGAAGCTATATGCTTCCTTAGCATGACTAGCAAGCTCATAATGTCCATATTCCTTTTTTTTCCAAATTAAGATGGAAAAATATCACTGAAAAAGTTTTGTTGTTTTTTTTTTTTTATAATTTTAACTCCAGTATAGTTAACATACAGTGTTATACTAGTTTCACATGTATAATGTAATGATTCAACAACTCCATATATTACCCAGGGCTCATCACAACAAGTACACTCCTTAATCCCCATCATCTATTTCACCCATCCCCTTCCCCACCTCCATATTCCTTTTCAAAACAGAAGCATCTTAAGTAGAAATGAGAAGACTCCTCAGTCTCTACTGAAATGTTTTCCCAGTGGATCACTATTCTGTCATTAGAGTTAGCTTGTCACTACTATAGGCCTAAATACAAGTCTTCGAGGCCACTGCCCATTTATTTATTTATTTGACCAAATTATTTCCTCTCATAATGAAGAGATGCTCCATTTTATTTCCAGTACTATAACAAAGGTTTCATTCTGGTGAAGCACAAATATTTAAATGCTAGACTTGGCACTCAATCGTCATGAAATATGTCTTAATGTGCCAACACAGACCAATTTAAAATTAGTTCTTAAAAAGGCATTTCTTTATTTGAGTTTGAGGATACTTTATAAGTTTTTTTCTTCTTTACTTCCCAGAAATTTTGACACCAAAAAAGTAAATCCATTTTTTAATCAACCAATTTTTGAGTGTGACTCGTTAATGTGGATTTGAAGCATAAGAAATTTTAAGTTGAAGAGAAATCTAGATCTATAACCTTATTGAAATTATTCACTCATCTCACTGAAATCTATGATTTCTTAGAAAAATTCTACAGTTCTCAGTAGTTACCTAATTTATTCTTGTCAACATATCAAATGCTGGGGGTATTGGGAAATTGATGCCTTACTGAAAGACTGAACATTGAGTGCCCCTCAGGATACTGAGAATTACTCTGGCTCAATTCTATTAATGTAAAGCCCAGGAAACCCAGATTACCAAAAAGGTAATCTGATTCAGAATGATACAATATCTTTCTTTACTGGTGTAATAAAAAGACCCATGGTATGGCTCCAGAAGACCTGTCTGATTATTTAATTCCTTATAGTCATTTTAGTATTTTTAAAGTGTACTAAACCTAAATACTTTCAGAATTGAATATCTCATTCTAAATTCAATAGCACATGTAATGACTTTTTATCAACTTCTTAATCAATAAAACCCATTTTAAGGATCAAAAAAAAAGATAGTTTGTCTCAGTTTGGATTCCATCCCTACCATATACTACTTGTGAGACCTCAGGCAAGTGATTTTACTCTTCTGAGCCTCAGTTTCCTCTGATGTAAAATAGAGATTAAAAAAAAAGCCTAATAGAGTGGTTGAGGAGATCCAAGTACTTTTAAAATCGGAAGCTTATCCATTGGCTCTTGACTGAAGGCAGTTTTGCCCCTCAGAAGGTATTTGGCAATGTCTGGAGACATTTTTAGTTGTCACATTTTTAGTTACCTTAGGTAGAAGCCAGTGACACTGCTGAATACCCCCTATTGCATAGACCAGCACCTTACAACAAAGAATTATTCAGGCTAAAATGTCAGTAGTCCTGAAGTTGAGAAACCCTGCTCCATAATTTTTTTTTTATAATTATTAGTTCTATGCGGTGAGCTACGACTTACTTCTTGACTTCACTGCTGTGCTCTTTTTCAATGGCTCATGGTCTTACTAAGAGCACCCCTTTTCAATCAAACACCAAGTAATGCATCCACAATAACTGCCTCTTTAAGTACATAGCTTTACCTAGTTTATCACTCTTCTCCTATCAGCATACACCAAGTATATGTCTATGGAGAAAGACTAGTAATTGTATGACTTAATCACGCCTAAACCATGGCTTCTTTTAAATGTACCACCAAAGCGCACCACTTCACATGAAATGGTAAAGAGCTGCAGAAACAACACGAAGACAGTAACCTGGTATTCAAGCAATAACTGGCAGAATAACTCTTGGATGAAGTTGAATACTCAGCTGTTTTGTAAGCCACCAAGCTATTTGCTTGACTTAATAATAGAGTTGTGTTTTTTCTAGGTCTCCATTTCTCTCTCTGAAAATGAGACTTGGGAAAGAGAATCATGATCATGAATGAGGACAGAGGCTCTGGGACACCAGCTCTCATCAGTGCTGTTGCTATTGAGGGGTCAGTCTATTACTCTTTACTGTCCGGGTGAAGAACCATGAAGGAAAATGAAAATATGTATTTTCCTCATATATCCTGGACATGGAGCTCCAATGCCCCTGTTCATAAATGAAACAGAAAATACACTGTCTCTGAACTACCACTGAAAAGTCCGGTTAGTTTGGTCAACTCTGTTAAAAGAATGGCACAGTTAATTCAGTGATAGATTTTTTTGATTTTAAAACTTCTTCATACTAGCTGTTTGGCTCAGACTGTGTCTGAATACATAAACTGATCTGACTAGTTAAGTCAATCAACAGTTCAAGAAGCTGGTGAATAGAGATCATTTGAAGAGATGATGGTCTTTTAGTCTCATGGAGATATAACCTTTACCTGACTCTAAGTGAATCACAAAATTATGTAGCTCTCTAAAATTATACAGGCAATTATGAATACCCCAATTAATAAAAAAGAAATGTCTTTATTTGCTTAGTGGACAGGGATATGAAAAACAAGGAAAAGTGTACATGCTATTCAATAGATGTATGATTAATTCTAGATGATTCAGTCAGAAATCCTATTCAAAGAAAAAGCTATTTATCCAAACAAAATCATCCTCTGTGTTTGGTTGATGCAGAAGGTGCCTTAATTTCTCTGACATATAAAGGAGGTAGATCTTGATGTCCAAATACAGACAGAATGTAGGCATTTCTACACATTGTTGTCAGATAAGGACTTGGAGCACATTTTTAAAGATTCTTGGGAGGCCACTGAACTTGGATCATTCTTAGCTAAGTTATCTAAAATACTTCAAATACTTTAAAATAAAACTAATCCCTGCACTGGTGGGTTGAAAACTTTTCCTATCCCCAGGGCACTAAAATAATACCCTTTCGAACAGTAGGTGAAGTATTTTAGGCGACAGCTCTCTAGTTATAACAAGGCAAGTCAATTTTTAGGAATTGGGGATGCTAATCACAGTGTCTCAAGATGTGCATCGCTGGGGAGTGAAATATAAGACCACAAACTGACAGGACTGCAATGTGCTATGCTCCCTTGAAGGAGATGTAAATGGGAGGGAGACTCAGCCTCCTGGTCCCTCCACGGCTTGATCTATCATAAAGGTCAAGATAATTGGCCACATACAGCAAAATCAACACTGCTCGCTCTACCCTCGCCTAGCAGATAAACGTAGAAACTCAGCTTCCTGCAGGGCTAAGTGGTGGCTAGCCCAGGTGGAGGAGGAGAAGGTCTGAAAATATGCATGTAAGAACACAAGGCACTGTAATGATGCCATCAAATTTAGCATTAAATATATTTTACAATCAATTGAGATACCGTAGGTTGCCCCCAAACATGCATGAAATTCTTCCAGGGTTTTACCAGACTGCATACTCTCTCATGTTTATGCCTTTCTAGTGTTTTTGGACTTTAAAAGCTCTCAACACTATAAATGTACTTGTGTTAACAAATAAAACTGCAATGAATGCAATTTCTGGTTTAATGTCATCATTAAAATATGACTACTGAAGCATTCAACTTCCCTGAAATGTCCCAATTAATCTTACAACCCAAAGCTAAGGTAGTCATTGACTAAAATAGTGTCAGAAAATTCACATACAAGTAAAATAACTGAATTACTAAAAGTTGCCAAATGGACTAAAAGTTTCATATATAATAGGAATCATTACAGAGGTTATCAAAGGCATATATTTCTTTTACAAAGTGGAGTCCATGATTAAGATGCACAGTGGACAAGACTGTCGGTTTGTATCACCACACACAATGATTATGTAAGGACATCATGGGCGTGTGACCTGTGTGGTTGTGTTGCACATTGTGTTCAAAGGGCTCCACATTTGGATAATGTTCCGTTGTTGCTGTCTTGAAATTTTTAATAATTTTTTTTTTTTATAAATGAAGATCTCTGCATTTTCATTTTGCACTGGAATCCACAAATCATGTAGCTGGTCCTGACTGAGCAATATAACCCCCACAGAAGTGTTCTTGTCTTACACTTTCTGGTAAGACTCTTCATGAGAAATATCACCCTCAAAGGATAAACGAAATGGAATAGGAGGTAGCTTCAAGAGAAGGAAAAGTATTCGGGGGAAGTTGAAAATGTAAAGACAAAATATAATTATGGATTTTGAAGAAATGATTGAATCTTTCCACTCCCAGGAACTTGAGTTAAGATCATAATGTAAGAAAGTAGCTCTTTGATTGCTAACCAGAAGTCACTATGGGGAAAAGAAAATCCAATGTCTGAGCCATAGGACATTAAGAAGCAAGTTAATTTGAGTTCTTTTCTGAAGTTTATTTAAAAGGACTAACTGGAACCGTTTCAAAGAGAACAGTTAAAGGGCTGCTGACGTATGCTCAAGTTGGTCCTAATTAGCACTGAGAGTAGGTTTATCGTAGTGTTCTGGAGAGTAAGTAGAAGCATAAAAGTACACTTGAGTATTAGCAGCGATTAAAAGTATGGCAGCGGGTGGGAGTGGGCAAGATTATTTACTTTATAAATGGAAGAACTAAGCATGGAGAAAGAGCTCGCAAGGGAAAAAGTGAGCACTTTTGAGGAAGTGTATGGGGAAAATAACTGAAAACAGTATGAAAAGAGTATTATAGCGTACAAAATGCTCAAAGGAGACAGTGAGGACTTACTATATGGGCACTAACGAGCACTAATAAGCTCTCCAGGATTTGAGGCCTAAGGCTATTAGTGTATTAAAAGTTCTCACACTTGTTCACAATAGGTTATATCCAGGCAATCCTCCCTCCAGGAAGATAAATTGTACTCAGACGCAGAATAATAACAAATGTATGTATAATGCATCATCATTTACATAGATGATCTTTTACATAAAAGAGTTTTTACGCTTATAACATCCCTGTAATGTGCACAGTATAATACCACTTGACAGATGAGATAATGAGGCTCAGAAAAAGAAAGTGAATTCCCTAAGAACACAAGTCAGAAGGTAATAGTCATCTAATGCCAAAACCTGTGCTTTTCCCACTATAAATGTAGTGAATGGCATGTAACACATTCTAATGTGAAAACAAGGTCAACAACAACAATAACTACAGGGCCTCTTCTGAGGCCTGCCCACCCTGCCTTCCCTCCCTCCCTCCTTCCTTTCTTCCCTCTCATCATCTATCCATCCACCCACAGACCCACACACCCATTGCATAAACTTCTGGGTGAGTTCTAGTTTTAAAAAGATGTTCAGCGCACCTCAAAATTTATCTGGATCTGCCATTATTACACAATATTCCTCAGGAATGATCCTTGCAACGTGTCCATTGATCAGATTGATAACCTTCTCCACAAGGCTCAACACCCGAACCTGACAGATTGTAAACGACTGCTTTAGACTGTAGTACCTTGTCAAGGTCAGAAATGTGATACTACGAGTTGCTCCTGCCATGTGTTTAAAGAAATAATATTTCCTACATTGCATTTTGGTTGAAAATTAAGATAAGAAACTTAGGCAAGATGAAAAAGAATGCAACTTTCCTCACCTACTTTCTCATCAGCCTACTGCTTTTCTGGTTTCTGTTCCCATCACACCAAGCAGGCTTTGGGGTCAAGCATGGCCGCAGCTTCTGTTTGTATGAATATGCCTTCCTTTACTTAACCCCTAACCACCAATCCACCCTTGCTTCTTTCTTCTCTTTTATAGTAGGTTTGGGATGTCACATAGATTCGGCCTCTTTTCTTGATCCCATCTTGCTCAATCCTCTCCCTATTCTAATACTGGAACTGAAAATACATGCATGCAGTTTCATGATGCGTAGGGTGGCATGGTTCTGGCCATGTTCAGCTTCAGACTGTGCTAATTTGGGAGGTATTAGCCATAAGAGGCTATTAAGAGCTTGAAATGTGGCTAGTAGGACAGATGAACTCAGTTTTAAATGTAATTTGAATTTAAAAACTAGGGCACCTGGGTGGCTCAGTCAGTTAAGCGTCCGACCCTTGGTTTCTGCTGAGGGCATGATCTCACAGTTCATGAGTTCAAGCCCCACATTGGGCTCTGTGCTGACAATGCAGAGCCTGCTTGGGATTCTCTCTCTCTTTCTCTCTCTCTCTCTCAATAAATAAACTATAAAAAATTTTTTTAATTTAAAAACTAAATTTAAGTGTAAACATAAATATAATTAGAACAATTTGGATATGTGAGTTTGCTTTTCAACTGTGAATTTATATAATCTAAATCAAGTCCTTCTAATCAAAATTTAGCTCTCACTGGATGTTATATGTAAGTGATGAATCACTAAATTCTACTCCCAGAACCAATACTACACTAACTTGGATTTAAATTTAAAAAATAAAAATAAAAATAAATAAAATCACACACACAAAAGTTATAAACAAATAAAACCGAAAATTTAGCTCCCATACTGAGATGTACTCTTAAGTGTAAAATACATAGCAGATTTTGAAGCTTTAGTAAGAAAAAAAGAGTGTAAGATAGCCCATTAAATTTTTTATACAGAATTCATGTTAAAATGATATTTCAGATATACATGGTTAAAGAAAGTATATTATTAAAATTAATTGCACTTGTTTCTTTTTACTTTTTTTAATGCTGCTACTGAAAATTTTAAATTACGTATGTGACTATCATTATATTTCTTTCGGACAGCATTGGTTTAGGGGCCTGGCTAGGGACAGAGGTGCAAGGGAGACTGTCAGCCTTTATTGCTTCCTGCTTTATCACTTATGAAATAACAGCATTAAGATTAATGACAACCTTACAATAATACGTAAATTTCAATAACAGTTAACATTTGTTGGACATTCACTAAGTGCCTGACACTGTTCTAAATTATAAGCAAACAATTCTCATAACAGCTTTATGATGATAACATTTTTATTTCCATTTTAAACATGAAGGAGCTGAGGCACAGAATTGAAATAGTTTGTCTTACAGTTTATAAATGGCAGAACCAGGATTTGAACCCAGATGTATCTAACTTTGTAGCTTTCACACCAGTGAAACGGTGTGCTACCTAATATACTTAAAATATGCCACCTAATACAAGAGATTTGGGGTGGCACCTTTCTCAGCTGTATTTGAGGAGACAGTGTAAAAGTCATTAATACATTGCATGGCATGTATTGCTATTGAATGATTAAATCTACTGGGTGCTCTACTGAATATCAAAAAACTGGGGAAAAAAAGCTTGCTCTTTCATAGTTCATACACACAAATAAGTCTACAGCTCTGTTTGCCAGATATTGTTTAAATCTGATAAAATCTGATAAAATCAGATAAAATCTGTAAGTAAATTCATGAAGCCACTTTTAAATATTAATCAAGATAATTGGTTTGCTGCAAACAAGCATGTCAAGGAATTTGAACTTCTCTGTAGTATAAATGGAATTCATTTTCTCCACTGTCAATTCGTTAGCAAAATCTTTTACACTAACGTGCATGAAACGTGCTTCTATCTGTACCTTTGAATGTAATTCCATTCATTCATTTGTTCATTCATTCATTCCTTAGTTACTAATTGAGTGCTGATGTTCCAAGAACTGGCTATGAAATGGACACAAGAACACTCAGTCTAAGAAGAGAATTTGTGCCTGGAGAGAATAGGTCCTGGCGATAGTGTGAGTGGGGACTTTGATACACCCAACCTCTCTGCGAACTATAATTTTTCAAGTTTATATTTGTATGACACAAATATCCAAAACATACATTTTGGGTACTGGTTGGGCATTTAATAGTTGGCATAACAGCAGATTCAAAACTTGATCTCAGCTTGTATAAAACAATGCAGCTGCTGAGTGAAAACAGATGCCAGGGGGAACCATGCTGAGGATAAAGGAAGGACATTGTGGGAAGCACAACTTTATAATAACTTGAGGCATCCCATCTAATGACATTATAATTTGGCTCTCACTTATCGGGTAATGCACCAGACAGCTTCAACTATCATTTGTCTGGCATCCATTAAGTATTGTTTCCTTATAATAGTTTGCTTTGTGTGTTGGACAATGAATGAGGTGGAGGAAACTATCTAAGGCATATGAGAAGCAAACCTTAATGACAACAAACAATTTGTCAGACATTCTTTTCCCTCAGCTTTAACATTTGGGTGCCATATAGTGAATTAAATGATCTAGCCCATCTCATTCATCATCCAAAACAGAACAAACTGTTATAGTCAAGCTTCTCTAGAAGATTACCTGACAATTGATATATGAATCCATGGAGGGATTGTATGATGAAGGAACATTAAAGATGACAAGTGATATGTCAGCCTTTTAGGCCAGTTACTTTCATTGTATAACAGGCACACAGATTTCTGGCTAAATGGTGGGGAATAACTTAACTAAGTTTGATTTGACATAGTCTGTGGGCTTAAGGGAAGTTACAAGGACCGCCGCACAAATACATGGAAACTAAGTATTGATACCACTTTCTGCAGCATTTAGTCATTCAACAAACATTTACTAAGCACTAACTTTGGGTCAGCACTATTGAAATGCCAGATTTTTCTTCCGGGAGTTCAGAGAGTTAATGGGTCCTGTTCAGGATCACCAAGCTAATAAGCAGAAGACCAGGGGCTCAAGCAGAGTTCTCTGACTATAAGTCAGCATTCTGAACAGTGTAACATGCTGCTTCCCAGTGTCTAGTGATAAATGGTTTGGCTTCTGCTCCATTTGGCTTCCATAGTCATTCCAGCCACCTCCTCCCACAGCAAAGTCAGCTTGTTCCAACACTCCGGGACCTGGCTGAATTTGTCAATTCGAATAGAGAATTTGATAAAGAGTAATCCGCATCTGAGCTATAAACTTGACCTTTAATTTTCTTCCAATTTGGAAAAAGAATAGAAAAGACAGAATAAATGGATTTTTTTAAAAGTATTTTTCAGAAATGAAGATTCCGAGCTTTAATTTTCAAAGCTTGATTCTGCAGATTAAACTAATTTGGTGTTACTATTAGACTTGTTGTGTTGTTACTCTATTTAACTATTTGCTTCCAGATTTGGGGATACACAAAGAGGCTCTTTGTGGTGCCAAGGAATAGGTATCTTTCTGAACAGGACCAAAACTCAAGACCTAATGCAGACAAAGAAATGGCAGAGGTAAACATATTTCCTGAATACCTACTATGTGCTCGTCCCTTTTACACATATTTTTAAGTTTTTCTATCACAAAAATCCTACAGAGTATATCTTCACTTTATTCTGTAGGGTTTCTGTGATTAATAAATAAGGAAGAAACTGAGATTTAGTAAGTTTAACTAATACGTCCCAAGTTACCAGCTAGTTAGTGGTAGAGCTGAGGGTAAAATCCAAATCTGGTTAATACCAAAGCTCTTTCCACACAGCATGTTGCCTAGTGTCTACAATTTGTCTCTCAGTGTGCTATTTCATCAATTACTTAGCAGGTAGGTGGAAACAGAACTCCTTATCTCTCATTTAAACTCTTCTCTTGCTCAGTCTCTTTATCACAGGGAGGCTGTATTTGCTGGGTGTCTCAAGCTCTTGGAATAATGCTTAACTTTACATCTAACTAAGACTTTGCAGTCTTTCCTATGGCTGTAGGGTAAGAATATCTGATTAATTCTATTTTAAAAATTATTTATAACCTGCTTTAAAATAATGAGATTATCAATTTTCAAAGAAATAGTATGCGCTAAAGGGTACTCAATTCTACAATTATAATGAAAACATAATCTTTCACGTCTGCATGCCAAAATATCAGCCACCATTTAAGGCTACTTTACCTGCCATTTCTTCTGAAGGATTTTCCTGATGTCACTATAGACCTTGAGATCCTCCCCTCTCTTATGGCACATATCACTTTTATTTATATTTGCAGAAAATGCACTATGCCAGCCACACCATGGTCGATGTACCAACATCATCCTTGTTCTCATGGAGCTTAAAATCTAGCAAGATAACCCCATAACCATTCAACTAGTAAAGGTTTAATTGCATCTATAATAAGTGCTGTGAAAGAAAACTCCCTGCCATTATGCATTGCATGGAGAAAAATAAAAATGCAATAAGTGATAATACATAAATGTTTTCTGTTTACATAATTCTAGATAATGGGCTTCCCTTTCCAACCTAGCACATTTTCACACTTACTAGGATGTACAAAGAACTCAACTTGAAAACAAAAGTTTATCTTTCTCAAAAGTTTCCCATGAACAAAATATTATAAGATCTATATAAGATCTATATGAAGAAAACTACAAAACTCTTATGAACAAACGCAAAGGAAAACAAAATAAATGGAGAGATATTACATGTTTATGGGGAAAAAGACTCAATATTATCAAGATCTTAGCTCTTCCCAACTTGATCTATAGATTCACTGAAATCTCAATAAAATCCTAGCAAGTTATTTTATGGATATGGACAAACTTATTCTAAAGTTTATATGGAGAGCCAAAAGATCCAGAATAGCAAACACAATAGTGAAGAGAGAAAAACGAAGTTGGAGAACCAATGCTACCAACTTCAGGACTTACTATAAAGCTACAGTAAATAAGAGTGTGGTATTCGTGCAAGAACAGACAAGTAGATCAGTAAAGCAGAACAGACAGTCCAGAAGTAGACTCCGTAAATACAGTCAATTGACCTTTAACAAAGGAGTGAAGGCAATATAATGGAGCAAAGATAGCTTTTTCAGCAAATTGTGCAAAACAAGTGGAAGTATGCATGCAAAAAAAAAAAAATCTAGACACAGACCTTACACCCTTCACAAAAATTAATTCAAAATGAATCACAGATCTAAATGTAAAACACTAGAATATAACATGGGAGAAAAGTTAGATGACCTTGGGTATGGTGATGGTATTTTAGATACACCAAATCCACAAAAGAAATAATTGATAATCTGGAATTCATTAAAACAAAAATTTTCTGTTCTGTGAACCAGTATCAAGAAAATTAGAGGACAAACAACAGACTGGGAGAAAATATTTGCAAAAGACACATCTGGTAGAGAACTGTTATGCAAAATATACAAAGAACTCTTAAAAGTCAACATTAAGAAAACCAAAAATCTGATTAAAAAATAGGCCAAAGACTTTAACAGATACCTCACCAAAGAAGATGTATAGATGGCAAAAAGGCAAATGAAAAGATGCTCCATATCATATATCATCAGGAAAATGCAAGTTAAAGCAAGGATCTAGCACCACATACTTTTTAGAAAGGCCAAAATCCAGAACAATGACAACATCAAATGTTGGCGAGATTGAGGAGCAAGAGAAACTCACTCATTACTGGTGGGAATGCAAAATGATACAGCCACTTTGGAGACAGTTTGGCAGTTTCTTAAAAAACTCAGTGTAAACTCTTACCATACAATCCAGAAACTGTACTCTTTGGTATTTACCCAAGGAAGATGAAAACATGTTCACGCAAAAACTTGAACATGGATGTTTATAGAAGATTTACTCATAATTGCCAAAACTTGGAAGCAACCAAGAGACCCTTCAGTAGGTAAATGGATAAACTGTGGCACATGTAGACAATGGAATATTATTCAGTGTTAAAAAAAAAATGAGTTATCAAGCCATGAAAAGACATGGAGGAAATGTAAATGCATATTACTAAGTGAAAGAAGCCAATTTGAAAAGGCTCCATGCTGTACGATTCCAACTGTAGAACATTCTCAAAAAGGCAAAACTACAGACATAGTAAATTGATCAGTGGTTTCCAGAGTTGGAGAGTGGGGACATGAATAGGCAGAACACAATGGATTTTTAGTGCAGTGAAAATACTCTGTTAAATAAAAACTTGAAACAAAAAATAAGAAAATACTCTGTATATTATTACAATGTATATATATCATTATACACTTGTCCAAACTCATGAATGTACAATACCAAGAGCGAACTATGGACTTTGGGTGATTATAACATGTCATTGTAGGTTCACCCTTGGTCAAAAAAAAAAATACACCCTCTGGTGAGTGATGTTGATAATGGAGGCCATGCATGTGTGGGGGCAGAGTATATGGAAAATCTCCACACCTCTCTCTTAATTGTGTTTTAAACCTAAAACTCCCCTAAACAATAAGGTCATAAGAATAAAATAGCTCCAGGTTTTTGTATTAGTGAAGCAAAGACGCTTGGGGCAAAACCTCAACAACTGCAGATTTCATTGAGAGGATGAGAGGCCTAGCTCTCTAATCCGTAAGCCAAGGAAGCACTTAAAGATCCACAGTTGCAGTGAATTCTGGTTAGAGTAACAGACTGTCAGACTGAGAAAAATCCTTAGAACTAACTAATCCAGAAGGTTCAGACTTCTGGCTTTTACAGTTTTTATGGAGAAAGACAGAAGGTTGCCAGCTTCTTATTTTGCCCAATGGGGATGTTACATAAAACCTACCATCTATTCCTTTTTGATTCCATAAGTGAGTAGGCATTTGGAAACAAAAATAAAGAACAGTGTCATCTCAGTATGAAGAACAGTCTCTCCTAAGCAAGGACAGGTACAACATATAGACATAGATACAGATATAAACATAGAGTAAAATGTTATAGCTACAGGCAATATTGTTTTTATTTTCCTCATTTCATCATAGACTGGTCAAAACTGTACTTTAAGAAACTGATCTCCAAATTCTTCAGAGGTTCAATGACTGACCAAGGTTACAAATTAGTGGCTACTGGGCTTGAACCAGTACCCAGGTCACTGGACCCCACTTCAGGGTTTCTTCTAATTACCCTCTGCTTGGACTTTGGGAACACGACAAAAGGCTTGAGGTGGAAGGTGAGATGAATCCTCCTTTACATATAGGATTACGTGACCCTAGAGTCAGCGAGACAGGTAGTAAAAAAGGAATAAAAAAAAGAGAAACATTCTGAAGAGAGGAGATGAATGTATTTTTAGTTCCTAAGAACATTCTCCTCTTTCCACATTTCTCTAGAGCAACAACTGGGGGTAATAAAGGGTTATGAAAATAGAAAAGCCATGATTAGATGGTAATTTGTTAAACTCCTAATATGTTCTCAGAACTGAGTTGCTTTTATCCTCATAGTCCTTTGAGGTAGCTCTTTCAGATGAGGAGACTAAGGCTCATTGAGGGGAAGCAGTCTGCCTAAAATCGGCAGCTTCACATCTGTCTAACTCAGTTCAGATACCCATTAACTATGCCACACTGTCTCATATATTGCTATCCAGCAAATAGGATGTACATTTGTTGAGCTCCTACTATGAGCTAGGTCCTGAGTTTATTGTTTTTCATAATTTATTTCATGTGATATTGACCTTAGTCCTATTTAGCTTTTTCATTTGACAAATAAGGAAACTGAGGCTGAGGATCATATAGCCAGTAAGTGGAGGAGCCAGAAATCATAATGCAGCAGAATTATTTGTATTGGTTCTTGAAGTAGAGAGTTGACAGGAAGCTAAAAAAAAAAAAAGTATACTTTCTGTATTGCATTGAAAGAGTATATATGCAATAGCAAATAAGTAAGTCATACTCTAGTTGTGTTTTGATATTTTCATAGCCTGATAGTTTGAATCACATGAAATGACTTTATTTATTTATTTATTTATTTATTTAAATATATGAAATTTATTGTGAAATTGGTTTCCATACAACACCCAGTGCTCATCCCAAAAGATGCCCTCTTCAATACCCATCCCCCACTCTCCTCTCCCTCCCAACCCCCATCAGCCCTCAGTTTGTTCTCAGTTTTTAAGAGTCTCTTATGCTCTGGCTCTCTCCCACTCTAACCTCTCTCTCTCTTTTTTTTTTTCCTTCCCCTCCCCCATGGGTTCCTGTTAAGTTTCTCAGTCTCCACATAAGAGTGAAAACATATGGTATCTGTCTGTGAAATGACTTTTTAAAAAATTTTTCTTAATATTTATTTATTTTTGAGACAGAGAGAGACAGAGCATGAGCGGAGGAGGGGTAGAGAGAGAGGGAGACCCAGAATCCGAAGCAGGCTCCAGGCTCTGAGCTGTCGGCACAGAGCCTGACGCAGGGCTCGAACTCACGGGCTGTGAGATCATGACCCGAGCCAAAGGCAGACGCTCAACCAGCTGAGCCACCCAGGTGCTCCACACGAAATGACATTTTTGTAGGTCAGAAGTGGTTGAATATTGTGATTGCATATGGTTTGATCTAATATATATCATATTAAGTTTTACTAATCCATAGCTTTCTGCCTCTATTTAACCTTGGCAATAAGTTAAAGATTGCCAAGCTAATAGAATGGTGACAGTGATAATAAAATAATAATAACATTATCAACTACTTTTACCATTTTTTAGAAAGCTACTTCTATATGTTTTTTAGTGTGCTAAAAATACATAACATAAAAATTGCCATTGTAACCATTAAAAAAATTTTTATTTTATTTATTTTTTTAATGTTTATTTATTTTTGATAGACAGAGATAGAGCTCAAGCAGGGGAGGTGCACAGAATCCGAGGCAGGCTCCAGGCTCTGAGCTGTCAGCACAGAGCCCAACATGGGGTGGAACGCACAAACCGTGAGACCATGACCTGAGCTGAAGTCGGATGCTTAACTGACTGAGCCACCCAGGCACCCCACCATTGTAACCATTTTTAAAGTGTACAGTTCAGTTGTGTTACATATGTTCACAATGTTATGAAACAATTCCAGAACTTTTTCATCTTTGCAAAACTGAAACTCTATACCCATTAAAAAATGAGGGACCCCATGAGGGACCATGTGCCCAATGGTGTCATATCAAAGGACTTTTTTCAAAAGAAGTCAATTTGAAATTTTGTGTGAAATTTTCCAATTTCTAATGGCTTAAGAAAAACTTTGTTGAGATAGAATTCAAATACCATAAATTCACCCACTTAAAGTGTACTATAGAATGGTTTTTGGTTATGCAACCATAATGTTAAGCAACCATCATCTCTAGTTGCAAAACACTTTCATCAGCCCTAAGGGAGACACTGTGTTCATTAGGCAGCCATTCCCCATTCTCTCCTCTCCCTAACCCCTAGTAACCACCATTCTACTTTCTGTCTTTATGAATTTGACTGTTTTAAATACTTCACATTTCTATTATTTTTGAGGGTATAAAATGTGCAAGATGCCTTACATACTTTATTTAATCCTAACAAAACTATGAAATAAGTCCTGTTATCCTCATTTATAGCCTGAAAAAGGTAGATATACAGTTAAACCTGAAACTAACCCATTACTATATGTGTTCAAATTTGTTATATCCAAATTAGATACTGATGAAAATAATTTACACCCTAAAGATTGCCCATATTTTTTATTATTGGGAGATGGTGGTGGATTTCCAAAGATCCAAACATCCATCTGGGGACTCCAACAAATTTGATAGAGTTCAACAAATACTTGGTTAATGACTAAGTAAATGATGTATAGAATCCCTTCTTAGTAAAAGATAATATGAAAGAGTGAGATGATCTTTAAGAGAGAAAACTCAAATGCTTATAGTAACATTATCCATGTAGAGGTTTTTGGCTAATTTTTCTAAAACAGTAAATAAATTACAGTAGTGTGGTCTCTGTAGTTTGTATAGTACAGTGACCTATACTATACCAAAAAATGGATAGATTTCTTGTATAAACAAAAGATATCTGAAAAAAAATGGGTGAGAAAGGACTTAACGGTAAAAATAACAACATTCTATTCTGGAATATCATTCATAAATTCAGTTGAACTCTGTAGGAAGGAGGATGTTTTAAAATGGGCTAAAACATTAGGGGATATTATTTAGTATGTTACTTAGAGTTGGCATATACACAAGTAAGAGAACTGAATCTGGAATAATTAATGAGTCCCTTGTGTTTGCAGCACTTACAAAAAGGATGGACAATCACTGTTTAGGAGAAAACAGAAGCTTTGCGTTCATACGTCAACTTTTTTTTTTAACAGAAAGACAAAATAGAAGAAAATAGTTGGATACTAGAGATTTTGTCATTCGTGAAACAAATGAAACAGAATTGAAAAGAGAGTGGCAAAATATTTGCATGAAAGAAGCATCCTTATTTTTATTTTATTGAAATGGGATTTACTTTCAAACTGAAGTTACATTTTTATAAAAGAATTCTTTTCATTGTGAAGGAAAATTATATAATAAATGTTTCTTCCTTGAATAATTATTTTTTAATCAGAAGTAATAAGCTTATTAAAAAGATAGCTATATATAAGATGTATTTATACAATTAACTGTATATTCCTAAATTAATAAATGACCTTAGATTTATAGAAAATATTAAAAATTATATCTTTTTACCTTTATTCCTTCCGCTCTATTAATAAACACCTCCGTTGTTTTTTTCTTCAAAATTCTCCCAACAAAAACTTCTCTTTCAATGCATGAAACTCTTCAGAAATTTAATATCTTTAGGCCCCAATATACTTAAATTTTCCTTAGATACATTGCTTGAACTTAAATTTGAAAGTAACCAAATTTTTGCTCTATGGATTTTGTGGAAATGCTAATGTCCAAATCTGATCTCAGTGAGCTTTGACCTTCTGAGATTTGTCAACCACCCAGATGTCAAATCTTTCTTTTTCCTTTTTGAAAAAGAAATTTATTCAATTCAATGCAAATCATTCTGTCATCTTTCAAGGACAAAAGACTGAACATATTATGGATCTTAATCTTTACCTACACCTATCTAAAATAAGGTTTTAGAAAATTTGAAGAATCATAGAGTTTCAGTTGTGGGGGGACCCTTCAGGATATCCTTTCTTTTACAGAGAAAGACCCTACATGGCTTCTCCAGATGTGACACAGAGAGTCAAAGGCAAAATCCAAATACGGTTTTCTTATAACCACCCAAGGCAAGGCCCAAACTGTTGACTTCCTCACATTGTTGTCCAGATCCTAGACAATACAATGTTCCAATTGAAAAAATTAAACGGTACTACTATTTTTTGAGGAAGAAACTCCAGGATCCCGAATGAAACAAGAGTGATGCCTATACCTTAACACATCACTATACATAAAGGGAAACTGCCAGTGTCTCTGTGTTGGTACAGGGGCAAGACCACTGAAGTATTCTACCCCAAACTTGCAATGGGAGAGGTGAATCATTTAACGGCCCTGCTTCTCAGTCTGCAAAATGGGAATAATATCCCATTCTACATAGCTGAGATGACAGAACTAAAGAACGTGAAAGGACTTCAAGGCTCCTCCACATTGCAGACACAGGTCCAGCCATGATTTATGCACAGACTTGCTTTAGTAGGTATGCCCTACTTCCACCACAATAAAGGGCCTTGAGACACAGATTAAGGGACTATCTAGCACAAACCCAAGAAAACTCAGAAAAAAATAAAAGGCAAACACGCTATGAGGCATGGAATAAAAGGAAGAAACACACCCTGGCATATTTGATGCTCGAGAGAAATAATGTCAGTTTGAAATTACAGGTAGATGTGTTTCCCTTCTCCCCACCCCCTCATACTCTTTTCTAGCACATTTTGGGGAGCTATGGAAAATGAATAGAAGAGACAAAAAAGTACTTTGCCCGGCAGGAATACAAAATTGTAAAAGCACAGACAGCACTACAGAGGCGCGCTGCCATTCACTCACAAAGAATTTTGTGCATGTAGATGGCTGATTAATTGCCGGCCTGCCTAGACGAAGCTGCAACAAGCCAGATACTGTCAGCATGCCATCGGTTACCATGGAAATGCACAAGGTTCCTGTTTCTGACAAACCCTTGAATACTGGATAGATTGTGCCATATGTAAATAAGGCAAATTAGTTTTCCTATATCTTCCAGACAAGGTTAGACGAAAAGAAAATATATCTGTTTAAACATACTCTCTAACCTCTTAGATGTGACGAATGAGAAAGAGGGGCTTCTTTCTTAGGAAACTGAACTCAGATTGTTACAACTGAAAGGCACTTGGGGAAAATTACCAAAAAATGCAAAATGCATTGCCCATTTATAAGGAAGGACTTCAAAGTCAGCCATGCAAAGGTACATTTATTAGACTTTTGTTTTGTAACCAGATGTATTTTGTGTCCTGCTCTTTACAAAATTATAAAACGTCAAACAGTTATTTCTATGGTATTAGATTAGAAATTTCATATCTCTGTCATGCAATTTTTACTTTTGCACAATCCCTGGACCATACGCTGAATACTGAGTCACAAACCAGTATAATTTAAAATATTTAACTCCACTACTAAGAATACTTACTTTGCCGTTATATTGATTGGGGCTGCTGCTTTTTTTTTTTTTTAAACAGTTTTTGCCAGCACTAGGAGACTTACAACTTCTTTCCATGTTATAATAATAATTGATAATTAACCAAATCTGATATGATTTCAAAAAATCTTATAATTATTGTTAGGATATTTCAAAGTACATAATGACTCAAATTCCTTGTGTATTTCGTGACACAGGACTACTCTGATGGCCACATATAATTATATATTTAAAAATCTTAATGTTTACTTAAACAGTAAAAATGCCAAAAAGTGCTGGAGTACTTTTCATAATATAGCATTTCTGAATAACTTTAAAATGTGCATTTCTCAAAATAAAACATTATATCATAGCTATTATCTCCTCAATTTTAAATACATACTTTTTCTTTATTTTCAGCCAGATTTGCTATTTCAGCTTAAATTTAAATTAATGCCCTCTCCCTTTACTGGGTAAAGGCAAGAAAATTTATTTTCTAGCAAATGATCCATGTATTAGATATGCTCAGAATTCCAATCTGATTATGATATACTATAGGTTATTCCATGTTTTAGAATTCAGAGATGAAATCTAACTAAGGGACTCAGTCTTTAACATATTCTTATAATTGAATATTATTAAAAAAAAAAAAGAATTATGTATACACAGTACTTCTAATTTTTATGTAAATAATATACTACGTGAAGCTCTCAAAAATGCTAACTTTCAGTATTGCCCTATTTGACATTTTTCTTGCAAAAATACTCTTCACACTCTTCAATATGAATATGATATGTAAAGAGGATGGTTTTCATAAAATATTCTAAACAAATTTTAAAAGTGCATTATGTTTATCCAACAGTAAAGAGGGAATCAAAGAAAACGATCTGAATAATTCTGGCGAGAACAAGGCCCTATGCCTGAGATTTTTCTTCCTGTTCTTCATTTTCCTTTACTTATAGAGACCTAAACAGGTTGTCACACTTTTTAAGTCATTCTAGTCCTTTTGCCCTGAAATACATGCCCTAGAGATGACATTTCATTTCTCTCTTTTTTGCCCCCTTTAAATCACACAGATTATAATTAAAAGCATTAGGACTTCATGCATGGTCATATAACAATGTCCATTTTTCTTATTAGAAATCTTCCCAAGTTCTTTAATTGTGAGCATGTGTATTTGAGGATTAAAATATTAGTCTATATCCTAGAAGCCAAAAGTTTCACAATGAAAAGAGGCCAAATTTTTTTTCCAAGAAAAAAAAAAATATATATATATATAAAACCCACTTTGCTAGTTATAAGGCATATGTGTTATATATGCTAGGAATAGGTTAGGAAAAATGAGATTGGATCTGTTCATGTTTTTAATTCTATACTTTAGAATGCATGATTTACAAGCTGCATACTTTAAAGATAAATATGAGGGTATTTTATTTTATTGCTTAAATATGGCAAAACAGGAATATTTAATGGTATTAAACACAGGATAGTCAATGAGAGAGCAGATCTTCTAGCCATTGTGAGGAGGATAAATGCTGTCTAGAAGGAGTATACACATTTGCTGCTTTTAAAAGGCAGCATTACACTATGGAAAGAATATTCAATTATTCATTCATAGAGCATTTATTATGTACCAAATACTTTATGACACATGGGAAGATCCCTGCCTTAATGGAGTTTATACTCTAGTGGGGGTAGAGATAAACCAGGAGAAAGAACATTTGAGTTCTAAACTTTTTCTCTCAAATCCTGTAATTTCTTTTACTTGTATTACCCTTATGATATTATATTCTCTTTCTAGTTTAGTTATCTGTGTGTCTTTCTACTCGCCTATCTTATTAATTTCTCATGACTATCAAATATGGTCTGGATCTTTGGATCTTCCACCATATTCAACATATAGTATGTTCTCCAACAATATCTGTAGAATAAATGAATAAATAACTCTCCTGGTCAACTGTAGTATGATTTTAGGCAAGTCACCTAACTCTAGAAGCTTTTGGCTTTTTCTCCTATCAACAGGGGTGTTGAAATAAATAATCTTTCAGGTTAAAATTGTAATTCTATAATATTCCTTAGTGCTGTATGTCGGTAAACAAATTTACTCTTGTTATCCTACTGGCTTAGAAAATTTTCATCCTAAAAATTTGATTAGTCTGAATTTATTTTTAATCTTCTGGCTATCATTTTATCAGAATGACTTTTAAAACATAATCATTTTATCTTTCATGGAAAAGTATGCCCAGATCTGGTATTCAATCTTAAGATATTATTTGTATACTTGCTAGATGTACAAAACAGGCAGGAAAATCATGCACAGGAAAAAATAAGTCAGTTTTTGAAGTATTAAATCAAGTGAGTGAAGTAAGACAGAAGCAATAGTTCTGCAACAAAAGAGAACTTCCTTCCTCTAAATCCCACACACATATGGCTGTTTGTCCCAGGCTCATGTGGATCATGGATAATTTACAAACAGTGGGTGATGAGCTATAAAGAAAATGACTCAGTGGCCCATCCGTAATTTAAATATGTGACAAAATGTTTAAATGTTTCAAACAATGGTAAAACACTAGCGACTTAACAGTTTGAAAGCAAGTGTGAAGCATTTTTTTTCTAGTTTATTGGCTTTATTTTTTTTGCACCAGCTGAAACAGACATCCTATGTTTGATTCTTCCTAGATGCAGTGTTAATCTTCCACTGGGTATCTCACTGGAAAATAAGGAGGAGAGTATCCATTTTTTGAGAATAGCCTGGCTAGTAAAATTTATGTACTGAAGTTAATGTGTGTATAATTGAAAAATCCAGAAATTCAAAGTCTTACTCAAGATTTTCATCTATCATGGGAATACTTCATTTGTTTTCTTATCAGTGCATTGACAGCCCCAATCAGCATACATCATCATTTTGAAATAAAACTTTAAATTATTTTCATGTTGACATTTATGTAACCTGTATCTATGTAGACACAGAATGAAGAGACTTTAGTGCAATAGTTACAAATATGGCCCTTTCCTCCAATCTTGTATTATTCGATTGATTTTCTCAAAAGATATACAAAAAGGAAAATAAATAAAAGTTAGCTGCTTTTTTTATTTGTTCAAAACAAAAGCTGAGAAATGAAAAAATGCATTTAGTTAACTGGCTATTGAGTTTATACAAACTCAACCATGCAGACTCTTAACAGATAAGGTAGATTTTGGAGGGAGACAGAGATTGATTACTAACATATAGAATCTAAGTCAAATTAATTATGTAATCAAGGGGAAAGAGAAAAAAATAAATAAATAAAAGACCTAGCATATAATGACAAGAAAATAAAATTCTAAGTAAAAATTGGTTCTACTTTATAATATAAAGAGAGACTCGTTTGCAAATACATGTGCTTATCTCAAATAAGTGAAGTGTTTTGCTGATATATTTAGTTGGATTTTGCAAACTGCTTCAGACTGAAATGTATGTTGAAGCCTAAAACTGATTTGTTCCATGTAAATCGCATTTAAAACTTTTTCAGCTAAAGATATTACCAGTAAAGCTATTAACTCGAGGATGAGCTCTATCTTTAGACCTCTGAACCTGTTAAATCTTTGATAATATTAAGAGATTTTTTATTTCTCTTTATGTAAAATATAAAAAGAAGTCCCAAGGAATCACATTTTTTTCCATTTGAAAGGGATGCAAACCCAATCCAAAAATTTTTTTATTATTAATGTGAACTTAAATGAACCTTCCTCCTTTCTTCTGCTTGCCCTTGAACCATGTCCCAAAAGCAGTTGACGGAGTAGGCAGATTTTCTCCAAGACTTTCTCAATTGGACATTTTCTATATATTCTATAGACACACACACACACACACACACACACACACACACACATATTTAATGACATATATATTTACATATATATTTAATGGCAAAGGAACCTAGTAACATATCAACATTTTAAAACACTTGGCTCTGAAAATATTCTGATGGTGTTAATTTCATCTAAAAGCCAAATGCTTTCTTTGTCTCTTTTCTTATTATGTAGAATAGATAGATGGATAGGTATATAGATAGATGATAGATAGATAGATAGGTAGATAGATAGATAGATGATAGATAGATAGATAATTATGACACTGTTCCTTGGAGTTAACCCATAAGTTTAGCTTGGTTTAATTTATTACACAAGTATTGCTACTTGGTAAGATTGGCCTGACATTTGGACTATCAGAATCTGTACTCTGCACCATTATCCTTTTTCCTCCTTATATAGCTGGGAAACCTAAAACCTCCATCATGTTAAAAAAGCTTCTTATTGGCAGATCTTTTGCCCTGCATATTTTCATTACTTTGGGCCCACTCACTCCAAATAGGCTATCCATTCAACATATGATAGTTACTTGAAACCCTGAAAAACCAATTAGAGAAGAATCAAACTTTTTTCTTCCCTTTTCTTGCCCAGAGTATAATATATAATATAAATGCATAATTAGTGGGATTTATATTTTGATATATATTGAAAACATTTCAGCATTTCTAAGACATTCATACTCTAGTGTTCTTTCTTCCAAATTATTCATCAGTGTTGTCTACAAAATCAAAAATAGCATTTGGACCTGATCAATTCTGTCAACAAATGAATTATGTAACATTTAAAAATTCTGACTCCATAATTCTCATTATAATGCAGGGAATTGAGTACATATTCCAATATTTTTATTATCCATATCCTAAGATTTTTTTATAAATCCTCAGCTTATAAACTCTTGTCTATGAGAATAGAGATATGCTATGGGGCACTTAGCTTGGGTTACTCTCTCATGGCAAGGGTCAAATTTATAGAAGGCACTTACTTCATAATCATTGATTTATTTGTGTCTCAAGACATTCCTAGGAGATAATTACAAATTATTCTATCCCATTAAGACACACTAAATCTGTGAATGTTATAAAATACTACTATAACCAATCAGGATATAATTGTACTCTCCATATTTAAAGTCAATGCAGACATTTCCAGATCTAGCATAGTATGTTAGATATTTCCTATTCACGAGTCAAACATAAAAGTAAGAGATTTTAGGCAAAAAAAGAAAAAGTGATAATAAACCTTCCAACCTCATTTTCTAATACCAATGTAAGTATTATTTCAACAGCTTTAATATAAACTTTCTAATACTATTAAGTGCTGGTGTCCTTCAGTCTAGTTTAGCTTCAATCAATGGCTCCCAGAGGCCATACTTGTGAGGATACTGTTTTGCAAATAGCTTAGCTGACACTGACTTGGATGACAATTTTCATTTTCTGTGATTTGTTTCTCTTTTTTGAACAATGATTTCATGTAGTCTAGAAGGCATACATGTGAGTCACAAAACATGAAAACATCTTACAAGCAAACAGACATTCACAAAACAGGAACTGTAGAAAGTGGACCTATGTATGTATTTTTTTCTTTAATTTTCTCTCTTCTTTTTCTCTCCCCTACCCTGCTCTGTCACCTAGTATATCACTCTATTACAAAGGACATCAGCATGAGTATCTTCAGCTATGAAGAGTAATTATGGTAACTACCCACCTCATCCACACTTACACCCACACCCCACAACTTTTGAAAACATGAGAAGACAGATTTTATTCCAGACTCTGCCACTTTGTTGTTGTGTGACTTTGGATAAATCTCTTACTTGAATCTTCTGAGCCTCAGTATTTTCATCTGTAAAACAAAGCTAATGATAATATTTCTTCCACCTACTTTATAGAATTGTTAAGGAAGAATTAAAAATATATATATATATATATGAAAACTTGTTTTGAAAGTATAACTATACAAATATTATAATACAGACACATAGTGAGGCAATAGTTACCTGAAGTTTTGGAACTCAGAATAACATGTAGGTAGTATTATATTTAAGAGAAATTACTTTAGATTTCATAAAATATTTTATGAATAAAAGTCCAACTGAACATGATTTCACTCCATCATATATGTGTGTGTGTGTGTGTGTGTGTGTGTGTGTGTGTGTGTGTGTGTGTGTTGGTATCTATATCGACTTACTTAATCACTATTTATTGGTTGATTAACTAACTTTATTTGATTCTGTAAAATACTTGTAGTTTTCAATGAGATAAATTAGAAAACTTTGATAGAAATGTATCCAGAATCTGCTGAGTCATTATTATGAAATTCTTTATTAGGCTCAACATAAAATTACACCAATAGTATGTGATTCTCTGGAAAGAAGTTTCATTAACTGTGCTCTCAGTTTTCCTATATTCCCTCAGAATATTAATTTGAGTACTGATAAAATTTATTAACGATCAGCTTTTAACAAGGATACTGAGTACACTAACATGCCCATATAAATGGTACAGAATTTACTTATTCATCCTAGTGCTGTGTTTGAGATTTAAAAGTAGATTCTTCCATGTTAATATTACTGGCCACTTCAACCCAGCTTGCTTATCAGGAGCAACGGTAGTATTAACTTAAATGACAACCAAAATGCCTCATCCAGTTTGACTTCTCTCCTTGACATCTATGACTTCAGCTGACCCTACACTCAGACAATGGCAATACCTTTATATATTATTAGCAATTTTCCTTCCATAACAGACCACTTAATCACCAATTTGATACTCAGAGCACTTCTACCCAGCTGCAGGAAGAAAGCGCTTTGGAACAACCAGAGGCAAAGGCATCAGCTGCTGCTTTCAACCAACACAGGCAATTTCTGATAACTTCAGGTATTGGACCCATTTTATCCTAGCTAAGTACATGTTTGTGTGCTACGTGTTGGCTCCTGAAGTGCACGCTGCAAGATATACCTCTAGGACTTGCTGTCGGAGAAGCTCTTCCATAATCCCCTCAGAGCAAAGTGCAAAATTTGACACATGGGTCAATTAGTAGCCACAGATCACTCTGCACCTAATAGGTAACGTCTAATGGCAACTATCTTTAAAAATCCGCAGATGACTTTTTGTTGAGCTGACAACCATGTTGCATTTTTTAGAGGCAGTCTTCATTTCTTTATTAAAACTAATATTTACTCCATGAAAATGTAACCCATCATTTAGCCTCTATTCCTGTGAGCTCAAAAAACAAAAACAAATCCTAGGAAATAATAAAAATACTTGTCATTACAAGCTTTAACTGAAAGATAAATCTATCTGACCATTTTTCCAGCTTTTGCTTATGTGCCACTATACTCAATATTTTTCTTTCAAGAATCAATGATCCAGTTGAATCTTGATTTTAACTTACGCCATCCATTAGAGAAAGTTAAGAGCCTGAAAAGGGTCAGCCTTTTTTGTCTCTATTAGTCTAGGTAGCTTTGTCTCTAATGGAATCCTTTCGATAATTATTTCATACTTCTGGCAAATCTTGATGGACTCCATTCACCTCAATGCTACCTCTGCAGATCACTCAAAAGCTTCTATTAGGACATCTTAGAGAAATCTCCTTTTTGCTTTATACTCAAATAAAGGAAGTAAAAAACTAAACTTCAAGAGAGGCCACGCTTTTCAATGTAATCACAATACTCTCCAGTCCGAACAACAGGCATCAGCTATTCCTTCTCTTTTGAAAGCATTTTGACCAGGTGGAAGGATTTTAAACATATACACAGTACACACATCTCTTGATCCCACTCAAAACCTCAGAAAATATTTTCATACTTATTTGCATATGTTTTTTTCACTCGTAAGGTTTAGGGAATACGAGTTTTATCTCTTTCAGTGACAGTGCTTTTCAACAGGGAAAAAGAAATATCTAATCAATAACTGCAACAATGTACTACAGTTAACTGCTAAAATTGAACCAAAAAAAAAAATCAAATTACAATCTGGGACACTTATTTTTTTTCTGAAATGTGTCATACACCCATACACTTCACCTAAAAAACATACTTTTTCTTAAAGAAATACCTTTATTTTGCTTAGTTACCAACATCAACTTTAATTCCCTAAGCAGAAAACAGCTGGATGACAGGTGAAAGCTGGTTGAGGATTAAGAATTTGCTGTGAGCTTTACACAAAACAGCTAATAGTCACTTGAAGAATCAAGTGCCGAACGTATTAGAAGATTCCAACTGCCACTTCTTTACTTAACCTAGTCTAAATGAAACTCTATGAGCCTGCTTAGAGCAAGGTGGGCTCTCATAAGCCCCGGAAGACCTGTCCACCACAGACAGAGGGAGGAAGGGTGTCTAGTCATGGAAGGGGGAAAAGGAACCAGCCAATACATATCCAGTACCTTTCCCCCCAACACCTTTCACAAAGGACTTAAGGTGGCTCCCAACATAAATATAATGTGAGAGATAAGACACTTACCAGAGAAAGGTAAGGCACAGGGAAAACAAAGTTTGAACAATAAGACCAAGGGTGAGATGCACACACAGAAATGCATAACCCTTTTCACGAGAGTACCAAGGCTGCCGCTGCTGCAGTCCACAAGCAAAGGAGGAAGCATGATCAGGTACAAGATTGACAATATCCATAAAGTTAAAGGGAAAAGGGGGGAATCCCTCCACAAAGTGTCTCTTTATGACAAATACTTTTATATGAGCAAATGTTATTATTTTCATTTTACAGAAAAGTAAACAGAGGTTCTGAGTAGTTAAATGATTTTTGCTCAAGGTGGTATGGCTGATAAGAGTCAGAGCAAGGATTTAAACTCACTTCTGACATCAAAACTCATGCTCATTTCATTTCAAGAGGAGGGTGGGGACAAGGAATCCTCAAAGCTGTTTTTCAGAATTGCACACCTTCTTAATGAGAAAAACTAGAGATGATATTTTTCTGAGTTCTTAGGAAATTCAGTGAATGTATCTGTAAATCAATATAAAATATAGAATATTTCAAATGAATAAGGTTTGACTAATCTTCTATACATCATATTTAAGTTATATTGTGTTATTTTGTTTCCCTTTTTTCATTTTCATCATTTACCCATAATAAAAGAGTTTCATAATTCTCTTTTGTAATGCCTACATACCAATGAAATGAGTATCTATATCCTATAGTATAAACACGAGGTTTGGATATTCTTCAGGATATGGAAAAGGGAATATTCTGGAACTACTTTAAAACAATGTTAATATTCTATTTATTTAAGTCACATAATCATAAGTCTAGTTTTTTCTGAAGGTTTTTTTGTTTGTTTCAAGTTTTTATTTATTTATTTATTTATTTACTTACTTACTTACTTACTTATTTATTATTTTGAAAGACAGAGAGAACAGGGGAGGGGCAGAGGGAGATGGAGAGAGAGAATCCCAACCACCAGGTTCTACACTCAGAGCACAGCCTGAGGCGGGGCTCAGTCTCACAACCATGAGACCATAACCAAATCAAGAGACCATGATATCATGGCCAAAATGAAGAGACACTTAATCAACTGAGCCACTCAGGTACCACTCAAGTTTTTATTTAAATTCTAGTTAGTTAACATACAGAGTATCTTATTATTCTATTTACATATCTTTACCACTTTTAAAAGTGTACAATAAGTGGAATTTCTTTAAACTTTATAATGCATTTATAAATTTACTATATATTATATGTTGAAGATGAAATTAAATACTTCCGCTATTTAACAAATTTTCCCTAATATTTAAGTAACTTTTGTAATTCTGTTACACTAAACCTTTATATATGATGAATCTTTTCTTACATATTCTAATAATATATGATGAATTTTTTCTTACATATTCCAATAATATTTGTAATCTTAATATAATTCTTTTACTTCCAAATCTAAACTAAAATTTTAATTCATTTAATCCATTATATTTTAAGATAGAAACACAAGCTAATTTATTGGACACACTCAAGTGGTAAATAAATTTTAATATTTCAAATTAAATTATATGAAATTAATTATATGAAAGTTAACTATAAAATATATATAGTTGATTCCCAAATTTATAGGAAAACACTAACATTATAGATTAAATTTTTGTTACATTAAAATTATCTCTATACTGAATAACATTTAAATCTAAATCCTGGCTAAATTTAATTGTAGTCAAGACTAAATCTAAATTTAAAGATACTTTTCCCCTAGTACACAATAATATCATCCTGGATAACTTTGGTGTTTCCTCCTAAACTTTTATAATAATCAGCTGTTATAATTAGGACTTGAAATTTCAAGTTGTAGTTATCAATTTTAAATTATATCTATGTGGTTGTATAGTTTAAAATTTATATATTTTGTTTTGCAGACTTTTAATATTTTGAAATAATTATAAACTACAAGAAGGTGCAAAAATAGTACAGAGTGTAGCATATCCTTCACCCAGCTTCCCCAATGGTTACACTTTATGTAAATGTAATATAGTATCAAAAGCCAGAACCTGATACTTATATAATAGTAACTATACCTGTGTATGTATACATCCATGCAATTTGATTCCATGTACAGATTTACATAATATATATACAAAACTATTCCATTACATAAAACTACTTGTGGAATCCTTTATTGTCTGTCCTTTCATCACCATCCTCCTTGTCCCTATCCCTGGGCAACTACTAATGTATTGTCTATATAATTCTGCCATTATGAGAATTATATAAAGTTGATTCTTGTTTTCATGGTAGTTATGTTCTGTAAAGTCACTACAAACAATTAGCAAATACTGAATCATTTCTTCTAGAGGAAATTCAGGGTTAAGTTCTTGAAAGCCTGCAGTAACATTTTCATCAACCATCAATACACAATCTTGTATAAAAGGAATTATACACTATGTAACTGTTTGAGATGTGATTTTTCTCATTTAGTATAATGTCCTTGAAATCCATCCAAGTTATCACATGTAGCAAAATAGTTCTTTTCTTTTTAGTTTTTATTTTAAAATAAGTGTAGATTCATAGGGCATTACAAAAGTAGTACACAGAGGTACCTGTGTACCTTTCACTCAGTTCTCCCCAATGGTAACATCTTAGATAACTGAAGTACAGTATCAAAACCAGGAAATTCATATTGGTACAATCCACAGACTTCATTCAATTTCACCAGTTTTACATGTACTCATATGCGTGCATGAGTTTGTATCTGTGTGTAGTTCTATGTAATTATAGCACACATGTAGGGGCACCGGGGTGGCTCAGTCGGTTGAGCATCCGACTTCAGCTCAGGTCATGATCTCACATCCCGTGAGTTCGAGTCCCACGTCAGGACTGCTCAGAGCGTGGAGCCTGTTTCAGATTCTGTGTCTCCCTTTCTCTGCCCCTTCCCAGCTCATGCTCTGTCTCTGTCTCTCAGAAATGGATAAACGTTAAAAAAAATTTTTTTTAAATCATAGCACACATGTAGATTCATAGAATCAACACCACAATCAAGATCCAGAACTACTCCATCACCACCCAGATCCCTGCATTACCCCTTTACAGTCACACCCCTCCCCTTTCCCTCTTCCACCCATCTCTAACCCCTGGCCGCCATTAATCTCTTCTCCATCTCTATAATTTTGTCATTGTGCAAATGTATATAAATGGAATCATGCATGTGTAACCTTTTGAGATTGGCTTTCCTCGTTCAACAGAATTCCCATGAGATTCATCCAAATTGTTACACACATCAATAGTTTATCCCTTTATATTGCTGAGTAGTATTCCCATATGAATGTACCACAGTTAATCATTCATCCACTGAAGGATATTCGGGCCATTGCCAGTTTTTACTATTACAAATAAAGCTGCTATGAACAATTATGTATAGGTTTTTGTGTGGACATAAGTTTTCATTTCTCGGTAGTAAATGCCCAAAAATGTGAGTGCTGGTTTGTACACTAAACGCATATTTAGGTTTTGTTTTATTTGTTATTGTTGTTAGAAATTCCAAACTAATTTTCAGAATGACTGTACCGTTTTAAATTCCAGCCAGCAATGAGTGCTCCAGTTTCTTCAAGTCCTCACCAGCATTTGGTATTATCATCAGTTTTTACTTATCCATTCTGATAGATGCGAAGTAACATCTCATTGTGGTTTTAATTTGCATTTCCTTAATGGCTAATGATGTTGAACATCTTTTCATATGTTTATTTGCCATTTATATATCCTCTTTGATGAAATGTTTATTCATGTCTTTTGCCCATTTTCCAACTGGATTTTTGTTTTTTTATTCTTTGTTTCCTGCTGAGCTTTGAGAATTCTTCATTCTCAAGGACTAAATATAGGTCCTTGTTAGATATGTAGTTTGCAAATACTTTCTCCCAGCTTATAGGTTGTCTTTTCATTCTCTTGTAGGGCCTTTTGTGCAAAAGTGTTTAATTTTGACAGTCTACATTATCATTGTCAATTTTTTTTTCTTTTATGGACCATTCTTACAGTTTCATATATAAGAACTCTTTGCCTATCCCTAGGTCCCAAAGATTTTATCCTATGTTTTCTTCTACATATTTTCTAGTTTTACATTTGACATTTAAATCTATCATCCATTATTAAATACTTTATGAAGTATAAGGTTTATGTCAAGATTTATCTATTTTATTTTATTTTTGCCTGGATATATTCAGTTACCCCAGCATCATTTGTTAAAAAGACTACTCTTCCTCCATTGAATAGCTTTTGCACATTTGTCAAAAGTCAGTTGGACATATTTATATGGGTCTATTTCTGGGTTCTCTATTCTTTCGTAGTTTTGTTCAATTGAAAATATATTGTGAACCTATTTCCACAAACATTTTCAATACCATTTTACCTATGGAATGCCACTAGTTTGATGCAGTATGATTTATTTAATCACTATCAATTTGGACATTTAAGTTATTTGGATTTTTGCTATCATAAACCACCCTGCAGTGAACATCCTCGTAGCATAATCGTTGCATGTATTCACAGCAATTTCTTGGGATTTCTAGAAGTAAGGTGTCATATCAAAGGGTATGTACATTTTTAGAAAATGAATTCTTTTGGACAGTGGCTTCAGCTCAAACTATTTTTTACACATATGTCTAAAAATATATGTATGCATGTAAAATACACTTAGGTATAAAGGGAGAACAGGTGAGTGGAGTGGGATAGCAATGAAGCTATTTACTGGTCTTCATGCAAGATTCATTGCTTTTCACGTGTGTTGAAAATCAATGAATGAATAAGATTTCTCAGAGCAATCTGCTCCAGGGTGAAGGGGGACTTCTCCTACCACCTTCCCTAATGGACTATTATGCAATTACTTAAATGCCAGATACTTTGTAGAGAGAACTGGATAAATATGCTTCAGGAAGTCAAGTTTGACAGTAGATTGAGTAGCATTCATTACCTATGGTCAATATTTTTACTCAGAGAACATTTAACTAGCCTAGTACAGGGCACATGTCCCATATTAATACAAGATATTTCTGTGAGAGAGTCACAGAATTGGACAAGAAAGGGGGAGAGAAAGATGAATCTTGGCTCTGCACATGTAGAAGTCTCTTGAAAATGTAGTATCTGTGAGGGGCCTGAGTATGGCTCAGGATGACGGAATATGGAAAATGGCATTCTAGGGAGAGATAAAAGCGTGGCCCATGAAAGTGAGCATGCAGCTGGGGCACTCTGTGAGTGTGCATGTTTTGGGGCAGATGGTTGAAAACAGTTTTGAAAAGGCAGGCTTGAGGCAAGATCTAGGAGGAAACTAGAATCTCAAGTAGAGGCAGGTGCATTATAATCAAATAGGGAAGCTTTTGAAGTTTTGAAATGGGAACAGGTGATCAGAGCTACCAGATAATTCTGGCTATAGAATTTGAACAGCCTGGAGTGGGAGAAATATCATGACAGCAAGTCAGCCGAGGAAGGTCCTACTAAGTCTAGGAAGAAGAAATGCAGCTCTAAACACTGACAGAGGCAGTTGGGGAAGATTAAGTCTTGTGAACCTTTACTTCTAGATTCATTTCTAGATGAAACCAGGGAGTTTGGGGGCAAAATATTTGCCTGGAGGGAAGATGCAGGTGCATCCGTGTTTGGATCACATATTTTAGTTCAACCACGATTTAGAGAAGTGGTAGAAAGAAGAAGCTGGAATCCATGGTAGTTAAGAGCAAAGACTCTACAGCCATAATTCCTGGGTTGCAATCCCAGAACCTGCACTTACTAGCGGTATAGCTCCTGTTAAGTGACTTAACCTCTCTGTGCCTCAGTTTCCTCAGTTGTAAAATGGGAATGATAACAGTACGCATTTCATTGTGCTGCTGTGGGGGTTAAACAAATTAATGCATGCCAAGTGCTTCAAAGAGTGCATGGTACTCTTTTTGTTGTTTTTCATTATTTTTGAGCTGCTTCAAGAAATGAAGTTTGCCTGACAAGTTCCTCTTGTCCAGGATTAAAAAACAGAGGAAGAGGAAATACTACTCACCAGTGTTTATCCCATCCTAAGATGCACCGGCCTCACCTGATGATCATTTTAAAATGCAGATTCTGAGTCAGTAGGCCTGGGTTGGAGCCTGAGATTCTGCATTTCTAGCAAGATCTCAGCTGATATGCGAGAACCTATATGCATCATGTATTTCTCTTTCTTTCTTACTTCCAGGCTCATCTTAAATTTTGGATATTAAGAGTAATCCACCTCATATTGTCAAAATAACACTGTTTCCAGAAAAACTTTCTTTTATACAATAATAATCATAAAATGAATCCCACCATATATCCCAAGTGTTTTACATTCCTTATCTCAAAACTTTGTAACAAACCTTGTAAAGATACAGTGCTATGAATCTCATTTTACTGATGAGGAAACATAGAGAAGTTAAGTAACATGCTCAAGGTCATACAGCTCATAGCAGCAGAACTACGATTCCAACCCAGGAGATGTCTGACACCCAAACCTGGGTTCTTCTCAGAGTTAGGCTATTTCCTAGGGGATCTGCCTTACATGGAGACTCCAGAGGACAGAAAAGAAAGTGAAGTTGGAGAGGAAACGTGTGTGCCCTGCCTGTATCAAGCCGTGAAGTTACTCAGATCTTCACGACAGATGTTTTACAGAGATCTTAGGTAGAATCTTGTAAATTTCCAGGATTTATAACTAGCTCCCCTCTCCTCTACAGAGTCCTATTTAGCTGGATCTCGGTTATTCTTTGAAACACAATCTTTTTTGGTAAGGTATTTCCCAAGAGCTTTTTAGCTCATTTATCAGGACACTGTAAAAAGAAATATATATGAGGGAATTTTTATTACTAATTGAGAGATACTAAGATTATAAATCTGGAAGGTGGTAAGATGACAAGTCTAAAATGTACATCCATTTCTATTTTATCTGCTAGATCCATGAAAAACAATGCATTTCCTTAGATATCAGCTTGAGGAACAACAATTAGTTCACATGCACGCACTACTGTGTGGAGGGATGATAAGGCATAGGGAATCCTTCCCTCTTGGGCCAAGGCTCAGGTAGTTTCTAAGGAGATGAGATATACACTCAGACATGGTCAGATATGGGGGATCAAATATGCAGTACACAAGCCAGTTTGTCTCTGATGCTCCATCCCTGGCAGCTGATAGCTTGGGTGGGATCCTAAAGATGTATTATTATAACCCTATCACAGCCCTAACCAAGTTGCATTTACCAATTGTTTATTTCCAGGTCTGTTTTTCCTAAAACAACTTTTTAAATTCTAGTTTTCACATATTCCCTTAATGATTCTCCTGATGTCTATAAATGCTGAGTATCTACCTCACAGTTTTTTTGTTTTTTTGTTTTCGCTATATCTTTGTATTGCCTATATTATAATTTAAATGTTTCCCATTAACTTTACGTGCTTCTATTTTAGTCAAATATATTTATTTTTTAAAAACCTTTGGAAAAAAAAGAAAAGAAGAAAAAAACCTTTGTATCACTTCCATGCTTTAAAAAAACCAGGATCATTTAGGTAGCAAATGTAGTTAGACAATAAATGTAAAACTAAATAAGTAATAGTTGAAATTAAAAAAGAATCCATGCGTCATCTAAAGTCATTGCATTTATCCTCTGGGTCACTTATTACTTAGATAAAAGTTGCCCTGAGGGAAATGACCCAAAGGCAAACCCGCATGCTTATTTCTCTGTTTTCAATATTTTTCTAATACCCTATTCTTCACTTAATAATGAATTAGTGAAGGCATAAATATGCACAGTGTTAATGTGGTAGACAGTGTTTTGGGCTGGAGCAGTCAGGGATGATTTTTATGGCAGATGTAACATTCGGGCCATATTCTTTGATTTTTGAGAAGCAACTGGATATGGCACAAAAATGTATGAGAACATTCCAAATGTCCCCTGCCTAGGTACAGAGGGGGGAAAATTTATGAGTCCAGAGAAATAAATGTATCAGTTTTACAGCGGCAGATCTAATAGATCTTAATGGGCCACATTTCCCAGGGACAGCAGTCTCTACTGACAGAGCAGTAACTAATGGTGGGAATTCCCAGCCCAGGGGAAAGATTTGTGGGGATCATATTCTTAGGTGGGGATTTGAGAAAGGATTTCAGCACCCCAGAAATCACATTACTTGAGAGCTGCCACAGAAAGGAGCTTCTTGTGGCAGCTGTCAAATGAAAAGGGCATAAACCAGTGAACTGAACACTTATGAAGACATTAATATGTATTCTGAAATTCTAATGTACAGTGTATTCCAGGATGTTGTCAGGAATGCAATTCCTGATCAAATCCAAACATCTATGTTAAACACCAGAACACACTCTTCCTACTAGGAGAAAAACAATTTAAAACCTGTGAGACTGTCTCCAGTTACATTTAACTGATCATTTGTTCCCATTTGGCCAACCTGCTGCTTAGGTTATGACTCCCTAGAAGGTTTACGATCATGAAATGGGCGACAAATAGGTTTAACAATTTTTTTGTTTGTTTTAGCTGTGGGCACGTATTCTTGCAAGGCATTCACATAAAAACAAAGCAGCAATCCTTCTAATAGCCTTGGCTATCCCTTGAATGAAGCAACTTTCCACCCTACTGCAGGCTCACTACATGAACTTAGGGTTTTTGCTTGCATAGTCCTTGGTATAAACAGTTAGACAAGGTCTCGTGTGCCTTCCGCACAGTGTGGAACAGCCAATAAGATGTTATTATAATGCTGCATAATAATGGTGGGGGGTAGGAGTAGGCATTTGTTTTAAATAAGAATTTCTCAAAAAATTTCACAGGGCACAATTAAAAGAAAAAAATGAAATGTTACCAGGAAAAAACTGAACCAGAGCAATGTATTTAATGAAGACATAGGAGCTATTAACTAAAAAGAGACTGCAAAGAAGCCTTCCCATGCTGCAAGGAGGCAGGAGAGTATGACAGTGAGTCTGGGTTGCCTCTGATTCCATGATAACGTCCCCTTCTGCACACATGACTGCAGAAGGAGCTCGGGTACCCAAAGAGTCAAGTGTTTGCAGATGCATCAGAATTAGCCACCATTTAAGAAACCCACCATCTTTCAGAATGAATTCCCTACGTGTCACAATAAGTTCAATTGAAAAGAAAAGAAAGAGATTTTCTGGTACTTCTTTGCTATACACATCTTCCCACCTGTATTTTGGATGTTTCAAACTACCAAATGCTGAGGGAATTTATCCAGGCATGTTATTAATGCCAGCCCACCACCGCATGAACACAAATAGGCACGATTTGGAGCACTTCAAAATTGACTGCCTAATTTAAAATTGCTTGAGTGCAGTTAATCAATATTTATTTGCTTTTTCTAAGAGATGAAGAAAGTATATTATAGTGCTGATTTCATCATTTATATGTTAAGAAAGAGTACAAAGGCAGTGTAATGGTTCCAACGATAGGCTTTGGAGGCAGAAATATCTGGATTATAAATACTTGTGAATTGTAACCTCAGACGACTTACCTAATATCTAAACCACAGTTTCCTCAACTATAAAATGGTGATAAGACTAGTTGCTGATCCACAGAGTACACTGTTAGGATATGTAAAGTAGTACAGTCCAGACACATGGAAGAAGCTGAGTGAGTACTGTTACTACATTACTTTCGTAAAATTTCTCTTCTTCAATCCTTTTCTCTCCTTTAGTGTGGGGTAGAGGTTGTGATACCAGGTGAAGCAAGCCAGAGTGGTGAACTCTAAAGTCTAATGGGACCAAGCATATAAAATAAGCAAGAAGTAGGAGTCAGAGTTTTTAAAAATTTGAACATGAATGATAAATGACAGTTGACTATTATCCATGTCAGTGACTACTACTTTGGCACATAGGACAGTGTCTGCCCTGTCCAAAGGGGATGTAAGTATAAGACCACTGTTGCTGAGTTTTCCAGAAAAACCTGGATTCTTTTAAAATATGACATTCCCAATTTTAAACATTGGCAAAGAATTCACTACAATATGAATTTCTTTATTTCTTTATTTCTATTGGAGGGCCAATATGGGAAGGGTACAAAATAGACGCCTGGATTGAATTTAGCCCAGAGAGCACCAGTTGGTAATCTTTGGATTAAGGGATGCTAAAACAAAACGAACTCAAGCTATCTCTGAAAACTTACTCTAAAATGTGCTTAAAGCTTGGTAGCAAAGGAGTAAGTTGGCTTGCTTTTCTTCCTCACTCCGTCTGGCCTTCTATCACTATTTATTCCCTTTTTTTTTATCCTACCATCCATCCATTCATCCATTATCATAAAGCCTCTATAATAAATTACTGGGTGTTAAGGAAGATTCCAAGAATGTAAATGACAAGTTCCTTCACCTCAAGGAACTCCCAGCATCTGAGTAGTGTTAGTGGCAATGGTACATTCAAGTGCTCTAACAGAGTTGTGTCGGGGAAAGGAGGATGAAGATACAACCAGTATGGTAACAGCAGGAGTGGCATTAAAGAAGTGAAAAAAGGAGCGCCTGGGTGACTCAGTAGGTTAAACGTCTGACTCTTGATTTCAGCTCAGGTGATGACCTCACGGTTCATGAGATGGAGTTACGCATTAGGCTCTGCTTTGACAGTATGGAGCCTGCTTGGGGTTCTTGCTTTCTCTCTGTCTGCCCCTCACTCTGCTCTTTCTCTCTCTCGAAATAATAAATAAACTTTTTAAAACAAAGAAGTGGAAAAGAAAACCCTCTCAGCTTGAGGATGCCTGCCTCCACCTCTTCTTGTCTCTACTCCAGTCCTAGGTGTTGACCCCATTTGCTTGCCCTACATCAGTCACTATGCACATCCTCCTCTTCTCAAGAGGATGCAGGCTCAAACCTACAGTAAGTGCTCTTCCTTGCAGATGAAAGAAAATATTTAACAGAAAAATGGTGTGAAATTCCAGCACTATTGTTTGTAGTTCTTCTACTGTCTTTAAGAAAACTTTCCATCAAGTCCTTAACTAGGTTGCTAAGTTTCTGATTAATATAAAAATGAATAACATTTAAATGTAGACTTTTTTCATTTATGAGAGCTTAATATAGGGAGTCAGCAAAGAATAATGGGAAGAAGACCCTGAGAAATTGGATACAGATCTGAGTTCGGCTACTAAATCTCTTTATGACCCTGGACATGACGGTAGGTACAGTGAGATGGGGTACTGAAGCAAACAACCTCTAAAATCTCTTCAAACTCTAAAAGCAAATAACGACTATGTTCCATAACTCTTTGGACTCATATACAAAGTTCTGCTCAAACATTCAGTAGGTCGTATTGGAGTAGACTGAGCATGCTTATCCACATGGTGGTGCAAGGCCCAGAGGGGAATAAGGGATAAAAGAACACTCTGCCACCCAGGTGCTTATGCTGATGTTGCCACCCTGCATTTATACAACCTGCCTAGTCTACCAAGTATTTTCTTACTCATTGCGTCATTTGATCATTTCATTGGGAAAGGAAAACAAGATTCCAAAAGGTAAAAACTTTTTCTGGGCTTCACAGCTTGTAAGTGGCACAGTCTCCATGGGCCTCCCTTTCCCAGCTAGGAAAATAAATAGAAACCATGACCATTACTTGAGCAGCGGCTGCCACTTCCACCACTACAAATAATGTATGTGGACCATTCACGATGTGCTAGGAACTATGCCAAGTGTGTTATGTCACATTTGTGATCTCATTTAATCTTCCAGATGCTCTTTGGGAATGGGTGGGTGATATTACCTCCATTTTACAGGAAGATGAGGCTCAGAGAAGTAAAGTAACTTGCCCAAGGTGTGGAGAAAAGATAGTGCTGAAATGAGGAGGGATTAAAAATTACTTTGGTCCAATTCCCACCTATCTCAACACATGAACTTAATAAATATAATTAGAGTGATGCCAGAAGACAGGGAAAGGGTTGAGGAAACCAGGCAAGGTTTCCAAGAGAAGGGATATTAATGACGGGGCAAGGCTTGCTAGGCAGAGAGAATCCAAACATGCAGAGGCTGAAAGGGCCCTTTCACAGAATGGGGTTTGTCTGGCTGGAATGGAAGAGAGCCATGTTACTGAGCTCCATGTTGCACAACTCCAGAGAGCACCCTTCATACTGAGTTGTATGGTTACACCTATTAGAGGTATAGTGAGCAGGTGTATTCTGTAATGTAAATGGTGCCCTCAGAGTTGTATAATGTGGCAGCTGTGAGAGAATGAAGCTAGAAAAGTAGATTGGTTCTAAATGATAAGCAGCTTTGAATGCTATAGGTGATTTAACCCAAGTTGGTAATAAGGAATGTGCTGAAATTTTTTAGTGTCCCAGAATGTTGCATGACCACTCTAGACATATTCATATAACAGTGGGATTGGTCAGGGAAGAAGAGAAGAGGCAGAGATTAATTTGAAGACTTCTGAAATAGTGGTAAAACCTAAATAAGCATGGAGGTGGGGAAAAGCAATAATTTTAGCATTACCAAAACAGACAGGGCTTGTTGAACTCGTATCTGTATGAAGGAGGAAGAATATCATTAATGTTCTGATTTGGGGGGGGTTTAAGTGACTTAGAAAGTGGATACTGATGTGAGAAACACGAAAGTCAGGAGAATAATCAGCTGGGGCCATTTTAGGTGTATTGAATTTTAATGAAAACAGATCATCCCAGTAGAAATATATCTGGAAGTGTGTGACTGGACCTTGTGAAAGTCATGGTGGCTAAGATAGAAATTTTGGAGGCCTTCCAATCTGCAGGAAGAGCTGAAGTCATTGGGAACTTATCATGAGTCTTGCTCCAGTGATTTTCTTTGGGCATGTGTCTGGGACTGGGATGAAATCTCCCTCCAAGCTGCAGGTTTTTAAATGGAATATGTAAATCCATCCTGGCATAGAGTTTCACCACCATCATGAGGGATCCTTCTCAATATAAACTGCTCCATATAAAAGGCAGCAGGTATTAATAATGTTCACAAAATGCTTGAGTACCAGTGATGTTCACAAAATAATTTAAAAACAAACAGAAAAAAACCTTCTATAAGGTACAATGATTCATAAAACCCCTGAAAAGTATATTCATAAATATTGATTAAAGAGATGGTATAAACCAGATGGTGAAACACCATGATCCCTGGATTCTGTAATGTAACAGCAATTATTACAAGGGGTCAGACTCAGGTAGAGAGTTATATTAAAAGTTAGCACCAAATTGTTCTTATAATACTATATACTTTTATATAGTATTATATGTTGTGTTTCATTTGGTCTTCTAAAAATTCTATTTAAATTATCAAAATAATACTAAAAGATTACATAAAATCTGGGGGAGAAAGAGAGAAAATTACCTATAATTCCTTATAATTCTTTTTACATTTATATTTTTATATTGTTGTCAGTTATGCATTCTTATTTTTTCCTCTTAATATTTCCTCTTTTGTATTTTCCATGATGGACTTCATAGCTATTAAATGGCCCATGACATTTCACTAAATGGATGCACCCAAACTGATTGAGCCAAGTTCCTCCTGATGGGAATCTAACTTATTTATACTTTCCAAAACAAATCATGCCATACCCAATGTTCTCATACCTATTTTTCTGTATTTTGGAGTACTTCCATGAGTTAGACTGACAGAAATGGAATTACTGGATCAAAGAAAACCTGTATTTTTTATGGCTCTTAATACATGTACCAGAATTCATCTCCCAAATTTCACCTTGATTTTCCCTGGTACCAATAATGTATGAGGACTATTGTATACCTTTGCTAGCTCTGGATATTATAATTTTTAAGTTGCTAACTAAGTAGTGAAAGAACTTGTTTTATTTTTAATAAAACCTAAATCTCTTTTCAAGCCAAGACATTTTCTGTAGTATCTTTGACTGTGAATATGTAGCTGCATGTAAACCATTATTTTCTTTCATAAAAGTAGCAACATGGATACGTTTCTATCTAAAATTCCAATCTGAACAATGGGGGACACAGTGTACACCTTTGAAGGCTTTGTGGCATGTTTTGACATTTTAAGTGTATTTATTCAGTCTTTATTGAACACTTAGTATATGCCAGCCTCCACTGCATATGCTGGGATACAAAGAGTAACAGACAAGGGTGAAGGGCATTACCAGCACAAGAAATAGCATTTGCAAACCAATGTGATGTGTGACAAAAAGTGATGTTTTCATAAAACTGTAGTTGCTCATTATTTTGGAGAAAAAAGGCACTGTATTAGTTATCTATTGCTGTATAACAAACTACTCTGGAACACGGCTTCAAAAAACAATGCCTTAATATTTCTCATAATTGTATGCATTGGATGAATGGTTTTTCTGCTAGCTTTGGCTGAGTACACTCACGTAGCTGCATTGGCTTGGGTTAGACTCAGCTGGGATATCCAAGATAGCTTGGCAACCCTCTCCATGAAGTCACTCATACTTAAAGGGCCGGACCAGACTGCACTTTTTCACATGATACCAGCGGAGTTTCAAGAGGGAGAGCCCCAGCGTATAAATACTTAACAAGCTTCTGCTTCGGTCACAGGTGTTGACTTCCTAGTGCTCAATGCAAGTCACAGGCCAAACCCAGTCTCAACATAGGAAATCTATTACATGGACCTTGAGAGCTGTGACTCTTTGGAATTCCTTAGAGAAACAGTTCCTCACAGTTAAAATTAGGAGAACAATGGGCAATGAGACTAGATACAGATACCAGATTGCTGCAGCCTTCATGAGATAAACTGGGTTAAAGGTTTTATATACACCCCAAAGAATGACTGGAAAGTTTTTAATAGTTTTGGAGGTATAGAATGGGTCTTGTGAAGGTACCACGCTCTGATATCTATGTTTAGAAAGATGACTTAGAAGAAACAGCATATTAGACATGAGATCATTAGGACACAACCAAGATCATTATGGTGGAAACTTCACAAAGAAGAAGAAAAATAGTTGAAAAATATTTATTCATAATAACAATAGTAGGATTTACTGAGCACCAACTATGTGACTTTACAACCTTATCTCCTATCCTTACCACAATCACTTTACACAGTCATACGTAAGTCTGTTTCACAAGATTAAGACAACAGGCAAATGGTTGAGTAGCATTCTGAGGTATTTAAGGCAAGTTTGTGGGAGAACTAGGATTCATTCCTCCACCTCTTTGAAGCCAAAGTCATTGTTTTTCTCAATCTTGCTGCAGAATGACAGGCAAGAAATGGACTGAATGGTGAAAAGTTAAAGTGGCTGACAAACCATGAGAGGAAAACTACATGCTTCTTTCTCGTATTTATTACTCATGGTTTAAACTTTCAGGGAAGGGCAGGTGTCCTGACTGGTAGATGCTGGGGTCCAAGTGAAGAAGGGAAAATGGGAAGGGGAGAGAGAAGGACTGAACACCGTGACTTGGCATCTTTGGCATAAACACTGAGAGTTTCTGATCACTGCTCCAGTAGCAACAAGCTTTGAGCAGCCAGGACTTAACCCTGGGAAGAGATAGCAAATCAAGAGAGTTATTGGTATGATGCAGAGAAGATGGATAATGAAATGCAATTTAAATTCTGCATACATTTTTTTTCTTTTCTTTTCTTTTCTTTTCTTTTTTTTTTAACACCAACTCCCTCCTACCCTCCTCATTTCTCCCTTTCAACTGGCTCTTTGTGGGTGGGTTTCATTTCTTCTGAAATGCCTACTTCCTTCCTCTTTTGTCTTTCTGTCTTGGTCCCTGGAGAGAATGGAAATTAGCTAAGTGTGATGGGTGTTCAGGAGGCAGGCTTTGGTTCTTAGCCAAAAGAGAACTAATTCCCCCAAGAGTAGCCAAAAGTATCAGCTTTACAACCGCCCTTCTTAGAGCTGAAAGGGTTTCTTTGTTTCTTCAATATTCCGAGCTGGGGCAATTGCAATCTGTTTTAAGAAATCCATGATCACACCCAAACAAATCTCTCAAATCAATTCAAATATCAATTAACATGTATTGAGCTGTAAGGAGGGGCATCAGATTGGAGATATGTAAAGCAGGAAAAAAACAAAAGCCTTTACTTACAATGAATGTACAGCCTTTATGGGTGGGGGGATCGAGTCTTATAGCAGGAAGTTCTATCATGTAAACAATAATCATAATGTAAAGTGGACTGAAATAAGTGCTAAGTAGAGGTCTGTACCTGATGCTGTGGGGAGACAGAGCAAACAAAGTTTCATGAAAGAAAAGACATTTCAGCTGGTCTCTGAAAGATGAGAAGGGGCTAAGAAGAACCTTCAAGGCAGAACATAGCCTGAACAAGATTGCAAACCTGGGAAGTGCCCGATGTGGTTAGGGAATGGCGGAACTGTAGGGGTTAAGAATTAGAAATATTTGGCCAATATAAGAAATCTCAGGATTTTCTGAAATAAACCCATTTTCTCCTCCAATACACTGTCCTCTGAAACAATGCCATTCATTTAAAAAAAAAAAAAAAAAAGTCAAGACACCAGTAATCCTCTTCAGGGATTTAGCAAAGAGGTAACAAAGGGTGACACATCAAACCACATTCACCAATTATTTGTTATTTCCACGTACTCTGTCTGGCACATAGTATATTCTTAATACATACTTGTTGGCCCGTATAAATGAAGGCATATGATCCACAATGATAACTTACTATATGCCATTTTACATTACTCAGACCTAATAGAAGTATTAAGTTACTTAGTGTCACTTAATACTTTGATGTGTTTGTCTGGATAGGCTGGGTTATGGTGTGGTAACAAACAGCTCCAAAATCTCAGTGGCTCAACATAATGCAGGTTTATTTCTTGCTCATCCTGCATGTCCAGTGCAGATTAGCAGCAAGATCTGCTCATAATAATGATTCAGGAATCCAGGAGGCTTCATCTTGACTCAAGCTTCCACAGTCATCAAGACAAGGAGACAAGGATGTAACAAATCTTCCACTAGCTCTTAGAGTTCCATCCAGATGTGACATAACTCACCTAGTCTCACATTTCATTCAAAGCAAATCATATGGCCAGATCTGACTTCGGAAGCAAGGAAGAAGGGAATCAAAATATTTGTGAATAGCTCTAATGACCATCACATTGGGTCAGTCACATGTTTGGTCCCCTTAACTCAGCTTTCACAATATTCATCTGTGAAAGAATATTACGAAAATACTATTTCCTTTGTGTACATATACAAGTCCTATACCAGATTTTGTATATAAATAAAATTATTCCCAAATTTTCTTAACAGAATTCTCTGCTAGTAGAGCAAATCACAGTATTTTGCCTTAAATCACTTTAAATCTCAGCATTGTTTCCATGTCAATGGCAGCCCATTTAGTGCTTCTTGCCTCTTACAAGATGATAGCATTTACTCCGGAAACCTTATTCAGTCATTGAACATCTTGCAGAAAATTTAGCTAGTGTAGACATATGCCTAGCACTTGTACTAACATTTTCTATCTTCTATTCTGACACTTATTAGATGATTGCTTTAAAGCTATTTTTGAAGAGAGGACTTGAAAGAGGAGAATGGATCAATCACTGTTTAGCCTGCTAGACCCTCTTTGATGTACGGTAACCAAAAGTCATTCTCATCACATCACAGAAGGTTTAGGTGAGGCAAGCTTGTGATCTCAGCTGAATTCTTACTATACGATAGGCTCTCTAGTGTCCCCACACAGGGGATGTAATTCAGTTTATAATAAAAGCTCAGTGTCCTTATTGCTGTTACTATACACAGCAGACTTACTATATACCATCTATTGTATTTTTTTGGATGAAAGAGAAAGTATTAGATTATGTCCTGACTGCCTTTCAAAGTCTACTTAACCAATTCACTGCTGCTAATTAGCATCTGGGTGCCCTGGTAGGGCACCACTCTGGGTAATTCCTAGCCTTCTTCATGTATCAGACCTCCATAAGACTACTGTCCCCTTGTGGTGATGAACAAATTTATGTCCTTTCCATGGTAAACATGAGTGTGTTTTCAAAGAACTTGGAATATGTTGGCCATCTCATTGCATTAACCATCAATTGGAATCACAGAATAAGGTAAAATAAAGTCCAAAGATAGCTTTGTATGTTGACCCTCACTAGAAGAAATACTCAATGGCGAGAGTTTATAGATAACCTAGTTTCTCAACCTCTCAGCCTTTTGCAACAATAATGTACTTGCCACCTCAGCAGACATAATATATAATCAATACTTAGATGGCCATTATTGCTGTTGGGCATAAAAAATGCATTCAAAAGACAGGAGAATCTTCTGGAGACACTCATATTGTCAAGCAGGGCAGTCCTTAGGGAGAGTTTTCCTCCAAAAGCAGACAGCCAGAGGAAATGTTGACAATGTCAAATGTCAGGCAGAATTTCTAGGACAGCGATGCACTATGGGTCTCTTCCCTCCACTAGCAGGCTCCTAGACAGAAGACTGACTCTCGATGATGAATCAAAGGAGCCATTTAGGGTGTCCAAATATTTCCTTTACTGTTCTGTTTCAGAACTTTCCCCCAACTCCCTAATGTTATGAAGAGCAAGGATTAAGCTTTTCTATTATCATAACCACACTAATGAATACTAATTGGACATAAGGAAGTTGAGACACAGAGAAAAAAAAAAAGCCAAACAAACAAACAAAAAAACACCTCTGGCACTGAATGTAACAAAATATTTTTCATTGTAAATATGAGTAAAAGAATTTGATATGGCTCAGCTAATCTCACTCAAGGGCTATCATCTACATTGCCAAGCAGAACTGAGGAAGAAAAATAACTGATTAAAAGATTACTTAGGGTGTGAGTCTCTATAAGACACTCTCTGAACCTTATTCTTTGAGAAAGTAGAGATATAGTTGATTTTTCCAGAGAGTTTATCTTCTAGAGACTCAGAGTAGTTTTGTACAAAGCCAGAATTAGGTCATGCTTTCCAAGATCAATAGCTGTATATTAAAAACTTTAGAAATATATATTGATAAAATATATCTCATTTATTTTGTGACAAACAGAACTATAAGGGGATATGGAATGAGAACAGGCATATTAAAATGCTAACAAAGAAATCTCCTCACAACTCCCCCCTCCCCACCCCCCAAAAATATTCAAGTAAGCATGTGGGATTTGCAATCAGGCTGCAACGGGGGGGGTCAGAGATCAAAAATAAATGGTGGGCCACAACATGCAGAGCTTTTAAAAAATAATGTCACATTCTTTCATTCCCAGCATAAGAAATGGGCAACTTGTTCAGGGCAAATAATTGTTTGAACTGAGGATTTTATTATTAATCTCTGAAGACTGCTGAATTTAGGGTCACAGTAAGGGTTGATTAGGTACAAGGTGCATAAAGCTCTCCTCTGTCGATGCTATTGAAAGAAGCAAGTAATTTAGATTCAGAATTGGTCTTGGATTGAAGCTCACTCCATTACCGACCATTTTCAATTTCAGCTATACAATAAACATCAAGCTCGGCAAGGAAATTAGTACATTTGGTAATGTATTGGAAGAGATGGGTGGGTCTTTGACAAGATGACACTTATCACCAAAGCTTCAGTTAATGAAACCCTTGAGTGGTATCTGCGTTTGACATATTTTGACATTTTTTGAAATCACATCCAGCGTTTTTTCCCCCACAATGTTCTTCTTTATGAGAGAAAAAAAATCCATCTATCTTTAAAATGAGTACTGGAGTACTGCAATATTATTGGGGGAAAAAAATTAAAAAGATGCTGCCTGCCACTGACAGGAAGAACCGGGTACTTTCTCAAAATCCGTAAGAAGCAACAGATTCACAGGATAAATCTTATTCAAATGAAGTCCATAATGCATTTCCAGGAGAAGCTTCAAGTTTAAATGGAGCATGTTTTTATCATACCTTTCCTGAAAGTACCTTTCACTATAAAATGTGATCTCATTAATGTGACTACAATTTACATTGCTGAAAAAAAAAACCAACTCAAAAAAATCCTGCCAATTTTGAGTAATTATTTCCTGCACAAAATAGTTTTCTTTCTTTCTTCCTTTTTTTTCCTGCAAGGAAACTGCTTTTACTTTAGTAAAGGTGGGACTTTTAAAAGAGAAAATAATGAAAGGAAACAGAAAATGAAGGCCATATACCAAAAAAAAAAAGTCAAGAAAGAAAAATTTCGGGGAAAAATAAAAGTACAAAATAGGGGGAAAGCAGATAAGAATGAAGGCATCAAGAATGAACAATTTCTGGCCTCAAACTAGTTCTGAGTAGATCACAACCCATATTCTCTCACCAGAGTTCTCACGTTTATGTATAATTAAATGCTGTTTCATTGCCAACTGGCCTAGATAATGAAAAACTAGAAAAAGAAGAAAATGCTTCCAAAGTGACTGAAAATTTAGGTTCACACATTCTGAGGAGTGGTTTTTGTTATTTACTTTTTAGTTTTTTCTGAAAGCTGGGTGAAATTATTATGTATTCAGATATTTTAAATCTCACACAGCTCTATTGTTCAAGCCATGTTTTTTATCCAGTGCTGGGAGAACAGTGTAACAAAAAATACAAAGCGTTCTAAATGGGGGGGCCTCTCTGAACCCTACCAGACCTGGGGTGGCACTTGCAGTGTGGTAGGCCCAGCCGGGTGGTCTCTCTCATCTATCATTTACCCACCACGAGGAGGAGGTCACCTTGAAGTCTGGAATGGGGGATAGGAGAGAGAAAGAGCATGAGGGAGGCAGAAAGAGCTGAGTGAGGAAAGAAAAAAGGCTGCTTAGATACTCTCGAAGAATTCAAAACACATCAAGAGGACTCTTTTTTAACCTCCACTCTGTAGGTGATTTCTTTAAAACCTTTAGACTCCTACCCTTTCTGACTTCCATAATCCAAATTTAAGACCCCAGATGCTACAGGGAAGGGAAGGGAAAAAAAACCCCTAACTTCTGTATTGGCTCCAGGTCTTAATACTGTCACCTCAAAAAGCTGAATTCAACATTTCCCTGACTGCGGACTCTGATCCCTACCTCCTAAAATAAAATAACATCATTTAAAATGCAAGGAGCATTGTGGAATTCTTCGATCATCTAATAATCAGGACCTGATGATTATTTCTACTAGTCCTCACTTGTCCTATAGGTGTGGGAAAAGATGAGTTAACTGTATTTAAGGATGACAAGTCACCTGACATATTACAGTTCAACTGTTTTTAGTATCATAGTATGACCATAATATCATATGACTCTATGCTCTGTAAGAGTTTTCCTTTCATTGTCATTTCACTTCCTTTCATTCCTTTCATTTCTGATAGTAATAATAATAAAAGGGGAATAACCAAACTTTGCATGAGAGGCTATTACTTACTATATTCAGTGATGCTATTTAGCTGCAAGGCACTGGAACCTTTTACCACTAGGTCTATTTTGATTAGTTGATACCCACATCACAGCAGTTAAGTATTTATTTCCTGATGTTAAAATATTTACCAGAATGGTCACCAATGAAGCACTTTTTATTATTATAATTCATTAATTACTTGTGTAAGTATTTGTTTAATGTCTCCTCACACCCTCAAACTCTCACCACTTGAGAGCGCAAGGAACAATTTCTTTCTTGTATCTCCTCTGCTTAGGTCATTCTTGTCATATAGTAGCCACTCAAGAAATTGTTTTTTTGAATGACTCAGGATTCCCCATATATCCACATTTTAGGAGTTGTAACAGCCCTGGAAGAATAGTCATTTTAATCTCTTTGTAGCATTAACTGCTAATTCTTTACGAGTCATTCTGGCATTGAAAATGTAAAAAGTGGAGGAACATTTTTTGCTGCGAATTATTATTTGATCTCCTGGTTTTTTAATACGATGTTTTTTGGATCAGCTTTGTCTGATGTCTTGTAGTTCAATGTCTTCAAAATTAAACCTCCAGTCTTCTGCAGGGTAGAGAATGAGAAGTAACCCAGCTGCTTGTGGTGGAGTAGAAGTGGGGGTCCAACTGTGAATTATAGGATTTTAAGGTAATTCCTGTTTTCAGCATTAACTGAATACCATTTTCAAAGGACATTGTGCCTACAGTTCATGAACTTTTCTGGAATAATTTGATATGAATCATTTGGAGATGGGGCTTCTTAGGCTACTAGTCTAAGCTTCAGGTTTCTTTTGTCTAGGTCAAAATATTATCACTGTTTCTCGTCTCCCATTTTCCTTGTCTTTGTGTTGTTTTGCCATTTTTAAAATTTGTACAGTTCTATTATTCTAGTGTGGTTTGGGAAGAAGCATGGGTCAAAGCAGGTGTTAGTTTATTATCTAATAGTTTAATATAGTTTTCCCCAGTTATAATTACAAAATGTTTCATATAAACAACAGACTATAACATACATATAAGAGTATATTTGCATATAAAACATACATAGGCATGTATATGTGTATATTTTTGCCTATGTGCTCACACATATGTATGAACCATATAATATGTTCTATCAATCTATCCATCTATCTACCATCTGTATTTGGAAAGTGAAAGAATAATATAATAAACACCTATATCCCCACCACCTAAATAAATACGCTTGTGCTTCTTGTATTCTCCCACCTCCCCACTAAAGGGAATGATTGTCCCAAATTTTGTCTTTAAAATTGTCTCATTTTTCATTTTTTCTCACTTATGTATATTCCCGAATTAACACTTTACTAAATTATGCTATAGTATTAACTTATACAAAGAGATGTTTATTTATTTATTTATTTTTTGCTCAAGTATACATTGGTGCTGGTTGGCTGGGTGCCTATGAGTCAGCTTTGGCTCTGTTCCATGTCTTCATTTCATGACTCAGGCTACAGGAATAGCACCTATCTCAGTGTCATTGTAAAGGAAAATCAGAAAAGGCAAAACCATGTGATGACTCTTATAGCTGCCAGAAAATGGCACATATCAATTCCATCATTTCACTGGCTAAACCTGTTATCAGTTAGAAGGATGTATCACAGGAGGGACACTACAAGAAACGGCAAAGGACAGGGATGTATAACCCCCTTACAGAAAATTATAGTGAAGAGTAAAAAACAATAGTACAATTGACTGCAATCTGCTGTCTTGGTCACAAATATTCATCTTACTCTTTCATGTAATAATACACTCTCCCCATCCCCAAGGAGATGATATATCCCATCACAGCACCAGACTATAGATCCAGGATTTTGTGATCACCTTAACATCAGATCCAGATATAGCTCTTCTTCATTTATAGACCCATGAACTAAAACTAAAACTATCTGCCGAACATAGAATTCTGAGCACTGAGTAATCGTTGTAAGACCCTCCACCATCATGGGACAAATGCCTCTTGATGAGGGTCACTTTTCTCTTTATGTATCTATCTCTCCAGCCCATGCTTCTAGAGAACTCTTGACTCTACTGTCTGGGCAGGTTTTCCTTGTCCCTTATCCTCACTGGACCATATCTGAAAAGAGCACTGGAGAATATGTTGTCTTGGGGATGACAATTTTCTTGCTCTTAGAACAGACAGTTGTTGTTTTTTTTTTTGTTTTTTTTTTTTTGTTTTTTTTTTAATCTAGGCTGATGGCTATTTTGGCAGTATGAATCTCTCAACAACTTCATCAGCTTTTTATACCAACAGCCACATCGGCAATTTTTTTTCAAGACATGCTTCTCTTCTGTAGACTTACACAGAGGATTTTTTTGTTGTTGTTTAGCTTATCAGACTTCTGTGGGGGAAGACATATGCTTAGGCTCTTTTAGACCATTTGTGCACCTGAAAAGATTTACCAGCTATTGCTATAATCAGCTCAACAAAAAGCACCCCTAGCACCTTTGATTTGGTCTATGACTCCCCAAATCTAAGTTTTAATCAGCTTTTGTCACTCAGAGGTATTCTTAGCTTTACTTTTGGATATGAGAATAAGTTGCGTCTTCCAACCCTCTAAATCCCCAGCTTTCTGACTTTCTTTCGTTTCTTTTCATATTTGCTTACAAATTGGCCAATGCTTTTGTGAGCTCATTTCTTTTTCTATACCACCATGTCAAATGAAGCCAATAGCGCTTAGGATTCGCTAGTAATTTTGTTTCCAAATCTCTTAGCTTAATGTCACAAAGTCATTGAGTATATTATCTGTGTTTTATGTTATTGTAGTTATAGTTTCACTAAATGTTTTGCCACTGCATAATGAGTTGCCATCCTTCTAGCCTCTAATCCTGCTACCCACTACTCTGTGACAAACTTAGTGGGACATATTTGGGGGTTTTGTTATGGCAGCATCTACTGTAAGGTAACAAGCTCTATGTTACAAAAATGAAGAAGTATTTCTTACTCATGTTATATAGTTCTACCTTGACTATGTGTTGGCTGAAGCTTTATTCCCTGTGTACTCTTCCAGGATGAAGAGAACAGACCCTATGTAGGACATGCTATGCTTGTGGCAGATGGAGGAGGGTGATGGCAGAACCATATGATGATTCTTGAAGTTTACTCTCAGAAGTGGCATGCATCACTTCTACTCACATTCAATTTCAAAAGTAAGTCACACGACTGACTAACATCAGTGTTGTAAAAAATGAAATCCACAACAAAGATAGGGTAGTGAATATTTTGAGTAAATAATACAATGTACAATAACCCCTGAATATATTGCTTTGTTTTGCATGTTTTTGAACTTCATATAAAGAAAATCATAAACTACATATTCTTTTGTGACTTATATTTTTTGGAGTTCAAGATTTTATTTCAAGATTTCATCCATGTTAATGTATATAGTGTTGTTCACTCATAATGCTATATAGTGCTCCATTGTGTATGTGTGTGTCTCCTCTCTCTCTCTCTCTCTCTCTCTCTCTCTCTCTATATATATATATATATATATATATATAAATTTATCTATCCATTACAGCTGTTTCCAGTGTTTGTTTATTTTTCTTATTTTACACGATGCTTTTATCAAGTCTTTTATGAGTCTTTCAATGCATACATGAAAATGTTGTTTTGGAATATATACAAGGAGTGAAATTTTGGCGTCATACAGTTTATATATCTTCAGATGTGTTCATTAATGCTGGATTTGTTTTCTAAAGTAATTGTATCAATTTATATTTCAGCAAAAATATGTAAGAGTTCTCATTGTTCCATACTCTTGAAACATTTGGTATTGCCAAACATTTTTTTTTTTTGGCTGGTTTTTTTTTTTTTTCAATTTTTTTTTCAATATATGAAGTTTATTGTCAAATTGGTTTCCATACAACACCCAGTGCTCATCCCAAAAGGTGCCCTCCTCAATACCGGTCACCCACCCTCCCCTCCCTCCCACCCCCCATCAACCCTCAGTTTGTTCTCAGTTTTTAAGAGTCTCTTATGCTTTGGCTCTCTCCCACTCTAACCTCTCTCTTTTTTTTCCCCCTTCCCCACCCCCATGGGTTTCTGTTTCTCGGGATCCACATAAGAGTGAAAACATATGGTATCTGTCTTTCTCTGCCTGACTTATTTCACTTAGCATCACAGTCTCCAGTTCCATCCACATTGCTACAAAAGGCCATATTTCATTCTTTCTCATTGCCATGTAGTACTCCATTGTGTATATAAACCACAATTTCTTTATCCATTCATCAGTTGATGGACATTTAGGCTCTTTCCATAATTTGGCTATTGTTGAGAGTGCTGCTATAAACATTGGGGTACAAGTGTCCCTGTGCATCAGTACTCCTGTATCCCTTGGGTAAATTCCTAGCAGTGCTATTGCTGGGTCATAGGGTAGGTCTATTTTTAATTTTTTGAGGAACCTCCACACTGTTTTCCAGAGTGGCTGCACCAATTTGCATTCCCACCAACAGTGCAAGAGGGTTCCCGTTTCTCCACATCCTCTCCAGCATCTATAGTCTCCTGATTTGTTCATTTTGGCCACTCTGACTGGCGTGAGGTGATATCTGAGTGTGGTTTTGATTTGTATTTCCCTGATGAGGAGCGACGTTGAGCATCTTTTCATGGGCCTGTTTGCCAGACATTTTTAACACGACTGCCAGTTAGGTGAGTATCTCAGTGAGGTTTATAACTATTGTATTTATCTGTCTACATATTGCATGTTTACATATTGCATGTGTCTGTGGGCCATTCATATGTCCTTCTCTGTGATATATCTAAATGTCTCTTTGAGGCCTTTTTCTTCTGGATTATTTATAATTTTGTATTGATTTTTAGGAGGAATTGAAAAATATACATTTTCAATACTATTACTTTATTGGTTATATGTGTTTCAAACATTATATGAACTGTGGCTTGCCTTTTCACTTTTAAAATGGTATCTCTGACAAAATCTATAATTTATCAAACTCAACACCCAAAAACCAAATAATCCAGTGAAGAAATGGGCTAAAGACATGAATAGACACTTCTCCAAGGAAGACATCCAGATGGCCAACTGACACATGAAAAAAATGCTCAACATTAGGGAAATACAAATCAAAACCACCATGAGATACCACCTTACACCTGTCAGAATGGCTAATATTAACAACTCAGGCAACAACAGATGTTGGTGAGGATGCGGTGAAAGAGGATCTCTTTTGCATTGTTGGTAGGAATGCAAGCTGGTGCAGCCACTCTGGAAAACAATATGGAGGTTCCTCAAAAAACTAAAAATAGAACTACCCTATGACCCAGCAACTGCACTACTAGGCATTTATCCATGGGATACAGGTGTGCTGTTTCGCAGGGACACACGCACCCCAATGTTTATACTAGCACTATCAACAGTAGCCAAAGTATGGAAAGAGCCCAAATGTCCCTCGATGGATGAATGGATAAAGAAGATGTGGTATATATATACAATGGAGTATTACTCGGCAATCAAAAAGAATGAAATCTTGCCATTTGCAACTACGTGGATAGAACTGGAGGCTATTATGCTAAGTGAAATTAGTCAGAGAAAGACAAAAATCATATGACTTCACTCATATGAGGACTTTAAGAGACAAAACAGATGAACATAAGGGAAGGGAGACAAACATAATATAAAAACAGGGAGGGGGACAAAACAGAAGAGACTCATAAATATGGAGAACAAACTGAGGGTTGCTGGAGGGGTTGTGGGAGGGGGGATGGGTTAAATGGGTAAAGGGCATCTACTCCTGAAATCTACTCCTAAAATCATTGTTTCACTATATGCTAACTAATTTGGATGTAAATTTTAAAAAATAAAAAATAAAATTAAAAAATAAATAAAAAATTTAAAAATTTAAAAAAAATTCAGCAAACTAAGAAAAAAATGGTATCTTTGACAAAAGAAGTTTTGATTTTAATGTAGACAAGTCCATCGGTGTTTTTTGTTATAAGCAGTGTTTTTTTCTATCTTGTATAAGTAATCCTTGTCTACATCAAGGTCATAAAGATATTGAATTTTCTAATAAGAATTTTAAAGTTTTGCTTTCTACAATGAAGGGTTTTTTTTAAGCTTTTATTTCAATTCCAGTTAGTTAACATTGAGTGTAATAATATTAGTTTCAGGTGCAGAATTCAGTGATTCAACACTTACATACAACACCTGGAGTTCATCAGAATATAATGAAGTCTTTAATACACTTGGAATTGATTTCTATGTATGCTGCGTGATATGTGAATTAAATTTTATTTTTTCCAACTTGAAAATCAATTGTCTAAGTATATTTTATTGTGTCCTTTCATATTTATATACATTATTCAAAAGTATATTTTAAAATTACAATATCTAATTGTATAAAAATGCAGTTTATTTATATATATTGATTTTATAACCACTCATCTTGCCAAATTCTCTTACTAATTAAAAAATTTGATTTTAGATCAATGTTTATAGAATAGCGTTACTTATGAATAAAAACAACTTTTTGCTTATTTTCCAATCCTCATACCCTTGTTTCATTAAAGTTTTTTTGTCTTATTTAACTGCTAGGACTTTAATGGAAGTGTTGACAGTGGGTATTATTCTCTTGTTCCTAAGTATAAGGAAATGCTTTTTAACATTTCACCATTTATCGTAATGTTTGCTGTAGAGTTTCCTTTTTTTCTCTGCTTTACTTGATAAACATACAAATTATATTAACAGATTTTCTAACATCATATTAACCTTACATTTCTGGATATATGTCTAACTTGGTAATGTTTCTTTTTTAAAAATATTTTTATAAATAGTTAGAAACAGTTTGCTAATATTTTGTTTAGGATCTTAGCATATTTGAGTAAGATTAGCATACAACTAACCTTCTCTGTATTGTTCTTCCCCTTACACTTGATGTTGTTTTTGTTTTATCAAATCTATATTAGATTCACAAAGTGTGTTAAGGAACGGTGGTATGTTTCTATCTTCTGAAAACTTTCTGTAAAATTTGAATTGTCTGTTCCTTACACGTTCATTAGAAGGTACTTGACAAACAAACTAGGTCTGTTTCTTCTCTTTTTTTCTTTCAAAAAAGTCATTATTGTTGATTTCATTTTTATATGTTCATAGAATTATGTAGTACTTCTAGTCCGTTTGAGTCAGTTTTGATAAAATATTCTTCTTTCCCCCCATCTTAAGTTTTCAAATTTACTGGAATAAAGTTGTTCATGATATTCTCTTATGTACTTTTACATTTGTTTCTTTTAAACTTATGTCCTTTTTTCAATCCTAATATTTTATTTATTATCTGTCCATTTTGTTTTTTCTTGAACAATCTTCATGGAGGTATATCTATTTTATTAATTTTTTTCAGGTATTCAACTTTTGGCTTTGCTGGTCATTTGTCTTTTTTTCCTGTTTTATTATTACCTATGATGCAACTTCTATAGATTTTTTAAAATATTAAGATTATTCATAGGCCACTGGGATGCACAAAGCTTTGATAGAAACATTCCTAAAGGTGGTAGTGAATAAGAATGTAAACCTAGAAAAACAACTTGGTTGCATCAAAACAAAGAATATAATTTAGAAGCAGAGAATTCTATTCTTGTTTTTCAAATGGTATGGATCTCTTTGGTACTTTTCTTACCGACTCCTCTTTTTAATCCTGAGTTTAATACAGAAGTTGACTCTAAACTCTATATAGTTCTCTAGTTCAAGATTAAAGAATAGGTCTCTTCATCTAAATTTTCTAACATCAAGATTCCTAGTGAAAGTGGCAAAATAAACAGATGTCTTATGTCTGAAAATTACATAGTGCTTTCCTGGCTTTAAGAAAAATTGTGTAGCCAAAAGTAAAATTCAAAAGATTTTAGTACTATATGTATAACATAATAAAGCACTAGATATACACCTGGAGAAAAGTCATTGGACATAGTTAAAATTTGGCTACAGATATACAACTTTCATATACCTATGATAAGAATAGGGTTTCATGGTTCTGGGGGTTGGAAGATGGCGGCATAGGAGGACGCTGGGCTCACCGCATCGTGCTGATCACTTAGATTCCACCCACACCTGCCTAAATAACCCAGAAAACCACCAGAAGACTAGCAGAATGGATTCTCTGGAGCCAAGTGTAGACGAGAGGCCCACAGAAGAGGATAGGAAGGGCGGAGAGGTGGTACGCGCTCCACGGACTGGCAGGAGGGAGCCGGGGCAGAGGGGCAGCCCGCTGGCCAAGCAGAGCCCCCAGAGTCTGGCTTGCAAAAGCAGAGGGGCCGGACGGAGTGTGTTCAGACAGCGAGTGGGACTTAACATCTGGAAGGTTATAAGCTAACAGCTCTGCTCGGAGAGCGGGAGGGCTGGAGGACAACAGGAGGGAGAGTTGTTGAGCCCCAGATGACAGAGCTCAAGGTGGCGGGGAACAAAGGCACTAACCAGCGCCATCTCCCTCGCCCATCCCCCAGCCAAAATCCCAAAGGGAACCAGTTCCTGTCAGGGAACTTGCTTGCACCGCGCAAACACCCAACACTGTGCTTCTGCGGATCCATCCCTCTGGCAGTGGTGAGTCTGACTCCCTCCCGGTGCAGCAGGGCCCCTCCCGAAGTGAATCACTGAAGGACAAGTGAGCTGAGCCTGCTCCTCCCACCCCTGTGCACCTTGCCGATCCACGCCAGCTAATACACCAGATCCCCAGCACCACAAGCCTGGCACTGTGCAAGTAGCCCAGACGGGCCACGCCACCCAACAGTGAATCCTGCCCCTAGGAGAGGGGAAGAGAAGGTACACACCAGTCTGACTGTGGTCCCAGCAGTGGGCTGGGGCAGACATCAGGTCTGACTGCGGCCCACCCACCAACACAAGGTATTCAAGACAGCACAGGGGAAGTGCCCTGCAGTTCTGCACCACTCCAGGGACTATCCAAAATGACAAAACAGAAGAATTCCCCTCAAAAGAATCTCCAGGAAATAATGACAGCTAACGAACTGATCAAAAAGGATTTAAACAATATAACAGAAAGTAAATTTAGAATAATAGTCATAAAATTAATCGCTGGGCTTGAAAACAGTATAAAGAACAGCAGAGAACCTCTTGCTACAGAGATCAAGGGACTAAGGAACAGCCAGGAGGAGCTAAAAAATGCTACAAATGAACTGCAAAATAAAATGGAGACAACCACAGCTCGGACTGAAGAGGCAGAGGAGAGAATAGGTGAACTAGAAGATAAAATTATGGAAAAAGAGGAAGCTGAGAAAAAGAGAGATAAAAAAATCCAGGAGCATGAGGGGAAAGTTAGAGAACTAAGTGATGCACTAAAGAGAAATAATCTACATATAATTGGTATTCCAGAGGAGGAAGAGAGAAGGAAAGGTGCTGGAGGGGTACTTGAAGAAATAATAGCTCAGAACTTCCCTGATCTGGGGAAGGAAAAAGGCATTGAAATCCAAGAGGCACAGAGAACTCCCTTCAGACGTAACTTGAATCGATCTTCTGCATGACATATCATAGTGAAACTGGCAAAGTACAAGGATAAAGAGAAAATTCTGAAAGCAGCTAGGGATAAACGTGGTCTAACATATAAAGGGGGACCGATAAGACTAGTGACTGATCTCTACTGAAACTTGGCAGGCCAGAAAGGAATGGCAGGAAATCTTCAATGTGATGAACAGGAAAAATATGCAACTGAGAATCCTTTATCCAGTAAATCTGTCATTTAGAATAAAAGGAGAGATAAAGGTCTTCCCAAACAAACACTGAAGGAATTCATCACCACTAAACCAGCCCTACAAGAGATCCTAAGGGGGATCCTGTGAGACAAAGTACCAGAGACATTGCTACAAGCATGAAACCTATGGACATCACAATGACTCTAAACTCATATCTTTCTATAATAACACTGAATGTAAATGGACTAATGTGCCAACCAAAAGACATAGGGTATTAGAATGGATAAAAAAACAAGACCCATCTATTTGCTGTCTACAAGAGACTCATTTTAGACCTGAGGACACCTTCAGATTGAAAGTGAGGGGATGGAGAACTATTTATCATGCTACTGGAAGCCAAAAGAGAGATGGAGTAGCCATACTTATATCAGACAAACTAGACTTTAAATTAAAGGCTGTAACAAGAGATGAAGAAGGGCATTATATAATAATCACAGGGTCTATCCTGTGAAGAGCTAACAATTATAAATGTCTATGGAATTATAAATGTCCTATAAATGTTAGGAAAAGCTAACAATCATAAATGTCTATGCACCGAATACAGGAGCCCCCAAATACATAAAACAATTACTCACAAACATAAGCAACCTTATTGATAAGAATGTGGTAATTGGAGGGGACTTTAACACCCCACTTACAACAATGGATAGATCATCTAGACACACGGTCAGTAAAGAAACAAGGACCTTGAATGATACATTGGATCAGATGGACTTGACAGATATATTTAGAACTCTGCATCCCAAAGCAACAGAATATACTTTCTTCTCGAGTGTACATGGAACATTCTCCAAGACAGATCACATTCTGGGTCACAAAACAGCCCTTCATAAGTATACAAGAATTGAGATCATACCATGCATACTTTCAGACCACAATGCTATGAAGCTTGAAATCAACCACAGGAAAAAGTCTGGAAAACCTCCAAAAGCATGGAGGTTAAAGAACACCCTACTAAAGAATGAATGGGTCAACCAGGCAATTAGGGAAAAAATTTAAAAATATATGGAAACAAACGAAAATGAAAATACAACAGTCCAAACGCTTTGGGATGCACGAAGGCAGTCCTGAGAAGAAAATACATTGCAGTCCAGGCCTATCTCAAGAAACAAGAAAAATCCCAAATACAAAATCTAACAGAATACCTAAAGGAAATAGAAGCAGAACAGCAAAGACACCCTAAACCCAGCAAAACAAGAGAAATAATAAAGATCAGAGCAGAAATAAACAATATTGAATCTAAAAAAACTGTAGAGCAGATCAATGAAACCAAGAGTTGGTTTTTTGAAAAAATAAACAAAACTGATAAACCTCTAGCCAGGCTCCTCAAAAAGAAAAGGGAGATGACCCAAATAGATAAAATCATGAATGAAAATGGAATTATTACAACCAATCCCTCAGAGATACAAGCAATTATCAGGGAATACTATGAAAAACTATATGCCAACAAATTGGACAACCTGGAAGAAATGGACAAATTCCTAAACACCCACACACTTCCAAACTCAAACAGGAGGAAATAGAAAGCTTGAACAGACCCATAACCAGCGAAGAAATTGAATCGGTTATCAAAGATATCCCAACAAACAAGAGTCTAGGACCAGATGGCTTCCCAGGGGAGTTCTACTAGACATTTAAAGCAGAGATAATACCTATCCTTCTCAAGCTATTCCAAAAAATAGAAAGGGAAGGAAAAGTTCCAGACTCATTCTATGAAGCCAGTATTACTTTGATTCCTAAACCAGACAGAGACCCAGTAAAAAAAGAGAACTACAGGCCAATATCCCTGATGAATATGGATGCAAAAATTCTCAATAAGATACTAGCAAATCGAATTCAATAGCATATAAAAAGAATTATTCACAATGATCAAGTGGGATTCACTCCTGGGATGCAGGGATGGTTCAACATTCGCAAATCAATCAACGTGATACATCACATTAATAAAAGAAGAGATAAGAACCATATGATCCTGTCAATCGATGGAGAAAAAGCATTTGACAAAATTCAGCCTCCTTTCTTAATAAAAACCCTCAAGAAAGTCGGGATAGAAAGAACATACATAAACACCATAAAAGCCATTTATGAAAAGCCCACAGCTAACATCATCCTCAATGGGGAAAAACTGAGGTTTTTCCCTGAGATCAGGAACACGACAGGGATGTCCACTCTCACCGTTGTTGTTTAACACAGTGTTGGAAGTTCTAGCATCAGCAATCAGACAACAAAAGGAAATCAAAGGCATCAAAATTGGCAAAGATGAAGTTAAGCTTTCACTTTTTGCAGATGACATGATATTATACATGGAAAATCCGATAGACTCCACCAAAAGTCTGCTAGAACTGATACATGAATTCAGCAAAGTTGCAGGATACAAAATCAATGTAAGGAAATCAGTTGCATTCTTATACACTAATAATGAAGCAACAGAAAGACAAATAAAGAAACTGATCCCATTCACAATTGCACCAAGAAGCATAAAATACCTAGGAATAAATCTAACCAAAGATGTAAAAGATCTGTATGCTGAAAACTACAAAGCTTATGAAGGAAATTGAAGAAGATATAAAGAAATGGAAAAACATTCCGTGCTCATGATTTGAAAGAATAAACATTGTCAAAATGTCAATACTACCCAAAGCTATCTACACATTCAATGCAATCCCAATCAAAATTGCACCAGCATTCATCTCGTAGCTAGAACAAACAATCCTAAAATTCATATGGAACCACAAAAGGCCCTGAATATCCAAAGTAATTTTGAAGAAGACCAAAGCAGGAGGCATCATAATCCCAGACTTTAGCCTCTACTACAAAGCTGTAATCATGAAGACAGCATGGTATTGGCACAAAAACAGACACATAGACCTATCAAATAGAATAGAAACATTAGAACTAGACCCACAAAAGTATGGCCAACTAATCTTTGACAAAGCAGGAAAGAATATCCAATGGAAAAAAGACAGTCTCTTTAACAAATGGTGCTGGGAGAACTGGACAGCAACATGCAGAAGGTTGAAACTAGACCACTTTCTCACACCAATCACAAAAATAAACTCAAAATGGATAAAGGACCTGAATGTGAGACAGGAAACCATCAAAACCCTAGAGGAGAAAACAGGAAAAGACCTCTCTGACCTCAGCCGTAGCAATTTCTTACTTGACACATCCCCAAAGGCAAGGGCATTAAAAGCAAAAATGAACTATTGGGACCTCATGAATATAAAGTTTCTGCACAACAAAGGAAACAACCAACAAAACTAAAAGGCAACGAATGGAATGGGAAAAGATATTTGCAAATGACATATAGGACAAAGGGCTAGTATCCAAAATCTATAAAGAGCTCACCAAACTCCACACCCAAAAAACAAATAACCCAGTGAAGAAATGGGCAGAAAACATGAATAGATACTTCTCTAAAGAAGACATCAAGATGGCCAACAGGCACATGAAAAGATGCTCAATGTCACTCGTCATCAGGGAAATACAAATCAAAACCACACTCAGATATCACCCCACGCCAGTCAGAGTGGCCAAAATGAACAAATCAGGAGACTATAGATGCTGGAGAGGATGTGGAGAAACGGGAACCCTCTTGCATTGTTGGTGGGAATGCAAATTGGTGCAGCCGCTCTGGAAAACAGTGTGGAGGTTCCTCAGAAAATTAAAAATAGACCTACCCTATGACCCAGCAATAGCACTGCTAGGAATTTACCCAAGGGATACAGGAGTACTGATGCATAGAGGCACTTGTACCCCAATGTTTATAGCAGCACTCTCAACAATAGCCAAATTATGGAAAGAGCCTAAATGTCCATCAACTGATGAATGGATAAAGAAATTGTGGTTTATATACACAATGGAGTACTACATGGCAATGAGAAAGAATGAAATATGGCCCTTTGTAGCAACGTGGGTGGAACTGGAGAGTGTGATGCTAAGTGAAATAAGCCATACAGAGAAAGACAGATGCCATATGGTTTCACTCTTACGTGGATCCTGAGAAACTTAACAGGAACCCATGGGGGAGGGGAAGGAAAAAAGAGAGAGGTTAGAGTGGGAGAGAGCCAAAGCATGGGAGACTCTTAAAAAACTGAGAACAAACTAGGGCTGATGGGGGGGAAGGGAGGGGAGGGTGGGTGATGGGTATTGAAGAGGGCATCTTTTGGGATGAGCACTGGGTGTTGTATGGAAACCAATTTGACAATAAATTTCATATATTTAAAAAGAATAAAATAAATTAAAAAATAAATTTAAAAAATATAAATAAATAAAATAAATAAAAAATAAATAAATAAATAAAGTCCTTAAAAAAAAAAAAAAAAGAATAGGGTTTCATGGTGGCATTGTGTGGCCAACCACAGCACCAATAATCTAAGTGAAGACCCAATGATAGGAAACAATGCTTAATTTTTTATTATATAGTATTAACATACTCTCAAATAAACAGGTAAATTTATTTTTCAGCAGCATGTCCCCAAGGTGTCAACTCAATGTTACAGAAAACTTTTTTCCAGTAAGAAAGGAATAAGGGCCATAGTGACTTTCTCGGAAAAAAAAAAAAACAAACCAGTAGTAGAAGGTTAAAAATTCTATGAAGGTTTGTAACTCCTTTGATTTAAGACAGAGCAAAATTTTGGTTTGCATAACTCTTGAAGTAATTGAGGTCATTACCAATAGCAGTGAAGTAATTTGAGAAGTTGACATTTCTCTTATTTATAAACGTGATATATTAAAATGACACAGGACTTCTGGAAATTTTCAATCAATTTAGTCTTTGTAGAACTCGTAATCAATAAATCATCAAAATAATATCTGGAATTCTAGATAGATCTCAATAAAATATGGAAAATATAAAGAATAAAAGGAATTCCAAAGAGATCGCACTTAAATCATCATGTCCCCTCATATGTTTTGGTGTTCTCTTCCATGAGTATCTATTGCTGAAATTGGGAAAAGACGAATGTGGCAAAGATCTTCCTGTCAGCAAAACTGTGAGATGTTGATTAACTTCAAGCATGAGGTAAGGGTATTAATCAAAGCCCACTTGTAGTTAGTAATCTGCCCTTAATCACTTCCTAGATTAGTATTCTGTCCTTAATTACTCACTAGAGAACACTACTTCCTCTTTAGAAAGTTATCATTGCCCATGCACTATTGCCTCAGGACATTTCTCTAGGCTCTACCTCACAATTCTACTAGAGTAGTTTTCCATAATTAATTTCATTCCAGTTTAATAATTTTTACTATCAGTGACCTATTGTTTCCTAAATGTCCTCCTTAAAAATGAAGGATTAAAATTTTCTTTATTCATCCTAAACAATAGTATCTATGAAATAATAGGTTGGATATACTAGTGACCTTTCTGGTATAAATTAACATAAACTATTAACTACTAAAATTGTTAAACTATGCAACCACTTGCTTCCACTTCTGGTAATGGTAGAACTTGGTATGTAGTTTGGTATAATAATTTCACAAAAGACAACTAGAAAATTGGGAAAAGTATTTTTTTTTTAATTATCTTGAAGTTATTGTAGACCCAACAAGATAATGAAGAATTACTGGTCTAGGATTCTAGGAAAAGAGGCAGCCAAAAGTGAGTCAGGAATTTAGGGCCACTTTTGCCCTAGTAGAATTTTCTGATTCTGGAATAAGGAACTGAGAGGCTGAAGGAAACCTTGACATCTTCATAGAGTTACATGAAGGAGATTTTAGTCCAGAGCCCACAGGTGATATGTAGACAGAGTGAGCATTCCTGCTTTGGGATGAAACCACAAGGGATCTATCCTAAGGAACAGGGTAAGCAAGAAATAGATAAGTTCTTTTGTCCAGCCTTGAATTATCTTAATCCCTGAAACAGAATTAAAGTAATACCATATTATTAGAGAGTTCAGGTATTTAAGAGTGCTTGTGTCCCCAGACATCTTAAGAAGCTTTTAGAGAAGAAGTAAAAGCTCTTAGACACTACATTATTTCTATAAACAATTTAGAGCTGTAATTTCCAACACATAATTTTGAAAAATAGTCCCATAAGGAGAAGATAAGATGAGAAAAGCCCAGCAGAAACCCATAACAATAAAAATTATTTGATAGAGATTTCAGAAATAAGCATAACCAGATAAAGACTTTAAAGTCTTTTTTTCTTTTTTTTCTTAGAAAAAAAGCACAAGTAGGGAAGGAGCAGAGAGAGGGAGAGAGAGAGAATCCCAAGAAGCTCCACACTGTCAGCATAGAGCTTGACTTAGGACTCAAACTCATGAACCATGAGGTCAGACATGAGCTGAAATCAAGAGTTGGACACTTAACTGACTGAGCCACTCAGGCACCCTGATAAAGACTTTAAAATAAATCTGTTTATCATGCTCAAGAAGATAAAAAACAGATTGTTCCAGCAGAAAAAAACATAGTGAAAACTCTAAAAATGAAAACAGGAACTGAAATAAAAAACTCAGTGAATGGGACTAATAGATCTCACCCAGCCTAAAAGAAACTTAGTTACCTGGAAGATCCTCAGTAAAGCTTATAGAAATGAAACGATGTAAAATACAGAAAAGACAGTAAAAGACATAGAGGACACAGTGAGAAAGACTAATGTTTAAATGGAGTACTAAATATAGAGGAGAAAAAAAATAATGAGACTGAAGCAGGATGAGAGGATAGATATAATTATATTGAAGCAAATTCTGAAGTCATAATACCTAAAACCACCTGAAACTAGAGTAGGAAATTAAGCTTTAGATTCAAGAGTTACCACAAATCCCAGGTAGAACAACTGAAACAGAAATCGACACTGAGGCATTCAAGGGTAAAACTGCTAAACCCTAAAAATGGAAAAAAATAAATCTAAAAGTCAGAGACAGGTTTTACCTTTAAAAGAACAATAACTAGACCTATAGCTTACTATTTAGGAAAAACAACTAACCTCATCTAATAATGAGATGGTATCTTCCAAGTGTTAAAAAAAAAAAGCTGTCAATCTCATTTCTAAAATTGATGGTGAAAAAAAAAATTCTCAGATTAACAAAATTAGGCAATTTCCCAGAAGCACACTAAAATAAACATTAAAGGATATTCTTCAGACTGAAATGACAGAATAAAAAAGATCTCAGATTGAAGCTCAGAAATACTGAAAGTAATAAAGAGCAATGGAAAGGCTACAATAGTAAGGAGTCTGGACCCTTGTTTTGATATTTGACTATTAAAAGCTTTTAAGGTTCATCCCCTCCCTTCATCCCCTTTTGCTCCACATCTGAGCATGCTAATAAGAAGGCCTGGGTGCTTACTCCCTCCTTTGATGCCAGTGGAAGATTAAAACTAGTCAAGCTCTTACCCATGCATAGGAACCCTCATCCCAGGACCACCCTCTAACTACCATAAAAAACTTAAACCAATCTCTTTTTCCTATTCTTGGGATAGGAACTTGGGATATCTGCCCTGTTTTCCCTAGACAACTTTATCAGGAAAGTAATAAACCTTTCATACCCTTTCTATATGTGTGTGGCATCATCAGTACCTATATATGTATATATATATATTATTATAAAATAATACACATATATGAGTATATACATAATTAAAGTGAGGGTAAATGAAATTAAATTATTCCCATGTCTTTGACCAGCTTTCATTCATGTGGGTAGAGTCTGAAAGAACCAATTAATATAGATTTGATAAGCCAAACATATGTACTACAATCCCTAAGATAACTGCTGAAAGAAGAGTAAGAGTGTATATCTTTTCAGGAAATAGTAGGAAAATGGAATAATAAAAAATTATAGATATAAATGAAAGTGAGAGAAAAAGCAGAAAAGAACAAAGTGTGCAGAATAAACAGAAAGCTCATAATAAAATGCTAAATTTAAATTCAATTTGATCAATCATTACATTAAATATAAATAGACTAAATATACCAATTAAAAAATAAAGACAAATATTATCAGACTACATTAGAAACCATATTCTTTTTATGAGACATCTAAAATCTATGGACAATACAAACAAGCAAAGGACAAAAAGAGATAGAAAACAAAAAACAGACTCTTAAATATAGAGAACAAACTGATGGTTATCAGAAGGGAGGTAGTGGGGGGATGGGTTAAATATGGGATGGGGATTAAAGAGTACATTTGTGATGAGCACCAGATGTTGCATGCAAGTGTTGAATCACTAAACTGTACACCTGAAACTAACATTACACTGTATGTTAACTAACTGGAATTAAAATTAAAAAAAAATATTGAAAGTAAAAAGATGAAAAAATTTATAAAGCAAAATTTCTGTAACCATTTTGTCAGATAAAGTAGAATTAAAGGCAAAAAGATATTTTATAACAATTCTATATTTGTATGTATCTAATAACATAGCCTTAAAATAAAGTAACAATTAACCATAAAAAATAGTAGACAAACCCACAGTTATAGTGTAAGATTCTAACACACTTTTCTTTATTATAAAAGCAAGCAGATAGAAAATCATTTAAGATACAGTGGAATAACATAAACAAAAAATTGACCTAATTAGCATGCATAAAATAATACATCTAAACAAATTAATACACACTGTTTTTAAGCACACCTGTAACATTTCAGAAATTTGCCATTTTATGGGCAACAAGATTCTACAAATTTTAAAGAATTAAAGTCATACAAAGTATTGTCTAAAGTCACAATACAATTAATTTAGAAATCAATTAAAATTTTACCAGAATATCCCTGTTGATTTAGAAATTGAGAAATATGTTTTAAGTAAATCATGACTCAGTGAGGAGAATATACTGAAGAATATAAAATATTTTATTTGGAGGATAATAAAATTGCTAAATATCAAAATATGTAGGATACAGCTAGAGGCATGCTTAGAGGAAAATTTAGAGCTTTACAAGCACATATTCAAAGGGAATCAAAGCTGAGAGGGGCCAAGAGGGCTGAGCACCATGGAAGCTTTCTGCTTCTTTCCTCCCTGAAATGCAACTAGATCAACACCAAACCATTTTGCACACCTAGAAAACTGATCTGAGGACTAACATAACAATCTGCATAATCTGAGCCACAGAACTCAGCAGGTACACAGTGCAGAGAGGTGAACTGGGAGAGAGAGCTATTTTTGCAGAGGGAGGTCAGAGAAAGTGGGGAGAGTACAGGAAAAGCACTACCCCTGAAAGTAGCTGAAGAGAAAGAGTGGAAACACCCACAAATGACCGAACAAAAAAGGGAGAAAAGAGAGGGTTTCAATGCCATTAGGACTCGATAAACAGGGGAGAGCAGTCAGAAATTCTGAAGCTCAATACCTGGCAGTGCTCTGGTGGGAGGGATGAATCCCCAGGAGCAGGCAGCAAGGTCCAAAGGGTCTGCAGGCCACACAGGAAGAAGCGGATCCCTTACTAACAGGGCACTTGGTAGAGGCCATATGGCCTCCACATAGGCAAAGGTCCCAGTGGACCCCAGAGAACAGCCTCATTTGCTGGCATTAGAAAAAAGATGCTATGGTACAGTGAATCCCGGCACCAGTTGTGTGTGGTAATTTACCATAATCCTTGAGCCTCTGCAGCAGCATGATTGCACGAACATTTCCCAGGGGCAAGCCAGCACTCTGCCATTGCTCGGCCAGACCGTTCCCCAGAGGGTTGGAGTGGTCCAAGCCACAGAGCCCTCAGAGGTTAGGGTTTTAGAAACATAGCCCATCTGAGATAAAATTTGGGAGAAGGGGGAGCCTGGTAGGCTGACGGCTTGGACTGGGACAGCGTAGAAGCAGGGAGTGGATGGAAGCCAAAGACAAAGGATGGGTGCTTGATTTGCCAGTGGGTGAGAGTGCAGTATTACTGGGCCACAGACTGGGAAACTGGGTGAAACCATTTTCACCTCTCCCTGCAGGTACACAAACATTCACATGTGTATGCATGCCACACCTATCCACCCCAGTAAGCTAAGCAGTGCCATTTAGTGGAGATGGAGCTGTTACACCAAGCCCCATCCAACTGTGCCAACCAAGCCCTAGAGGACAACTACAAGTCTCTCCACCTGCTTAGTGTACAGACTATAAAGTGCTTCATAGTTTGACTTTTGGGGGAAACTGGATATAATTTCATTCAAATTTCATTCTATTTGCTGGTCCATCTATTTGTGTTTTTTCTTTCTTTTTCTTTTCTTAATGTTTGATACAGAAAGAGAAAACATTTATTTTTATTTTCAGTTTTATAATTTCTTTTTTAATTTTTTTACTATATGTTTTATTTTTTTGTAAATTATTTTATTCTATTTTACTTTCTTCATTTCATTTTATCCTATTTTATTCTATACATTTGTTGTAATTGTTAAACATTTTCTTACTTTTTTTCACTTATTTTCTTTCCCTTTTTTCTCTATTCTTTCAAGCTTCTTTCAACAACCAGACCAAAATATACCTAGGATATAGCCTCCTTTATTTGATTTTTTGTGTTGTTTTTAATTTTTAATTTTATTAATTCTTTTTCTTCCTCCAAAATGAAAAAAATGGAGGAATTCATCCCAAAAGAAATAACAGGAAGAAATGACAGCCTGGGACTTAACACAGATATAAACAAGATGTTTGAACTAGAATTTAGAATCATGATAATAAGAATACTAGCTAGGGTTCAAAAAGCATGGAATCCCTTTCTGCAGAGATAAAAGAAGTAAAATCTAGTCAGGATGAAATTAAAAATGCTATAACTGAGATGCAATCTCAAATAGATGCCACAGCAGCATGAATGGATGAAACAGAGCAGTGAATCAGTGATACAGAGGACAAACTTATACAGAATAGTGAAGCAGAATAAAAGAGGGAAACTAATGCAAAAGAGCATGATATAAGAATTAGAGAACTCAGTGACTCATTAAAAAGGAACAACATCCAAATCATAGGGGTCCTAGAAGATGAAGAGAGAGAAAAAGGGGTAGAAGATTTATGTAAGCAAATCATAGTGGAAAAGTTTCCTAGCCTGGGGAAAGACAAAGATATCAAAATTCAAAAAGCACAGAGAACTCCCATTAGATTCAACAAAAACCAATAATCATCAATGCATATCATAGTCAAATTCACAAAGTACACAGGCAAGGAAAGAACTATGAAAGCAGCAAGGGAAAAAAAAAGTTCTTAACCTATAATGGAAGACAGATCATGTTTGTAGGAGAACTATCCACAGAAACTTGGCAGGCTAGAAAGGAGTGGCAGGATATATTCAATGTGCTGAATCAGAAAAATATGCAGCCAAGAATTCTTTATCCAGCAAGCTGTCATTCAAAATAGAAGGAGAGATTAAAAGTTTCCTAGACAAACAAAAACTAAAGGAGTTAGTGACGACTAAACGAACCTTGCAAGAAATTTTAAGAGGGACTCTCTGAGGGGTGAAAAGACAAAACAAGACAAAAAAGACCAAAAGCAACAAAGAGTAGAAAGGACCAGAGACCACCAGAAACTCTAACTATACAGGCAACACAATGGCAGTAAATTCATATCTTTAAGTACTCACTATAAATCTCAATGGACAAATGCTCTAATCAAAAGACATAGGGTAACAGAATGGATAAGAAAACAAGATCCATCTACATGCTATTTACAAGAGATCCATTTTAGACCTTCAGATTGAAAGTGAGGGGATGGAGATTCAACTTTCATGCTGCTGGAAGTCAAAAGAAAATTGGAGCAACCATACTTACATCACAGAATCTAGATTGTTTTAAATTTTTTAATGTTTTTATTTTGGAGACAGAGAGAGACAGAGCATGAGCAAGGGAAGGGCAGAAAGAGGGGGACACAGAATCTGAAGCAGGCTCCAGGCTGTGAGCTGTCAGCACAGAGCCTGACACAGGGCTCGAACTCACGGAGTGTGAGATCATGACCTGAGCTGAAGTCGGACACTTAACCACCTGAGCCACCCAAGCGCCCCAGACAATCTAGATTTTAAAATAAAGAGTGTAACAAGAGATGAAGAAGGGCATTATATCATAATTAAGGAGGGGTCTATCCACCAAAAAGACCTAACAATTGTAAACATTTATGCCCCCCATGTGAAAACACCCAAATATATATACCAATTAATCATAAAGAAATCAAACATAAAGAAACTCATTGATAATAATACCATAATAGTAGGGGACTTCAACCCCACTTACAACAGTGAACAGATCATCTAAGCAGAAAATCAAGGAAACAATGGCTTTGAATGATACACTGGACTAGATGGACTTAACAGATATTAACTTAAATATTCAGAACATTTCATCCTAAAGCAGCAGAATACACATTCTTCTCGAATGCACAGGGAACATTCTCCAGAATATGTCACATACTGGGACACAAATCAGCCCTCAACAAGTACAAAAAGATTGAGATCATACCTTGCATATTTTCAGACCACAATGCTATAAAACTCGAAATCAACCACAAGAAAATAGTCAGAAAGACAACAAATACTTGCAGATTAAAGAATATCCTACTAAAGAATGAATGGGTTAACCAAGAAGTTAAAGAAGAAATTAAAAAGTACATGGAAGCCAATGAAAATGATCACATCACAGCCCAAAACCTCTGGGATGCAGCAACGGTGGTCAAAAGAGGGAAGTATATAGCAAGCCAGGCCTTCCTAAAGAAGGAAGAAAGGTCCTAGATACACAACCTAACCTTACATCTGAAAGAGCTGGAAAAAAGAACAGCAAATAAAACCCAAAACCAGCATAAGTCAGGAAATAATAAAGATTAGAGAAGAAATCAATGCTATCAAAATTAAAAAGAAAAACAAAACAACAAAAAACAGTAGAACAGATCAATGAAACCAGAAGCTTGTTCTTTGAAGGAATTAACAAAATTGATAAACCCCTAGCCAGTTTGATCAAAAAGAAAAAGTAAAGGACTCAAATAAATAAAAGCATGAATGGAACAGGGAAGATCACAACCAACACTGCATAAATACAAACAATAATAAGAGAATATTATGATAAATTATATGCCAATAAATTGGGCAATCTGGAAGAAATGGACAAACTCCTAGAAACGTATAAACTACCAAAACGGAAACAGGAAGAAATAGAAAATTTGAACAGACCCATAACCAGTAAAGAAACTGAATTAGTAATGAAAAATCTCCCAAAAAAACAAGAGTCCAGGGCCCCAGATGGCTTTCCAGGGGAATTCTACCAAACATTCAAGGAAGAGTTAACACCTATTCTTTTGAGGCTGTTCCAAAAAATAGAAATGGAAGGAAAACTTCCAAACTCATTCTATCAGGCCAGCATTACTTTGATTCCAAAACCAGACAAAGACCCTACTAAAAAGGAGAACTATAGACCAATTTCCATGATGAACATGGATGCAAAACTTCTCAACAAGATACTAGTCAACCAGATCCAGCAATACATTTGAAGAATTATTCACCACAATCAAGTGGGATTTATACCTGGGATGCAGGGCTGGTTAAATATCCACAAATCAATCAATGTGATACACTACATTAATAATGGAAAGGACAGGAACCACATGATCCTCTCAATAGATGTGGAGAAACGTTTAAAAAATACAATATCCTTTCTGGATAAAAACCTCAAGAAAGTAGGGATGATAGAAGGATCATACCTCAAGATCATAAAAGCCATATATAAAAGACCCACCACTAATATTCTCAATGAGGATAAACTGAGAACGTTCCCCCTAAGGTCAGCAACACAATAGGGATGTCTATTCTCCCTACTGTTATTCAACATAGTATTGGAAGTCCTAGCCTCAGCAATCAGACAACACAAAAAAATAAAAGGCATCCAAATTGGCAAGGAGGAAGTCAAACTTTCACTCTTTGCAGATAATATGATATTCTAAATGGAAGACCCAAAATATTCCACCAGAAACTGTTAAAACTAATCCATGGATTCAGCAAAGTCACCGGACATAAAATCAATGCACAAAAATCAGTTGAATTTCTAGACACCAATAACGAGGCAGCTGAAAGAGAAATCAAGGAATCAATCTCATTTACAATTGCACTGAAACCCATAAAATACCTTGGAAAAAACCTAACCAAAGAGGTAAAAAATCTATACACTGCCAACTATAGAAAGCTTTTGAAAGAAATTGAAGAAGACACACAAAAAATGGAAGAATATTCCATGCACATGGTTTGGAAGAAAAAATATTGTTAAAATGCCAATACTACCCAAAGCAATCTATATATTCAATACAATCCCTATCAAAATAACACCAGCATTCTTCACAGAGCTAGAACAAACAATCCTAAAATTTGTGTGGAACCAGAAAAGGCCCCAAATGTCCAAAGCAATCATGAAAAAGAAAACCAAACCTGGAGGTATCACAATTCCGGACTTCAAGATATATTATAAATCTGTAATCACCAAGACAGTATGGTAACAGCACAAAAACAGACACTCAGATCTATGGAACAAAATGGAGAACCCAGAAATGGACCCACAAACGTATGGCTAACTAATCTTTGACAAAGCAGGAAAGAATATCCAATTGAATAAGGACAGTCTCTTCAGCAAATGGTGTTGGGAAAACTGGACAGGAACATGCAGAAAAGTGAACCTGGACCACTTTCTTACACCTTACACAAAAATGAACTCAAAATGGATGAAAGACCTAAACGTAAAACAGGAAGCCATCAAAATCCTAGAGGAGAAAGCAGGCAAAAACCTCTTTTACCTCAGCCATAGTAACTTCTTACTGTACATGTCTCTGGAGGCAAGGGAAACATAAGCAAAAATGAACTATTGGGACCTCATCAAGATAAAAACCGTCTGCACGCAAATGGAACAATCAACAAAACTAAAAGGCAACCAACAGAATGGGAGAAGATATTTGCAAATGACATATCAGATAAAGGGTTAGTATCCAAAATCTATAAAGAACTTACCAAACTCAACACTCAAAAAACAAATAATCTATTGAAGAAATGGGCAAAAGACATGAATAGACACTTTTCCAAATAAAACATCCAGATGGCTAATAAACACATGAAAAGATGCTGAAGATCACTCCTCATCAGGGAAATACAAATCAAAATCACAATGAGAGACCATCTCACATCAGTCAGAATTGGTAAAATTAACAACTCAGGCAACTACAGATGTTGGTGAGGATACAGAGAAAGAGGAACATTTTTGCACTGCTGGTGGGAATGCAAACTGGTGCAGTAACTCTGGAAAACAGTATGAAGTTTCCTCAAAAAATTAAAAATAGAATTACCCTATGGCCCAGCAATGGCACTACTAGGTATTCATCCAAAGGATGCAGGTGTGCTCTTTTGAAGGTGCAAATGCACCCCAATGTTTATAGCAGTGCTATCAATAATAGCCAAAGTATGAAAGGGCCCAATTGCCCATTGACAGATAAATGGATAAAGAAGATATGGTATATATATATATATATATATATATATATATATATATATATATATATATATATAATGGAGTATTACTTGGCACTCAAAAATAATGAAGTCTTGCCATTTGCAACAACATGGATGGAACTAGAGTGTACGCTAAGCGAAATTAGTCAGAGGAAGACAAATATCATATGACTTCACTCCTATGTGGAAAGGGAGCAAAATTAATATAAAAACAGGGAGGGGGTCAAAACATAAGAGACTCTTAAATGTAGAGAACAAACTGAGAGCACTGGAAGGGTTGTGGGTGGGGGGATGGTCTAAACGGGTAAGGGGCATTAAGGAGGACACTTGTTGGCATGAGCACTGGGTATTATATATAGGAGATGAATCACTGGATTCTACTCCTGAAATCATTATTGCACTATATACTAACTTGGAAAATTTTTAAAAATAAATAATAAAAAAATAATAAAATTTAATAAAAGGAATAAAAGCTGAAAATCAATGAGCTATGCATCTATCTCAAAAAGTTAAAAATAAGAGGTGAGTGGGGGGATGGGTTGGATGGGTGATGGGTACTGGGAAGGGCACTTGATGAGATGAGCACTAGGTGTTGTCTGTAAGTGATGAATCACTGAATTCTACACCTGAAACTAATATTGCACTGTGTGCTGACGAATTTGAATTTGAACAAAAACTTAAAGAACTAAAAAAAAGTTAAAAACAACAAAACAAAATCCAAAGAAAGTAGAAGGAAGAAATAAAGTTAACAGCAGAAAATGATACAGAAAATAAACAATTGAGAAGATCAAAAATCAAATATTGTTTCTTTTAGGGCATTAGTAAAATTTTAAAGCCATACAAAATTTAAAAATCCATATTGATTTTATTTTTTAAAAAGGCATGAAAAATCAGTATCAGCAACAAAAAGGGCACATCACTATAGATCTTGCAGAAAATGAGAAGTTTATAAGAGGATATTTATTATGAACAACTTTTTGTCAATTAGTTTGAAAATGTTGACATAATGGATATTTCTAATAATATAACTTTCCAAAACTAACACAAAAAGAAATATAAAACTTTAACAGTCCTATTTTCTTTAATATAATTTTTTAATATTTAATATTGAATTCAACCCAACATTTAAGGAAGAAATAAATTCAATATCTTCCAGAGAATAGAAAAAAGGGTGGAATATACTCTAACTCCTTTCATAAGACCAGAATAACTTTGATAACAAAACCTAACAAGGATATTAAAAAATAAATAAAAATTAAAGGTGATTATACTCACGACCATAGATGTAAGAATTTTAGACAAATTTAGCAAATTAATACCAGTGGTAGTATTCACTAGTTTATCTAGGAATTTGATATTTGTATAATATTAGGACAGTGATCAGTGTAATTCATTACATTTGTATAAAAAAGAAAAAAATATGGCTAAATATATGGAGAAAAGGCATTTGATAAAATTCAGTAACAATTCATAATTAAAAACTCTTAGCAAACTAAGACTAGCAAGGAGCTTCCAAAATTCAATAAAGGACATGTACAAAAATAAACAGAAACAAATAGAACAACAATGACAAAATTCTTTAGCAAAACATCATAATTAATAGTAAAACACTGAAATCTTTTACTTTGAAATCTGAAATAGAATAAGAATGCCAACAGTCACTAATTCATCCAACACTGTACTGAAATACAATGCAGCAAGGCAAGAAGAAGAAATATAAAGCATAAAAATTAAAAAACGAAGAAATAGGGGTGCCAGGGTGGCTCAGTCGGTTCAGCAACTGACTTCGGCTCAGGTCATGACCCCATGGTTCAGATTGTGAGTTTGAGCCCCAAACTGGGCTCTCTGCTGTCAGTGTGAACCAGCTTCAGAGCTTCTATCCCCCTCTGTCTATTCCCCTCCCCTGCTCACACATGAGCATGCTCTCTTTCTCAAAAATAAACATTTAAAAAATTAAAAAATGAAGAAATAAAACTGTCAATGACACAAAAAATGACTCATACATAGAACATTTTAAAAATGTACAGATAAATTTTTAAATGTATGTGTCATTAGGGAATATTTCTAGGTACAAGGGCAATATAACCTTTTTTCAAAAATGCATTTCTTTATATCAGCAACAAACATTTAAAAAATGATATACTTACATATAAATTATAAATTATGTAAATACATTTCTATCATCAAAAATATTAAATTTCTAGTATAAATGTAAAGACAATTACCAGAATCTCTATGTAAAAAACAGAAAAAAAAGAAAGAAATTATCAAGTATTCTTGAGAGAAATTAAAGAATACCTAAATGAATGGAGGAATATATCATATTTATGGGCTGGATAAGTCCCTATTATAAATATGTCAATTTTTTTACTAATCTATGGATTCAATGCCATTCAAATCAAAACAGTTATAGTGGTATTTGTAGTGGCTTGAAACCAGACTTTAATGGGAGTATTTACTCCACTGAAATTGACAAACACTACAAATCAGAATTTTTTTTGCCCTAAAGAGTCATTTGGTCAGCACACCACTCAGCATATTCTAAAATTGATATGGAAAGGCAAAAAATAAACAAACCCAATAGTTAAGACAAACTTGAACAATAAAAACCAAGTGGAAAGACATGCTTCCAGGCAATGTGACTTACTATAAAGCCACAAGAATTAAGACAGTATAGTATTGGCAAGGGATAGACAAAGCAATGGAAAAGAATAGAGATCTCAGGCATTGACCCATGCATATCAAGGCATGATTTATAAAAAGATGGCACTATATGGCTCTGGAGAAAGAATTAATGGTAATGGAAAATAGTGGGAACTTGTATACCAAAATCTTATTTAAAAATTAAGTTCAGGTGGATTACAGATGTAAGTGTGTCAGCCTAAACAACAAAGTTGCTGGAAAGTAATACAAGAGTGTATGTTCATGATCTTTTTTTTTTATGTTTATTTTTGAGAGTGGGGGAGGGGTAGAAAGAGAAGGAGACAGAAGATCTGAAGTAGGCTCTGTGCTGACAGCAGAGAACCCAATGCAGGGCTTGAACTCACAAACCATGAAATTATGACCTGAGCCGAAATCAGATGCTTAACCAACTGAGCCACCCAGGTGCCCCTGTATGTTTATGATCTTAAGATAGGAAGTACTTCTCAGAAGACAAACACCTACCTTAAACTATTGGAGAATTGATTATTTTAAAATTAAGAACTTGTCTTCATTAATACATGTAAGAGTAGTATCCAGAATCCATAAAGAAATCAACATTTAAAAAAAACAAATAAAAAAATGGACAAGAGATTTGAATAGACACTTTATAAAAAAGGATATACAAATATCCAATAAACATGAAAAGGGGTTTATTTTCATTAACAATCAGGGACATGAAAATTAAAGCTATAATAAGATATCACTACACATATACACCATAATGGCTAAAATTTAAAAAGACTGACAAGTACTGATGAGGATGTGGGCGATCATATTCTGCTGGTGGTAACAGAAATGGGTATAACCACTTTGAAAACAGTTTTTATCACCTAGTGAAGTTGAATTTATACATATCCTATGATCCAACAATTCTATTCTTTTACTCTGTGTCCAAATAAATGTGTGTATATATATCCCAAGAGACATGTACAAGAATGTTCAAAGCAATATTATTGTTAGTAGCTGAAAGCAAGAAGAAGTACAAATATCTATCAACAACAGAATGAATAAATAAAATATGGAATATTCAACAATACTATAAAGCACTGAAAATGAAGAAACTAGAGTTACATGTAACATCATGAATGAATCTCATAGGCAAAATAAAGTAATACAGTCAGACACAAAGAATACATATAGTGTACAGTTCCATTCATAAAGAATTAAAATAATTGTCAAAACAAACTTGATGGTGTTGAGGAGTGCATCTTAATTTGGGAAAACTAAGGAAGGGCACAGAATTGAGTACGATGACAGTCAAGATAGTGGCTCTTTAGGGATCAGCAGAAGGGAGTGATGGGAAGGGAAGTAGACTTTGTGGTGACAACAATGTTCTCTCTCTTGTCTCGGGTGGTAGGCACATGGGTGTTTATTTTCTGATAAGTCATTAAATTCCATGTCTTGTTTTATGCATGCTTTTTTACATACATTTTATTCTCCAGTTTAAAAAAAAGTGAAGGAGGGGGTGCCTGGGTGGCTCAGTCGGCTGGGTGTCTGACTTCAGCTCAGGTCATGATCTCACAGTTCATGGGTTCAGCTCCGCGTCAGGCTCTGTGCTGACAGCTCAGAGCTGGAGGCTGTTTCAGATTCGGTGTCTCCCTCTCTCTCTCTGCCCCTTCCCCACTCACACTCTATCTGTCTCTCTCAAAAATAAACATTAAAAAAATCATTTTTTTAAAAAAGTGAAGGAGTATTTATCCTTATAGCACGTAAAATCATCTCATACATCATATAAATCCCATCTTTTGAAAGGCAGCTAATATTTATTTAGTTTACTCACACCTTTTTACTTATTTATTTTCCATAACTGGAATTACTTATCATATATAGAAGGTACCTAATAAATACTGAAATAAACATATAACTTTTAAAAGTAAAAAACATTTATGAGCCACTTTAAATTATCTCATACACCACCAATGATAATTTGGAAAGCCATACACCAGGGTTAGATTACTTCTATATTAATTTGTCTCTCAACTTGATTCTTATTAAGGACCAGAATCACAAAATGCTTATACTAAAAATGAGCCTGTCTCTACTGGACCAGGCCTCTGGCCTCCTTGGGTTAAGGACCATGGGAAAAGACAACCCCCACTGCCATTAAAGCCCAGTTCTAACTCTGGTCCAAAGACCTCAAGCCAGGTCTGTAACTTATCCTGTTCATGGGCAGGGGAGATCATAAAGATAAACCCACCAGTTAAGAGGGAACAGTTTAAAGTATTTTCCTTGACAGATGGTTAGTATTGCTTCTGGTTTGTCTTCCATAACAAAAGAACCACATCTTTAGTTTTTGTGTAGTTCCAGATAGCACTGCATATTTGGAAATTCCAAGTTACCTGGACAATACCTGGAAAAATCACCTGAGGTCAAGCTATTCTAATAGTACAAATGCTTATAATCACCCTCTATACCATTGGTCTTTGCTTACTTTGTTTCTTAGAATAACCATATGGACCAATTTGCTCAAATTTCAAGGTTGAGCCTTGATTTAGTTGCTTTACATGGGCTCTTGAATTGGATTAACACTTGACAGTAAGTTTATTCTACATGTTACTGTTCATCTCCCGCCCTAATGATATCTTCTCCTAATCACCAAAAGTATAGTTTTGGGGAGAGAAGTAAGTAACCATTCTTGAATTGATATTCATTCTCTCTCTCTCTCTCTCTTTACACACACACACACACACACACACACACACACACACACACACACACACTTACACAAATAAATTACCATTTATACCTACAAAATTAACAATTAACAATATACTATACTTTTTAGCATACAGGTCAGGTGCCTAGAAAACATATCTACAAGTATCTCAAAACGAAAAGTGAATAGCCTGGGGCACCTGGCTGGCTCAGTTGGTTGAGTGTCTGACTTCAGCTCAGGTCATGATCTCGCAGTTTGTGAGTTCAAGCCCCACATGGGGCTTGTTACTGTCAGTCTGTCAGTGCAGAGCCCACTTCAGATCTTCTGTTCCCCTCTCTCTGCCCCTCCCCCACTTGTGCACTCCCAAAAATAAATAAACATTAAAAAAAAGGAAAAGTGAGCACCCCACTGTGTCACTTGTATTTTTATGCCAACCAATAACGTATTAATTGACTGATGCATATATATTTAGTACTAGCACTGTAAAGTATTTTTGAAGATCAGAAAAATATAAAATACACTCCATGGTTTCGATGTGTTTACAACCTTCACAAGAGGGAAACACCAACACCAAGATGATGTTCTATAATTATGTGATATATTTTATAGTGCAGACTACATGTGCTATACTAGTATGAGTAATTAAAATATTGGCAATGTTTTCACCATTTCTCAGAAAGAGGCATTATAATCTTCCCTATGCTATAGGCAAAGGCTAGAGAATTTAAGTAATTTGTCAAATATTAGTGTATGGTAAAGCCAAGACTGAAACCAGAATTTCCGAGTATAAGCCTCATGCTTTTTTCCAGTATACTCTCCTGCAAGTCTTTGCACAGTGTAGAACACATAGCAGGTACACAGTAATTGGCTGAACATTTAAAAACACATAAAACACTTTCAAATAAGAACAAATGAAATCTATACAAGGCAGGGGCACCTGGGTGGCTCAGTCAGTTGAATGCCCAACTCTTGATTTTGGCTCAGGTCATGATCTCATGGTTTGTGGGATCGAGCCCCACGTTGGGCTCCATGCTGACAGTGCACAGCCTGCTTGGGATTCTCTCTCTCTCTTTCTCTCTCTCCTGTCCCCTGCTTGCACTCTCTCTCTCCCTCAAAATAAATAAACATTAAAAAAATCTATACAAGGCAGGTTAATTTTTGTAGTTGACTAGATACAGACAGTATTTCTGTCTTATTTTGGGTACCCCCATAAGAATAGCCTGATACAAGGACTTAGGTGAAGGTTTATTTGGGAGGTAAGCTAAGGAAGCTAGACTGCAGGAGAAGGGAGTGATAGATGGGAAGGAAGGCCAATATTAAGGTTCAATATCAAACTTACAGCTGTGAAAAATAGGGGCTTGATTTACCAGATTAACTAAAAACTGTTCAGAATGCCTCAAAGATGGGAGGTTGATACATTCATAGGCTCCCTTCCTTCATGCACTGGCATGAAGCTCCCTTCATTAAAAGTTTGAGCTTCCTGGGTGGTTTAGCTAGAAGACTCCCAGTGGAGAGGAGCCTAAGGCAGAAAGCAGAAGGCAAGCACTTGAACTGAACTGTGTATTCCAACTGCTGCTGAAATCAGAGGTCGGCCAATGAGATAAGATATAATGTACTAGAGGTATGTGCTATAGTTACCTGTATTGACTTTCTGGAGATTTTAAGAATATCTTCCAAGAGCATGAAAAAGTGATAGTTCTACCTCTTAATATCTAATCAAATAACTGACATATTTTGCTCTGTTTGTAAAAAAAATTGACTTGTTATGATAAAATTTACAAAAGACACTCTACCTTAAATTTGTGGCTTAATTTGAAACAAAATGTAAGCCAATCCACTTAACATGTGGGACTCTCTCAAATTTGAATAAACTTGAATAAATTTTAATGAAATTTGATACAAGTGTGCATTTCTTTCTTTCATGTTTATAGAACACCTGTTTTGAAACAGGAGCATTTACAATGCTGAATCTGACATCAATCCTACCCTCAATTAGTTTCGAGTCATTTGGATTCATCACATCATGAGACATTATTGGGCATTACTGATTCCATAGAAACTGGCAAAGGCAGAACACCTGGGATGGGCCAGATGCTTAGAGAACAGATTCAGCTAGAGGTTGGAGGAATCCAGGCTATCAGAGAGAAGAGGACCTCTGGAGAGAACAGTAACAAGTAATAGATGATGAATGAGCCAGATAAGTACAATACAAAAAACAACAGGGATGACATAAGGAGTTAGAAGCCTTGCAACAAATTATGCAGAATAACATGCTAAGAAAGGCAGGCAGGCAGCTGTTAGGTATCAGCAGGTAGCAGTTCTGGAGGCTGGGCATGTTACCAAGGCTATGACTCAGGCACAGGGATCAAGAACGCTTTTAATTTTTTTTTTTCAACGTTTTTTATTTTATTTTTGGGACAGAGAGAGACAGAGCATGAACGGGGGAGGGGCAGAGAGAGAGGGAGACACAGAATCGGAAACAGGCTCCAGGCTCCGAGCCATCAGCCCAGAGCCTGACGCGGGGCTCGAACTCACGGACCGCGAGATCGTGACCTGGCTGAAGTCGGATGCTTAACCGACTGCGCCACCCAGGCGCCCCCAAGAACGCTTTTAAACTCATAAGAGCATTTCAAGTTGTTGGAAGCTGTACCATAGGGACAAAAATCTCAGTGTATTTCTCTCTCAACCTACATGTCCATGATGGGTTGGCTTGGATCTCTGCTCTACAGTGTCTTCACTCCAGGATCAAGCTAATAGAGCAGTCACCATCTGGGGAACCACCAGATGCCATGATGGGGGCAGGGAGAGAAGAGAAGTGGGCTGAATTATACACCAGGCCTTAAACCTTCACTCTGGAAGTGGCTTAACACTACTTCTGCCAACATTCAATAGGCCAGAGTGATTCATATAGCCAAACCTAACTTCAAAGGGACTGGAGAAATCATATTCTTTATAATTTCTTTATGAAAAGGTGGAGGACTAACACGCAAGTCTTATTCATGGAAGAAGGAATGGGTGGAATGGGTGAATGAATATATACACATACATAACAAATGGAAATTACAATCAACAAAACATAATGTTGAGATGGGTTCTGAATGTATTGCAAATTAAAATGTGTTTTACAATATTAACACAATGAAATACATTTCTCAGCAGTATCTTTTATCAGAGGCCCCTTGCCTCCCTCCCATATACTTTACAAGTTCACTCTATATTCAGAAAGTACTAGGCCCAGCCTAAAATGTCATCCTAGAATTGTCAAGTAAAAGTCAGTGTATCTGCAAGGAACAGATGTGTTCCTAGAAGGGAAAGGGAAAAGGGAGATTCTGCTTGTAGTACTTAGCTGGTGAGAATGGTGGGAGGGAGTCTAGACAAGTTTGGGGGTTGAACACAAATCAAATGACCACATAGAAAGGGGTAGTCCTAAGAGATTTTTCTTTTCTGATTCTTCCACTGTTCAGCACTTTGAAATATGTAGTCCTTAATTCTTAGGGCAGAGAAGTCAAGGAAATTAAGCCTTAGGCTCATAATGCATAGGCCTGGCTATGATCACAAGATGCAAAAACGTCAAATTCAGAATGTTTCATCTCATTATTATTATTCTATTCTACATCTTTCTATGTTTTAAAATATTTTTAAAAACTCCAACCCTACAAGTAAAATAAGGCAGAATTGGGCCTGCAAAAGGACAACACCACCTCTCCGAAGTTTTTTTCCCTAGACCTGTATCTTCTTAACCTTACTCCATCTTGTTGACTTTCAACAGTATTGGATACCCTTTCCCCTAAGAGATCTAAATGTTAAGCATGTTTATAAAAATGCTCCAGGTGTAGACACAGAAAGGGCCTTTTCTGTCTGTTAGAATACTGACACATTGATCCTTTCCCAGTCCTTACAGAAATGGTACAAGAAATGGGTTTATACCTATCAATGACTGAGTCCTGCTATGGATCTTATATTTATTATGTTTTTTGGACCTGCAAATTGTCAAGCCCCACAAATTCATCTCTGTTTACATTTTCCTTAATCCCCCCCCCCCCCCACTAGCTTTTAGTATAGCTAAATACATTCCTGCTTTTTAAAACTTTCTGGGTTCTTTTTTTGGCTCCTATGGCAATGTGTAATCAGATTATTTTTCCTACTTCTCTATCCTCATCAATGGCTTATTTTCTTATCCTGATTACCTAACAGGGTAAGCCTTCTTTAAGGTTCTGTTCTAAAGTGATCTTTTCTTTCCCTACATTTTATCTCTGGACTATACCATCTCTCCCAAGGATTCAAATATGGTCTCTCTGTAAAAGGCATTGAAATTGGTATCATGAATCTTGACCTCTCTCCACAGCATGAGACATTTCCACCCACCCTTAAGTATGTCATACATACACTCACAAAAGTAAAATGCAGCCAGTTCTCAGGACAAAACTCTATACTGAACAAATTTCTAACTCTATTCCACACCGTAAAGACCTCTGTGATCCTACTCCAATCTAAGTTCTCCCCAATTCCTATTCTTTTCCACACCAAGCATCCTATACTCCAGTGAAACAGAGCTCCTCGCAGTTCTCCTTACAACACTAATTCACTCTCCTCAGCATACTCACCTCATTTCCACACCTTACCCAGGCTTTAATGGAAATGGTTTACAAGATGATTTCACAAATTTCAAAACTACACAAAATGCAAACTAGATGTGAGTAGATCTTGAAAGGAAGTCATCTGCAGCAGTCAGAAATGTATCTCACTCTGTGCACTTTTGTTCAGAACGTTGGCAGAACGTCAAGCCTGTTCAAAACAAAACTTGTTTTCTCCTTGGTGCTCATATCTTTGCACTCTATTTGCTTTTCCAGAGAGGTAATTTTCTCTTCTTCATTTTCAAATTCCCTCATACACTCACCTCCTGCTCAGCCTTTCTATACTATTTCCCAGGAAATAATCAAGCTTTCTCTTTCTGTCTCTTTCTGAGGGGCTAGTAAGAGGCTGTTGCTTCTGTTCTTCCTTTTCTCTCTCCTCCCTCCTCTCCAATCTCATTCATCATTTGATTCTATACACAAAACACTGTCATACATCAGTAGCCATCTGTAGCAACCACTTTCAATTTTATTCTCCCACATTGTTTTTCTCTAGCCTAGTTCTAAACAACCATTGACATAACACTCAGATTAGATATCAGAGGCATCCTCTAATATAATATATGTATGAGTGTGCACACACGCACACACTGTTTGGAATTTTTAAGTTACTAGCTAACTCTAGACTCACATTTTTATTTTTGGTCTGCTCTCCCCAGATTAGCTAGTTCATGACCCATGAAACCACTCTGAGCAGAGCCACCAGAGGAAGTCATCTTGATCTCATCCTCGTTTCTCAGGAAAAAAAAAATCATAGTGTATGTGAGAGGGCCAAAGGTCCAGGATGTGGAAAAGGATTCACTGTAGTAATGTCTTCAAAGAAGAGAATGGGGTGATAATGTTACCTCCATTTTTTTATTCTTTTGTTGATTTCCTTTTGGACTTGTAAAATGAGGTGCTGAAATGAGCTCTCTCCTTCTTAGAGCCCAACAATCGAAGTGAAGATTCTACAAACACCCCCAGGATAAAGGAGATAAAGCCCAATGGGGACAATGTAAGGAAGAAAGTAGTGCAGGGCTTATGGATTCCATTACTGGATACAGCCTAACTTGGACAATGAATTATAGCTTTATCACTACAATAGCAGCCTCCCTTTTCTACCTCTGGGTGATGAAAGGCTCCAAGCCAAGATGTCTGCAAAATGAGTAAACAAGGCTGACTGAACTCACACTGACTTATCTTACACCTGTGTTTAAGAGTTAGAATATGTGTACAACAAACCATGAATCATGGGTTCTGATCATAATAAAATATGTTATCTCCACAAAGTGGGAGAAGGGTTTGATAATATATTAGGGTGTGGTAGAAAAATGAACTGAGAAGGCAGGCAGTCCTACATTTCAATCTTTGAGTTTAATAACCTCAGACAAGTTAATTTAACATCTCTGATCTTCAGTTTCTTCATTTGGAAAAACCAGAGGTAAGAATACATTATTTCATATGGTAGTTGTAAGAGTGAAATGTAGTGACATAAATGAAAGTACCTGGTACAATGCAAGGAACATGGTAGGGCTCACGAGCTGTTTCCCCTCACCTCTCCACACTTGCCCCCCACCATCCTCCCCATTATACTACTTCTATCATAGTGGGTAAGCAGGGTGAGCAGCTATCCTCCTCGCAAGAACTGGTGAGGATTAAAGACATAACATAGGTATCTAGCACAGGGCTTGGCATTAACCACTCAGCAAATATCTGTCCTTGTTTTCTTTCAAAATGTGAGCTAATTTTGGCCAAGATCCTCCAGACAAATATATGATAAAAGCCCTTAGATTCTATCTACTCACCCAGTTTCTTCAGCCAGAAAGCAGTGCATCAAATTGGAGGCTTCTCTCATTCACTCTCCTCATCTAATACCTAACAACTGCCCCCAAATTTACAGGACTGTAAGTTGGTGATGATCCTCTAGCCCCTTGCTACTCAAAGTGTAGTATGTGGACTCAGCATCATCTGGAAAGTTGTTAGGAATGTAGATTTAGAGCTCCACCCCAGACCTACTAAAATAAGATCTGCATTTTAGCAACATCTCCAAGTATTTGCATTACTCTAGCCAAAACTCTGGAACCCCTGTAAGAATTAAAAGCAAGCCAAATGCTTCTTATTTAACTGTAAAATGCAAAAGTTCATATATTAAAACTAAGTAGACAAAGTGCACTTTCTTGTTTTCATGTCTTATTTGCATCAAGGGTGAACACTGTTGACACTACTGCTGGATTGTAGAAATGTTGGTACATTTAGAAGAGAAGGTGCTGCGGGGTAGTGGTTAGGGTCACTGCCTTGACTTGGCTGTAAAAATATGACTTTAAATCTTAGTTCCACTCACATGTGAATTGAGGCAGTTCCTCACCTACAATACAGGATTCATAACAATACCTACAGTTTTTTCCTGGACATTAAATGAAATTATGATTACAGATTGCCTTAGCACAGAGTAGGCTCTCAGAGAGGACAGAGACAGTATGCATAACTTGAAGGAAAGGGCTTCTGAATTTTCAAAACATAGACCTAATCAAACTACTGCATTGGTCCACTACTAGTGTACAGAGGAACTCTTTTTAGGGAGAATATGATCATGATCTTCAGTTTTCACAGGAGAATGGAATCTCCCCTGATGCACTGACAAGAGATCACCTATGCTTAAAGCTCTGTTCCCACAGGTTGTTCAAGGAGGAACTGAAAATCAACCTCTGACAATTCATCCAAACGCTGTAAAACACCTGGGAAAGTTAGAGAGGAAAGTTGGAGATATAGTACTTTTATTTTTTCTTCAAAGTTTTCTAAGTTATATTCTTGAGTTCATATTGATGCCCCCCACCCCAGGGGTTGATGCAAGAGAGAACCACACAACTAGCATCTATTATGTTGACCAGAGATAAAGTTTAACCAATAAATTCTTTAAGAGGTTAGAAGAATAATTTGTCTCTCCATTAAATATGCATATTTCTTTTTGTCAGAGAATAATAATTACATAATTAATCATACCTAGCTTTTGAAGTGATTGCTAAGGTGTTCTGAGGTATATAAGCTAATTCACAGTAGCATTATTAGCTCAAGTAGTTTGTATATTTGCTATAAAATTATACTGACAGACATAAAGATTTGAATAAACAGAGGTACTATACTATTAGATAGTAAGACTCACTGTAAAAAAATATCCACTATCTCCAAACTATTCTGAAAATTTAATGAAATTTATTTAAATTTCTGGGGGATTTTTTAAAAGTTCATAAAAGAATAAAGAATGTCCAGACAAAAATGTTCTTTTAAATGAAGTACAGTGGTTTCCTTTTTGAAACAATGTATTATACAATAACAGTAACTGAAAGGGTGTAATGTTAGTGTCAAAGTTGGCTCAATAGAATTCAAGAAACATATATGAGTATATTTAAGAAGTTAACATACCAATAAGGTACAATTTCTAATTGCTAGATAAAAGTATCACTCAATAAACGGTATTGAATAGCCAACTCTAAGTGGAGAAAAAAAACAAAGTTAGATCCCTACCTAACATCTTACACAAAAGTAACTCCTAGATGGATTAAAGATTTAAATATTAAATGTGAAAATATGATAATAATTTAAAATTTAGATAAATTTTGACATATATTGAGGTGTGGACAGATGTTCTAACCATAATACCATTGAAGAGAAAATAAAGAAAAATATTGACATGTTTCATTACATTAGCATTGAATGCTTGTGACTGACAAAAGGCAAAATGAAACAATTAAAAGGCAAATGTAAAATGTTAAGAAAAAAATACTAAAAAATCCACATAGACAAAAGGTTACTAGCTGCATATAAAGAGGTTTAGAAGAAAGATGAACTACCTGATAGAAAAATGATAAATGAATAATAATACACAATTCACAAAAGAATATGAAATGGCCAATAAACAGATTTTAAAACTTCTGTCTCAGTAATAATCAAAGAGATACAGATCAAACAAGACTATTAAAAAAAAAGCTTTTCAGATTGTCACTGAGAATTTGGGAAGAAATAAAAACAAAAAATGTAGAGAAGAAACTAAAAAAGTTATCAATGAATTAATACTAATACTAAAAATGCATTCTCACAAGTATAGATTCAAAAATTATAAATAAAAGTAACATATTTACTCTTCTCTAGATTATTTAAATAATCTATATTTTCCTTGGGCATTATCTTTTCATTAAGTTTTTAAACAAAAAATATATATTTAAGGTATACAACATAATGATTTGATATAAATTTACACAGTAAAATGATGACTATAGTCAATTAATATATTATCACCTCACATAGTTACCATGTTTGTGCGTGAAGAGTGCACCTGAATCAACACTTGGCAATATTGTTCGATACGGTTGGCAATATTGTTCGATACAGTATAGCCATTATGTCTGCACATTAGATCTCTAGACTTATTCATCCTACATAAGAAAAAATAAGAAGTACTGTACATAACAGTTTGTACATTTATCCAATATCTCACCATTTCTTCCACCTCCCCCACAGCCCCTGGAAACTACTATTCTACTCTCTCTCTCTCTCTCCTTTTATAAGTATGATCTCTTCTATAGATTCCACATTTAAGTAAGGACATAACAGTGCCTTTCTGTCTGGCTTATTTCACCTAGCATAATGCTCTCCAGGTTCATCCATGTTGTTGCAAATGGCAGGATTTCCTTCTTTCTCACGAATGAATAATATTCCATTGTGTATATATGCCTCATCTTCTTTATCTATTTATCCATTGACAAACAGTATGTTTCCATGTCTTGCCTATTGTAAATAATGCTGCAAAGAACATGAGAGTGGACTTATCTCTTCAAGATACTGATTTTGTTTTCTTTGGATATCTCCCCAAAAGTGGGATTGCTGGATCATATGGTAATTTTTTCTTAATTTTTTGAGGGACCTCCACATTGTTTTCCATAATGGCTGTGCATATTTACATTCCCACTAATAGTGGAACATTTGTTATCTTTTATCTTTATGATAACAGTCATTCTAATAGGTATGAAGTGATAACTCATTAGGGTTTTGATTTTCATTTCCCTGATGGTTGATTATGTTGAGCACCTTTTCATGTACCTATCGGCCATCTGTATGTCATCTTTTGAGAAATGTCTATTCAAGTCCTTCGCCCATTTTAAAATTAGGTTATTTCTTTTCTTGCTATTGAGTTGTTTGAGTTCCTTATATATTCTGGATGCTAACTCTTTATAAGATATATGGTTTGCAAATATTTTCCCATTCCATCTGTTGTCTCTTCATTCTTTTGATTCTTTTTTTTTTTTTTCTGTGCAGAGGTTTAATGCAATCCCATTTCTCTATTTTACTTTTGTTGCCTGTGCTTTTGGGGGCCACATCCAAAAATCATTGCCCAGACCAATGTCAAGAATCTTTTTTCCTATTTTCTGCTTATGGATTTGTGGTTTCAGTTCTTATATTTAAAGCTTTAATCTATTTTCAAAAATGCATTCTCACAAGTATAGATTCAAAAATTATAAATAAAAGTAACATAAAATCCAGTTGATTTTATGTGAAGTGAGATGAGGGTCTAATTTCATTCTTCTGTGTGTGGAAAACCAGTTCTCCCAACACCATTTATTAAGGAAACTGTCCCTTCCCCATTGTGTATTCTTGGCACTTTTGTCAAAAATGAATTGACCATAATTGCATGAATTTATTTCTGGGCTCTCTGTTCTGTTCCATTGGTCTACATATCTGTTACTATGAAGGTACCAACCATCAAGCATGCTGCTTTGGTTACTATACCTTTGTAGTATATTTTGAAATCAGGTAGGGCAATATCTCCGATTTTATTTTTGTTTTTTTGCTCAAGATAGTTTGGCTATTCAGTCTTTTGTGGTTCCATATGAATTTTAGGATTTTTTTTCTATTTCCATAAAAAAATTTATTGGAATTTTGATAGAGATTGTATTGAATCTGTAGATCACTTTTGTTAAATTTTCATTTTTATTAATATGGAATTGGTTCAGTATAATTTTAATTTCTAAATTTCAATTTTGTTATTATCACCCTTCCCCACTTATATATCTGTGTTTTATCAATTATTTTTCTTAATCAACATAGACTTCAGTTTGTTTATTTATTTGCCCTTTCAAAAAATGTACTCCCAAGATTATACACTCAACCTTTTAGCTCCTCTCCACTTCAATAATCTCTGCTTTTTCTTCATTAAGGTCTGTTCTTTCTCATGTCTCTTTGGTTGTTTTTAAAATTATTTATTCAAATGCTTAGTTCACTTATTGATCTTTCCTTCTATAATAATAAACACCCTTAAATTTATGAATTTTCCTCGGTATGAATTTGTAGCTCCATACATTTTGATATGTAGTTATTTCATTAATCCCTGAGGTTTTTAGTTCTTCTTTGAAAACCATTAAAAAAATTTTTTTTATGTGTATTCATTTTTGAAAGACAGAGAGAGACAGAGCACAAGCAGGGGTGGGGCAGAGAGAGAGGGGGACACAGAATCTGAAGCAGGCTACAGGCTCTGAGCTGTCAACACAGAGCCTGACATGGGGCGTGAACTCATGAACCGTGAGATCATGACCTGAGCCGAAGCCCGACACTCAACCGACTGAGCCACGCAGGCGCCCCTGAAAACCATTTTTTAAAATAGATTGTTTGGTTTTCTTGTGGCTTAATATTGTTCATTTTTTATTTTTAGATTTATGGCATCATTATCAAAGTTAAGTATTCATAGCTTTTTGGCATTTATTTAAAAATGCTTTCCTTGCATCCTAGGATATAAGCAACCTCTGCAACTTTCTTATGATGTTTATAAAACCAGATACTCTCTGTTACTAGAGTATGAAGTTCATACACATTTAAACAAGGTTACCAGTGACAGTGTTATCTTGTGTATTTTGTGTATTAGTGTGTTTTGTCTTATTAGTCAAAGTCTCAAAATAAGTATGCAAAAGCCTTCTACTATAATTGTGGTTTTTTAAATCTAGAATTTCTAAGTTTATTGTTTTATGTATTTCAATATTATGTTAGTGAGTGCACAGGAGATATCACTGCTACAGCTTCCTTATAAAACATACATTTGAACAATATAAAATATAAATCCTTTTGAGTGAGGGATAATGGCAGAGTAGAAAGATTCTGAGCTCACTTCCTCCCACACACACACCAAGGCAACAGCTACATATAATGCAACTCACTCTGAAACAACCTAAAGATAATCAAATTAGATCTTTTATCACTAAAGACATAAAGAAAAAGCCACATCAAGAAAAGTAGGAGGGGTAGAGATGAGATCGGGAACCAAATCCCCAGGGTGGCAACCCACAAGTGGAGGGAAATCACAGCCATGGAGGTCCTTCCTCAGGCATAAGGGCATCAGGCCTTATATTGGGTACCCCAGCCCTGAGGACATGCACCAGGAAGAGTAACCCCCATAATAACTGGCTTTGAAAATCAGTAAAACTTAACTATGGGAGTGCCACAGGGCTATAGGAAACCAAGACTCTACTCTTGAAGGGCCAGCATACTATATCACTCAGCCTGAGATCCAGCACAGAGGGAGCAGTTTGAAAAGCACCAGGGTTATACGTGAAAACAATTTATTAACTAATTTTAGGGTGTGTTCTGGAGGGGAAGGGATCTGTAGGAGTTTTCTCTGGGAAAGAAAATACTAGTAGGTGCCATTTTTCTTGCCCTCATTCAGCCCAGTTTACCAGATGGTTGTGAGAGCCAATTCTGACAGTATCTACTGAGCTAGCACTGTTTGCCCCATCACTGCTTGCTCTGTAGATCCACCTTAGCAGGCACCCCTTAAAGCAGTTCCTGCCCTGTCACACCTGGTGGGCAGTCTGAGTCAAAACCAGCATGTCGCAAAGTAACTATTACCCCACCACACTTGTCAAGCAGCCCCAGCTGGGACCACACCCCTTCAAAACAACTGTTGCCTTGGCATGGGGTGAGCAGCCCCACCCAACAGCATACCTACTGCAGGAGCTGCTGGGCCTTTCAGCCAGGAGCACCAGGGGCTGGCCCCACCCACCAACATGCCTGTAGCAACTATAGCCAGACCTCTCAGCCAAGCTGGGCCTATAGCCAGCGCTGCTTATTACTACACCTGCAACAGTCATGGCCTGCAACTGTAGGCCAGCCCTACCCACCAGCATGCCCACAGTAGTCACAGCTCAGTCACAACAGGAAGATGCACAAAACACACATAGGACACTCTTGGAGCATCTAATTCTGGTAACAGGGGGTGAGAGTTGCTCCACTGGGCACCACATGATGCTTTCTATGTAAGGCTACTACTTTCAACACCAGGAAATGTGGCTTATCTACCTAATTCACAGAAACAAACACAGAGAGTGAGACAAATGTGGAGAAAGAGGAATATGTTTCAAATGAAAGAAGAAGATAAAACGTCAGAACAAGAACTAAACAAAACAGATAAGCAATCTACCTGATAAAGACTTCAAAGTAATAGTCATTAAGATGTTCACTGGACTTGAGATAAGAGCGGATGAACTCTTTGAGAACTTCAACAAAGAGAAGATATAAAAAGAACCAATCAGAGCTAACAAACACAATAACTGAAATGAGAAATACACCAGAGGAAATCAACAGCAGATTAGTGGATGCAGAAGAATAGATCAGTGATCTGGAACACAGGGTAATGGAAAGCATCCAAGCTGAACAGCAAAAAGAAAAGAGAATTTTCAAATGAGGTTAGGTTGAGGGACCTCAGGGGCAACATTGAGTGTACTAACATTCACATTATAGGGGGTCCCAGAAGGAGAAGACAAAGAGAAAGGGGCAAAAAAATGTATTTAAAAAATAGTAACTGAAAACTTCCCTAATCTGGGGAAGCAAACAGACATCCACGTCCAAGAATCACAGAGAGTCCCAAACAAGACGAACCCAAGGAGATCTACAATAAGACACATAATAATTAAAATGTCCCAAAATAAAGATAAAGAGAGAATCTTAAAAGCATCAAGAAAAATGTCAATAGTTACATACAAGGGAAGCCCAAAACAATGGGATTATTTAGCCATAAGAAAGAATGAGATCTTGCCATTTGTACTACATGGATGGACCTAGAGGGTATTATGCTAAGTGAAATGAGTCAGAAAAAGACAAATACCATATTTCACTTATATGTGGGAATCTAAAAAATTAAACATGAACAAATAAACAAACTAAAAAGCATGAACAGGTCCATAAACAGAGAACAAACTGGTGGCTGCCAGAAGGGGTGGTGGGGTGGGCAAAATGGGTGAAGGGGAGTGGAAAATATAGGCTTCCAGTTATGGAATAAATAAGTCATGCAGATGAAAGGTGCAGCACAGGGAATATAGTCAACGGTATTGTAATGGCATTGTATGGTGACAGATGGTAACTACACTTCTGGTCAGCATAGCATAATATATAAAGTTGTCAAATCACTATGTTGTACATCAAAAAAAGAAGAAAAATTTTAAGTAAAAGCAGCAAAAAAAGAAACCCCTAAACAGTTACATACAATGGAAAACCTATGACACCATCTGCTGACTTTTGAGCAGAAATTTTGCAGACCAGAGGGAGTGACAGGAAATATTCAAAATTCTGAAAGAAAAAAAAAACCTACAAGCAAGAATAGTCTCCCTGGTAAGATTATCACCCAAAATTAAAAAGAGGCAGAGTTTCCCAGACAAACAAAAATTAAAGGAGTTCATCACCATTAAACTAGCTTTACAAGAAATGGTAAAGGGACTTTATTAAGTGGAACAGAAAAGGCCATTAACTAGAAGTAGAAAATTACAAACAGAAAAAAATTCACTGGTAAAAGCAAACACAGAGTAAAGATAGTGGATCAATCACTTAGAAAGCTTGTATAAAAGTTAGAAGACAAAAGCAGTAAAATCAATTATATCTACAAAAACTAGCAAGGGATACACAAAATAAAAAGATGCAAAATATGACATCATATACATAAAAAATAGAGGGGAGCATAAAATGTAGTGAGAATGTGCTCAAACTTAAGCAGCCATTAAATAAATACAGATTTCTAAATAGATAGGATGTTATATATGAACCTCAGGGTAACTATAAACCAAAAGTCTATAACAGATATACAAAAAAATAAAGAGAAAGAAATCCAAGCATAACATTAAAGACCGACATCAAATCACAAGGAAAAAGAAGAAGAAAGGAATAAAGGAACAGAGAAGAATTAGAAAACAATCAGAAAATAATTAGCAAAATGGCAGTAAGTACATATAATAATTACTTTAAATGTAAATGGTCTAAATGCTCCAATCAAAAGACATAGGGTGATTGAATGGGTAAAAAACAAGACCCATATATATGCTGCTCACAAAAGATTCACTTCAGATCTAAAGACACAAACAGAATCAAAGTGAAAACATGGTAAAAGATATTCTACAAATGGAAGAGAAAATTATATCAGACAAAACAGACTTTAAAACAAAAACTGTAACAAGAGACAAATTACATAATGATAAAGGGATCAATCCAACAAGAGGACATAACAATTGAAAATACCTATGCACCCAACATGGAGGCACCTAAATATATAAAGCAAATAATAACAGACATAAAGAGACAAATTAACAGTAATACAATAATAGTAGGAGACTTTAACACTCCACTTATGTCAATGGATAAATCATCCAGACAGAAAATCAATAAAGAAACAGTGGCTTTGAAAGACACATTAGACCAGATGGACTTAATAGATATATACAGAACATTCCATTCAAAAACAGCAGAATATATATTCTTTTCAAGTGCACATGGAATATTCCCCAGGATAGATCACATGTTATGCCACAAAACAAGTCTCAATAAATTTAAGAAGATTGAAATCATATCAAGCATCTTTTCTGACCACAATGGTATGAAACTAGAAATGAGTTATACATTTAAAAAAAAAAAGGAAACTGGAAAAAACACAAACACATGGAAGCTAAATAACATCCTACTAAATGACCAATGAGTCAATGAAGAAATCAAAGAGGAAATTTTAAAAATACCTTAAGACAAATGAAAATGAAAATACATGATTCAAAATCTTTGGGACACAGTAAAAGCAGTTCTGAGAGGGAAGTTTATAGATATAGGACTACCTCAAGAAACAAGAAAAATCTCAATCCAACCTCACAACCAAGGAAACTAGAAAAAGAAGAACTAACAAAGGTCAAAGTTAGTAGAAGGAAAGAAATAATAAAGATCAGAGCAGAAATAAATGAAATAAAGACTAAAAAGACAATCAAAAAATCAATGACCCAAAAAACTGGTTATTTGAAAAGATAAACAAATAGATAAACTTTTAGCCAGACTCATTGAGAAAGAAAGAGAAAGGACTCAAATAAATAAAATCATATATGAAAGAGGAGAAATTACAACCAACAACACAGAAATACAAAGGATTATAAAAGTCTACTATGAAAAATTAGATTCCAGCAAGTTGGATAACCTACAATAAATGGGTATATTCCTAGAAACATACAGTCTTCCAAAACTGAATCAGGAAGAAACAGGAAATCTAAACAGACCAATTACTAGAATAAAATTGAGTTAGTAATTAAAAATTTCCCAATAAACAAAAGTCCAGGACCAGATAGCTTCACAGGTGAATACTACCAAACATTTAAAGAAGAGGTAATACCTATATTTTTCAAACTACTGCAAAAAAAGAGAAAATGAAGAAATGCTTTCAAATTCATTCTACAAGGCCAGTATTACCCTGATATGAAAATCAAAGACACTATAGAAAAAAAAAAAAGAAAGTTACAGACCAATATCCCTGGTAAACACAGATGCAAAAACCCTCAACAAAAATATTAGCAAACCAAATTCAAAATACATTAAAAGGATTAGCCACCATAATCATGCGGATTTATTCCAGGAATGCAAGAATGGCTCAATATCCACAAATTAATCAACATGCTACAATATATCTACAAAATGAAGGATAAAAATTATATGATCTTCTCAATAGATGCAGGAAAAGTATTTGACAAAATTCAAACTCTCAAAGTGCATATAGAGGGAACATGCCTTAACCTAATAAAGGCTATATATGACAAACCCACAGCTAACACAATAGTCAATGGTGGAAAGCTGAAAGCTTTTTCTCTAAGATCAGGAACAAGACAAAGATCTTGTTCTCACCAGTTCTATTCAACACAATACTGAAAGTCCTACCCACAGAAATGAGACAAGAAATAGAAATAAAATGTGTCCAAATTGGTAAGAAAGAGGCAAAGCTGTCACTATTTGTAGATGACATAATACTATATATAGACAACCTTAAAGACACCACCAAAAAACTATTAGAATAAATGGGGGCACCTGGGTGGCTCAGTCAGTTAAGCATCTGAATTTGGTTCAGGTCATGATCTCATGGTTCGTGGCTTCCTGCCTGCATCAGGCTCTGTGCTGACAGCTAGGAGCCTGAAGCCTGCTTCAGATTTTGTGTCTCCTTCTCTCTCTTGCCCCTCCCCCACTCACACTCTATATTTTTAAAAAGAACTATTAAGTGACTTCAGTAAAGTTGCAAAATACAAAATTAACACACAAAATTTGTTACATTTCTATACACTAAAAATGAACTAGCAGAAAGAGAAATTAAGAAAACATCAAGAAGAATAAAATATCTAGGAATAAACTTAAAAAAGTGAAAGACTTGTACTGTGAAAACTTTAAAACATTGATAAAAGAATTTGAAGATAATACAAATAAATGGAAAGATATTCCACACTCATGGACTGGAAGAATTATTATTGTTAAGATATGCATACTACCCAAAGTAATCTACATATTCAATAAACTCCCTCTCAAAATACCAATAGTAATTTTCTCAGAGCTAGAAGAAATAATCCTAAAATTTGTAAGGAACTACAGACGACCTTAAATGGCCAAAGCAATCTGGAAGAAGAATGAAACTGGAGGTATCAAAAGCTAGATTCCAGGGGCACCTGGGTGGCTCAGTCGGTTGGGCATCCAACTTCGGCTCAGGTCATGATCTTGCAGTTGGTGGGTTTGAGCCCCACGTTGGGCTCTGTGCTGACAGTTCAGAGCCTGAAGTCTGCTTCAAATTCTGTGTCTCCTCCTCTTTCTGCCACTCCCATGCTCATGCCCTGTCTTGCTCTGTCTCTCAATAATAAATAAACGTTAAAAAAATTTTTTTTTCAAAATCTAGATTCCAGAGCACACTATAAAGTTATAGTCACCAAAACAGTATGATACAGGCACAAAAATAAATACAGAAATCAATGAGAACAGAGAGCCCAGAAATAAACCAACACTTATATGGTCAATTTATACAACAAAGGAGGCAAGAATATACAATGAGGAGAAAACAGTCCCTCCAATATATGGTGTTCAAAAAAACTGGATAGCTACATGAAAAACAATGAAACTGGACCACTTTCTAACACCATATAGTCAAAATGGATTAAAGACCTACATGTGAGACCTGAAACCATAAAATTGCTAAAAGAAAACATAGGTAAACTCTTGGACGTTGGCCTTAGAAATATATTTCTGGATCAGTCCCCTCAGGCAAGGGAAACAAAAACAAAAAATCAAACAACTGGGACTACCTCAAACTAAAAAGCTTTTTTGCACAGTGAAAGAAGACATCAACAAAATAAAAGGCAACCTACTCAATGGGAGAAGATGTTTTTAAATGATACATCTGATAAGAGGTAATATCCAAAGTATATAAAGAACTCTTACAACTCAATAGCAAACAACAATTGATTAAAAAATGGGTAGAGAACCTCAATAGACAGTTTTCCAAAGAAGATATATAGATGGCCAACAGACACATGAGAAGATGCTTAACATCACTAATCAGAGAAATGTAACTCAAAACCACAATTAGGTATCACTTCACACCAGTCAGAATGGCCAATATCAGAAAGATAAGAAATAACAAGTGTTGGTGAGGATGTGGAAAAAAAGGGAACCGTTGTGCACTGTTGGTGGGAATGTAAACTGGTGCAGATGCTATGGAAAATGGTATGGAGGTTTCTCGAAAAAATGAAAAATAGAAATGCCATATGACCCAGTAGTTCCACATCTGGGCATTTACCTGAAGAAAACAAAAACACTAATTCGAAAAGGTATATGTACCCCTCTATTTATTGCAGCATTATTTATGATAGCCAAGATATGGAAACAACTTAAGTGTGTATCAATCTATGAATGGATAAAGAAGATGTGGTATACATACACAATAGGATATTACTCAGCCATAAAAAGAATGAAAGTTTGCCATTTACAACATGGATGGGCCTAGAGAGTTGTGCTAAATGAAATAAGATAAAGACAAATACCATTTGATGTCACTTATATGTGGAACTTAAAAAAGCAAAAAACAAAAAAAACCCAAACACATGAACAAACAAAAAACAGAAGCATACTCATAAATACAGGGAACAAACTGGTGATTGCCAGAGGAGAAGAGGGTGGGGGAGTAGACAAAATAGGTGAAGGGGATTAAGAGGTACAAACTTCCAGTTATAAAATAAATAAGTGATGGGGATGAAAAGTACAGCATAAGGAATATAGTCAATAAGATTGCAATAACTCTGTATGGTTATTAATAACTCTGTATGAAACTACACTTATCGTGGTGAGCACTGCATAATGTATATAATGTTGAATCCTATGTTGTACAACTGAAACTAATATAATTTTGTATGTCAACTTTACCTGAATTTAAAATTTAAAAGATTCTATAAAGAGTAACAAAAAAGTCTCTTTTTTTTTTCTATTTTGTCTGATACTGCCACCCCTATTTTTTCATTTTCCAGATTTTTTGTCCTTAGTTTTCTTTTTTAATTTTTATTTTATTTTATTTTATTTTTTTAATATGAAATTTATTGTCAAATTGGTTTTCATACAACACCCAGTGCTCCTCCCAACAGGTGCCCATCACCCTCCCTCTCAACCCTCAGTTTATTCTCAGTTTTTAAGAGCCTCTTATGGTTTGTCTCTCCCTCTCTAACTTTTTTTTTCCTTCCCCTCCTCCATGGTCTTCTGTTAAGTTTCTCAGGATCGAAAAACAAATAATCCAGTGAAGAAATGGGCAGAAAACATGAATAGACACTTCTCTAAAGAAGACATCCAGATGACCAACAGGCACATGAAAAGATGCTTAATTTTATTTCTATTCTTTCTTTATCCATTTACTTTAGGTGTGTCTCATATGAATATTGAATATGTTGAATATATTTTGCAACTCAATCTGAAAATAGTTGTTGTTTAATGGTGGAGTTTAACCCAGATTTATTGTAATAACTGGTAGCATTTGGTCTAACTTTTGTCATCTTATTTTTTATTTTTAATGTTTCTTTTTATAGCTTTATCCTATTGCTCAGATTTTGTTGAAATAATTTTTACATTTAGATTATAATAATTAATTTTTATATTTTTGTTACATTTCCAAACCATATTGGTAACAAGGAAATCATTCCACTTGCTCAAATATTAATTGATCACTAACTATGTATCATGTAGGGAGAGTGAGTTCTGTGCTAAACAAAACAGAGATGGTGCTTGTTTTTAGGGAACTTTTCTTCTTAGAAGGTAAAAAGCAGGGGCACCTGGGTGGCTCAGTCAGTTGAGCGTCCTGAGCGTCTGACTTCGGCTCAGGTCATGATCTCGCGGTCTGTGAGTTCGAGCCCTGCATCAGGCTCTGTGCTCAGAGCCTGGAGCCTGCTTCGGATTCTGTGTCTCCCTCCCTCTCAGCCCCTCCCCTGCTCATGCTCTGTCTCTCTCTCTCTCTCTGTCAAAAATAAATAAACGGTAAAAAAGAATTTTTTTTAAAGAAGGTAAAAAGCAGCCATAGACAAATATACTCAGGAAAAAGTTCAGCCAGTGGTAATTACTACGTAGAGAATTAAAGAGGGGTATCTACTTTAAATTGAGGTGGGCCATTCACTCTAAGGAGCTGAAACCCACTTGATGAGAAAGAGCCAGTAACACAAAGATAAAATATGATCCTACTGATACTGGGGAGAGGAAAGAAAACTCTAGTGCAAAGATCCTGAGGTGGGAAAGAGGTGGTGAGCTTTAAAAATTAAAAGAAGCTGGAGCGTATTAAGTGAGAAAGTGATAAAAAGTGGCAGTTACCAGATAAATATAACTTCATAACCAAATAAGGAGGGTACATTTTAAGTGTAATGCAAAGCCACTGGAGAGTTTTAAACTGTGGATTTTGTTTCTCTTTCTGTTTTTGTTGTGGGGCAGGAGTAACATGATCTGATTTTCTATTGTAAAAGATCCCTCTGCTGCTGTATAGGAATCCACTCTAGAGGAAACAAGAGCATCCCCTGGTCAGGTCACGGAGATGGAGAGAAGTCACCAGATTTGGGGCATGTTTTGGTTACTGAGATCACCAGATTTGCTGATGGAATGCATTTGGGGTGTGGGCGGGAAGGGTATAAGGACAAGAGCAGAATTAAATATAACATTTAGATTTTTATTTTCAGCAATTAGGTAGACAACGATGGTGTTTACTGAAATGCAAATGCCTGGGGGGGCAGTTTGATAGATGGTGGCAGAATTACAAGTTCTATTTTGACTAATTTAAAATGCCAATTAGCTGTCGATGTGATGATGTCTAGTAGTCACTGGGGTTTACAAATTTAAAGTCCTGGGAAAAATTCAAAGCAGCATTTGAGGTGCATTGTGTATAACTGAAGAGAAAAGCTGATGAGGAAACCATGGAGCACTCCAATAGCAGGAGGTTATACAAATCTTTTTGCAGGATATAATATAAATTCCAAATTTCTGGTCTACTGGCCAATCTTTTTTACCTTTCTAGGACTGAAATATATATTTTTTAACTTTCAATTTATGTTTCTTTGTTTAATTCAAAAGGAATTTAGAAGAGTGTTAAATACTTAGTTTCAAATAATCAAAAGTCAGTTGGAGAAGTGTTAATTGTTCAGATTAGGAAGTCAGCTGAATGATTGCTATCCATACAATAACTGTACTGAATTGAAAGTTTCTTGAAAAAATGAGGTTTTTTTGTCCATTACTCACAAAAGTGCCTCCCATGGACTTTTCATCTAAAAAGAGGCTCAAGGTAACTCTGTTGAATATGTGAATGAAGGGTTCGGCACATAAATCTTCAAGCTTCTTGGTGTCAAGCTCTTCCTTCTACTGTTAAATCCTCCAACACAAAATCCAAAGACAAGAAGGTCTTTAGAGCATAGTGATCTGGTTTCACCACTACTAGTTGAGTGACCATGAGCTAGTTATTTAACTTCTCTTCTTTAATAAGATAGTAGTAATGGTTTAATACTACTATTAATATTAGTAATATTCAACACACTAATAATAAAAATAATATGAGCAGTAGTAACCATATTTCTGCTTTAATGTAAAGCTTGAATGCAACAATGTCTGTAAAGCATTTAGCACAGTGCCTGGCATAAAATAGAAGTTAATAGACTGATTCCCAGAGCTCTGCCGGGCCAGCGCTGCTGGCAGAAGCCCTGAGGCCCCAGGTGACTAGAGTAGAGTGAGTTGAGGAGAGGGCTGGTGATGTGGTCAAAGAGGGAGCAGGGCCTGGATTCTATGGTGCCTTGTAAACCAGAGTCAGGAATATGGATTTTACTCTTAGTGAGAGAAGAAGCCATTAGAGAGTTTGGAGCAGATAAGTGAAATAATTTGGTTTATAGTCAGAAACAGTTTTGTTCACATTTATAGCCATAGCTTATAGGACAGTGCCCAACACAGGTAGCTATTTAATAAACATATGTAAGAATCTGTAGGAATATGACATGCTAATTAATGCTAACCTCACTTCTTCTTATGTTCTTGGCCATTTTTCATGGAAATTCCAATGCTGCATGGTTAAAGGTGGTGTTAATAAGATATTCTCATTACCATTCTTTGCGAGTGTCTCTACTTCCTCTCTACTACTGCACCAAACACAAAATATACTACTTAGTTGAAGCTTAAGATTTCTATCAAATGTAATATTTCCCAACAGAAATGGCCATTTTTTAGATAATTTTTTTAGTATTTTGGCATCACCTAGTTCGTTCCTTAGCAAAACTTTTCCTCATTAACTTTTTCTCAAGCAAAGATCTGAACATTTCTTAATCAACATCATCCTTTGGGATAACAGAAAGGAAAACAGGACACCTACGAATCCATTTGGGTGTCACCGAAGCTCACATGGGAAGTAATTATTCCATTGTTTACCACACTCCTAAAAGTCCATCTGGAAAACTACATGCAATTTTTTGGCTGTATGTGTGTGTGTGTGTAGGGGGGGTACATATATATGTATGTGTGTATATACACATACACACACAGAGACATAGATTACTAATCTGGAAAGAATCCAAGGGGTAGTAATAGTGACAAAAGACCTGGAAAACACACCATTAAAGAGACCCTTAAAGAGTGGAGCATAAACTGCCAACAGATCAGATAACCGATGGAGACAGAAAGGATTTTAAAATACCATTTGGGAAAGAAATCTTCTAAAAGGAGATGGAGCTATTTTTTCTCAATCTAGACATTTATATTAATAGTTTAAAAGGAAGGAAAATTAAATTATGAACCATGCAAAACACATTATGACTAATATGTTCAATCAGAAAACATAGTGGAAATGGGAAAAAGGGTAAGGTAACACTGGAGGACTCAGGATGTTGCCATGGTCCTGCTAAATATCTCAGGCAAGGGCTTCTAAATCCAACAGAAATCTTTCCAATCTAAATGCTGAGCAGGTGCTGCTGAACACAATTGGTACAAATGGACCGAATGCCAATTCATTTATTTAAAAAACTTTTATGTTTATCCTTCTATGCCCAAATACAGGAGAAAGGAGAACAAACATAAGAAGACCCCACTTTATCCACTGAAGAGCTATTGTTTGGGGAAGGAGAGAGAATGTGTATAACAAATACCAAATAAAAGTTACAGAAGTTGGGGGAGGGAGGACTTGCTGAATATGGAAGAAGCCAACCTCAAGGTTCTGCGTTTGAATTCTAGTAACAGTACTACTTAAAGCAGTCACCACAGGGTCTGACTGGGACAAATGAGCCGCCAGTTGGAATCACCTCTTTAAAATTCTGCCCCAGTAGATATAATCAGTGGGACAATCCACTTGTTCTATCGATGTGTCTTCAACATCCCTAATATTTAAATGATGAGCAAACACGTAGTCAACCACCTTACTGTAAAATATTAAGATAACTGTATGCCTTTTTTCTTAGTCTTTTGTCTTGGTGGTTCAGTGTCAGGAAGCTGGTGGTTTAGTGTGGGCAAAGCTGATATCCAGATATACCAGCCAAGCCTTCAGCTTCCTTTCCAACTCTTCGCTCTCATTCTATCAGTCTTTTATGATTTTTCCCCAAACTCTACTCTGAGTGCCTGGGAATATTCAGTGCTCTCCAAGCATACCCTTATCCTCTCCTTGTTCTCTGCCAGTGCCAATGGCAACTCTACCCACACATGCTCCTGTCCTCCCCAATCTCTTTATGTCCTAGTCATATATAAAAGCCCTGCTTAGACCCTACCTCTTCCATGAGTCATCTAATCTCAACTTCCCCTATTCTTCCTTAGTCTTGTCTTTATACCTCACACCTGTGCTGTAATGTTTATTATTTCCTGCCCATTAGCTTATAAATTCCTAGGAGTCAATTACTATATTTTATTCCCTGCTATAGTTTCACACTACCTAACAAAGTGCCTAGAACAAAGTAGTCATCATTTTAATTTATAAATTTCCTCGGTTTTTTTTCAAGGATTTTATGTAGTTATTATTATACTCCATCTATGTATCTGTTTTCCCACAAAGGCTATTAAAAGCTTTTCATGAGTACTTTTTTTTTTCTTTTTTTTTTTTTCTTTTTTTTTATTTTTTAATATATGAAATTTACTGTCAAATTGGTTTCCATACAACACCCAGTGCTCATCCCAAAAGGTGCCCTCCTCAATACCCATCACCCACCCTGCCCTCCCTCCCACCCCCCATCAACCCTCAGTTTGTTCTCAGTTTTTAACAGTCTCTTATGCTTTGGCTCTCTCCCACTCTAACCTCTTTTTTTTGTTTTTCCTTCCCCTCCCCCATGGGTTTCTGTTATGTTTCTCATGAGTACTTTTAATCATAGTATCTAAACCTATTATTAAATCATATTTTATTTCATCATTTTCTACTTGTTGGACACTTAAGATGGTTCTCAATTTTTTTTTCCAATTACAATAATTCAGCAGTGAATACTTATGAGCAAAAAGACTTGTCTACCCATCTTTTTAGAAAATAGTGTTTAAGGGGTATTTAAACTAGTTTTACTATAAGTAATCTAGTTTGTTCTTTTAATGAATACCAGTATTTTTTGTTTTCCTCAGCCCTGCTGAGATAATTTCCTGTCTGTTGAATCTCTGCTGCCCTGTTGACATCACTTATATTCTCGGTGTTTTATACTGTCCAGTTCATTTACTTGATCCCTTTCTCTGGCTGCCTGGATACATTCTGACTGATGCTTTCTAATGAATCTGGACATATTCCACGTTCTCTAGTCACTACTTCTTAATTGATAGGATTTGGAGAAGACTTTCAAATGGTTCAGTCTTACTGTAAAATTTAGAAATAGTTTTACTTATTTTATTGAAAAATCTTATCTTTTCCAAGTTTTGAGCATTTTAAAGCAATCTCACATGCATTATCTTATGCATTCATATAGAAAAATAATAAGCAAATAGTATTAGCACTTTACAGATGAGGAATCTGAGACTAGGAGAAGCCAAGAAAAAACTGTATTAGTTTCTTATGCTGTTGTAACAAATTACCACCAACCTAGCTGCTTAACCCAAATTTATTATATTATAATTCTAGACGTTTCAGTAAGCTAAAATCAAGGTGTGGTAAGGCTATAATCCTTTCTGGAGACTCAGAGAAGAATCTGTTTCCTTGTCCGTTCTAACTTCTACATGCTGCCCACATTCCTTGGTTTTTGGCCTCTTCCTTGACCTTCAAAGCCAGAAACAGCAGGCTGAGTCTTGCTCATATCATATTACTGACACTGACTCTCCTGATTTCTCTTTCTTACTTAGGACACATGGTGATTACTTTGGGCTTGCCAAGATAATACAGAATGACCTCTTAAGATCCTTAACCTAATCACAGATACAAGATTGGTTTTTTTTTCAATTTTTTGTTTGTTTGTTTTTTATTGTAACATATTACAGGTGAGAGGATTTGATTGCAGACATCTCTGAAGGGCTATTATTCTGGCTAACATAATTATTCACAATAGAAGTAAAAGCTATAGAAGTAATATCATGTGCTACATCACATTAAGCAAAGTGATTTGAGATCCTTATAATTTAATGACCACAAGAGCTACAATGCATATACCTGCTTAGAAAAATAATTCTTATGTAAGTGTGTGCTTGTGACACAAGTGTAGGTTTCATTTGCCATATATTAATTTATTTGCCCAAGCTGAAATTTATATTTATTCAATTTGGATAACTGCTTTTCCTATTGTATGGCAAATTTGAAACTGCTGTGTCTCTAAATATACCCAATAAAGGATTTTTAAAAATTACATCCTAATTGTAAAAACATGCTTACTGCTCACACATTGGTGTGGACTAATTAGTGTAATTAGTCTTGTGTATATAACCATTGCCCAAAATGTCCCCGACAGCTAAAAAGCAACCAGCCACATAATGTCTTATGGACAACTTTGCATGTAAGGGCCAGGCAACTGGTGATTTACTTTTTTGTATGGTTGTCAGAAAAACAACCAAAACTCTGGCACTTCAGATTTCACATTCTGAAAATAAAGACAAATTACAATACATTTCTACATTAACTTAGCTTTCACCTGTGAATTTGTTTCATTGGCTGTTTGGATAAATATGGAGTTACTTCTTATCCAGAGCAAATACCGCTATAGCTAAATGATAAATGGAAATTATTACATAGCTTGTTGTATATCAAGGTCTCTTACTCTGGGTATTGATTTTCAAAATATCTGTTCTTATCTTTTTTGTATGAATTCTTGGAAATGTGGTTGAACAGGGGGTCACCCTTGGTGAGGGCCCCAAGAAGTAGGGGGTTACAGTTGCTATATAATTTCATCTTGAAGGCTCAAACCACCCAGCTCAAAGTACATGGGAAAGCCAAAAGTAAGCATGATGGATAAAGCCTTAAATATAAATTGACATGAATGATAATTATAAATAATAATTATTCATATTAAATCTATTGACTTGAGTGTTTTAATATATCAAATTTTAATGAAAAATCTTTTCCTATAAGGGCCCTTATCTTTTCCTTCAAAAAATAATATTTATTAAAACTAACTTAAGATTCATATAATTATTGTTGTCTTTATGAAGAAATCGAATCCTTAACTAACTTAACAAAATTAGTCATTAAATAATGAAACATTTATAGAGTTTCTTCCCTTAAATGTTTTGGAGATATAGTCTCTTTAGGAATTTCTTTCAGTGAACATAGGGAACTTTGGTTGTTCTCAAAAATGGTTTACAATTGAATAACGAAAAATAAACATATTTATTTTTTGACTTAATGGAATATCAGAGGAGAATTATTTTCAAATATATATATACCTGGTTCAAACAATATATAGTAACAAAAGGATGTACATGTTACTAAAGAGGGTATTTTGATATTTGGAACAGGTGGACCTTTCAAAAAAAGGTTCCTAATTATTCCTATACTGTTGAAATTATTTTAATTTTGCATCTCAGCAGATATATTTGTATGCTGGAAACAGGTGTTCATCAAAAGACAGTGATAAAGAGACACTGCAGTCGGGGCTTGGAGCCTAGCCCGCATGGTGTGATGACAGATAAATTAGAAAAATCCTGCTAAACGTCTCTACACTTCAGAAGGAGATTACACCTTTTTAAAAAGGCAAAACATGTGGTTCAATTACTTATTGTCTTGGCATGTGGTTATGATGAAAGACGGAGTCTTAAACATCAATAGAGCTAAACTAACATCCCAGATGGGCTTCGGGAGAAGGGACTCCTACAGCAATCCACCTGCACAAAAAGCAACTGGGACAAAAATTAAAGAAACACTTTCCTCCCCCTCCCCTATTTAATTTGTTTCTTTATATTAAATAGCCATTTAATGAATAACATAAGCTATGGGGGAAAATAAGAGCAAAGAACTTTCATTTCAATGTATTTTCTGGGTGATCCAGCAAGAAATGAGGTATGTTTTCTGGCTCTCTGCAGAATGCTGTTCAGGTTTCACATGAGTCTTAAGGTTTATAACAGGTAATCACCAAGTCTGGGGAAGGAAAGGCAAGTAGATCCGCATAAGGCATAAGACTATACAGACAGCATGCTGTGTGACCATAGGTAAATCACAGAACGTCTCTGGGCCTCATTTTCTACATTTGCAAAACTATGGAATTATGATTCCTTTTGGTCTTATGCTACAACAATCTGAATATAATCTCTACTTCAGCCATAATGCATTCAAAGCAAATGTCACTGGGAGACATAGAACATAGAGAGAAACTCAGTGGGAACCAGCATTTCTCCACAAACCATTTTTATATTCATACATGACTAGAAGACCCAACAGTTCTTCAGATGTATAATACTATGACATAAGGCTTTCAAGATGTAGTAGTAGGGCACAGGGGTTAAGGATAGGGGAATAAGAACGGATAAAGAAGGAAATTATCACCTATTAATCACATTTTATACTAACTAATTTCACATTGAATCCAACCAACAACCCTACAGACAAAATAGCTATTACTTATCCATTGTATAAAAAGCTAAAATAATAACTGTCAACATCTATTGAGTCAGAATCACGCTAAGTACCTCTCTATGCATTAGTTCATTTAAAATTTACAGGAAGTATTTTAAGTAGGTTGAGAAATAGTGCCATTTCTTCACCATTGTAGTCCTCCCAAATACCAAAATAATTGCTATCTTTTGAGCAAGCCTTGATCATGTGTTCTGAACCATGTCAAGGGCTTTCCCAAGCTTTATTTCATTTAACCCCCCTGACAACCATATGAACCAACTGGTATTGTTGTCCTATTTAACAAATGAGGAAACTGAAGCTTAGAAAGGCAGAATAATTTACCCAGGGTCAGTCAGAGCTAAGAAGACAGTGTAAGATCTTAAAATGACTGCAGTAAACTGCTGTTAAAGGCTCGAAGAGATTAGCTAACGTAAGGTCACAACGTTAAATAGTAATCAACAGAGGTGGGCATGACTCCCAAACTCTCCTTTTTCAACTTTTCTGCCCAGTGGCAGGACTGAGTAGCATCCAGTCATTTTTGATAAATGTGTGTTTGGTGCCCGCTATGTTCAATGTACTCTACCAGGCTTGATGAGAGATATAAAGTAAGCACCATTCTCCCCAATCCCATGAAATTGACTAGCACCTTAGGGAAATCCTAACATACACTTAATAAAACATTTCAGAAAAGCAGTAAAAATACAGGGTGAAGAGCCAAAAGAATCAGTAGATGGAATCGGTGCTGAAGAACATCAGAGAGGTAACTCATTTTGGGGAGGGACGGTGCAGACAAAGCATGAGGGAGTGTGAGGATGGGCAGGATTTCTGAAGATTGGGATGGAAGAAGAGCAAGATGGCCATTTAGCCAGAATGGTCCTGGAAGCTCCCTGGTGGCAAAGTCTGAACAGCAAATGAAAGTGGTAACGGCATTTTCTAACATGTGAGAGTTGGGAATTCAGTTGGAAAGGTACTTTGGGACCAGACTGTAAACTCTGAACACAAAAGTTGACTTAAAAACATTCAAGACTTCTAAGCAGCAGGGTGATATGATTTACCTCAGATGCTGAAGACTGTATCACAGTCATCCTGCCTCAGAGAAAGGAATCTTGGGGAAAGAAAAGAATGGTTTCTCCTTGGTATAAAAATTGTTAATAGGGGATATCTTGACCCAGTTTTCACAAGAAAAATATTGGAAAATGCAGTATAAAGAGAGCAAAGAACACCCACAATCCTACCACTTAGAGACCATCATTATTAACTCTTTTGATGAACTTTCATTTAATCATTCAACAAATATTTATTTTTTTAAGTTTATTTATTTATTTTGAGAGGGAGAAAGAGTACAAGCCGAGGAGGAGCAGACACAGAGGGACAGAAAGAATCCCAAGCAGGACTTGGATCTCACCATGAGATCATGACCTGAGATCATGACCTGAGCTAACCAAAATCAAGAGATGGATGCCCAACTAACTGAGCCGACCAGGCACCCCAAGAACTATTTATTGAGTACCTACGACATGCTAGACACCACTCTAGATGTCTATAGCAGTGAAGAAAACAGCCCAAATTTCCTGCCCTTAGTTAAGCTTCCACATAGATATTTCTTTCCATGATTGAGTTGATGGATGTGTGCTCTTTGTGTGTGATTTATTAATCATTATACATGTGGAGAATTTTTAGCTGATTTTCACTGCATATAATATAATAAGCATTTTGTTATGCTTGCTTTTAAATTTGTTAAAACTATTTGGGGTTACTTAAAAATTAAAATTAATGGGGCGCCTGGGTGGCGCAGTCGGTTAAGCGTCCGACTTCAGCCAGGTCACGATCTCGCGGTCCGTGAGTTCGAGCACCGCGTCAGGCTCTGGGCTGATGGCTCAGAGCCTGGAGCCTGTTTCTGATTCTGTGTCTCCCTCTCTCTCTGCCCCTCCCCCGTTCATGCTCTGTCTCTCTCTGTCCCAAAAATAAATAAAACACGTTGAAAAAAAAATTAAAAAAAAAATTAAAATTAATCTTTAATGTTATTAAAATTATTTGGAAAGTTTTAGTGGCTTTGTTATTCACGGTTTATAGATGCTCAAAATCTTACTTAGTTATTCTTACTATAATGAGGACATGAAACATGTGAGGCTAATGAAAGTTACAGACAGGCACACCAACTTTGGCATATAATTTTAGGTGTTCACAGATCCTTTCAATTACGAGCCTTAATCTGATCACTTCCCAATTGTTAGACATTTGAATAATTAACCTTTCACTATTATAACTAACACTTAATGAATATTCTTGCTTATAAAGCTTTGTCTACATTTCCAGTGATATCATAAGGATGGATTCCTAGAAGTGAAAATTCAGGGAAGGGGCACCGCACACCTGGGTGGCTCAGTTGGTTAAGTGTCTGACTTTGGCTCAGGTCATGATCTCACGGTTTGTGAGTTCAAGCCCCGCATGGAGCTCTGTGCTGACAGCTTAGAGCCTGGAGCCTGCTTTGAATTCTGTGTCTCCCTCTTTCTCTGCTCCTCCCCTGCTCATGCTCTGTCTCTCTCTCTCCTTCAAATATAAATAAAAACATTAAAGAAAAAAAGTTTAAAGAAAATTCAGGGTAGAAAGGACTGAACTGGCTTTAGGGTTTCAAGACATCTTCTGCTGTTAGTGTGGAAAGCCATCTACTCTTATGTTTCTATTAGTTTTATTTATGTATATGTAAATTTTTGTTTAATAAAAAGTTTCAGTGCTATTATTTGCACATAATGGTTCATGATTATTTTATCCTCACAGTGGATTTTTCATTAATATAAACCGACCTCCTTTATCCTACTGTATGCTTCCTACCTTAAATTCTACATTTTCTAATATTAATATTGCCAACTCTGGATTTATTTTTGTCTACTGCCATATCTGTTGATGTGAGATGTTTCTGTTTGTTTGTCCTTGAGGGTAGTTTTTAAATACAGAAATGTCTGTTACTCGTTTTAATTTTGGTTTTAAAATTTATATTCAATGGAATAAGGTACAAACTTTAAAAACCTAGTTTTTCTTTTTTTTTAAGTTGAGCTTAAATTAATAAATGTATAATTCTACTTACAAGTTTGGCAGACCTTAGCAATCATTTCTAAGGATTTTTGGTAATGCTAAATCACATTTACAGATTATTAAACACCTTCAAACATTTAAAACTGTACTTATATATTTAATATATTTGTTTGCTTTTTTAAGTAATTCAGTTGTCTGAATGAACAAAACTAACCTTCCTAAGTGCATAAGTAAAAAATCCATTGTTTACATTTATAAATACAATTATTTTGGTTGTTGATGTTGTGCTTAAACTTTAGTTAGATTTCATCTTAAAAATATAAATCTAAATCACTTACTCAATTTAACGTATCAAATTATGATTTTAAAATGGAGTTACAGGACTTTAATAGACTAAAATCAATTGATTTGGAATAGACTTTATAGACCAAATTAATTTCAACAGCACAAGTACATAAGATACTAAATATATGCATGTAACTCCTGATACAAAAACATTTATATATTATGATTTTTATTCTCTTTGCCTTTTCATACTTAGTTTTAAATTTTCCTAGGGTTGAAACATGCATACCTACCAAAGGATAACAATTTCCATGGCAACTAACTGAGGATATTAATTCTAAATCTTTCTAGACTGAAAGGTATAAACCTGCTCACTCTGGGTAAGTGGGATTATTTATAGCCAGAGCTCTTGACCAGGAGTGAGAGTGCTGCCATGCCTCTGGAGATCCAGAATGAGACCTCCCATTGCCTTGGGTACCAAACTGTACCCTCTTTTATAGCCACCATTAAAAATTTTTAAACTAAATTTTAAAATTTAATTGGCCTTATTATTCATATAGCCTACATCCCTAAATTGAAGTTTGAAATGTTATATTATTTTCTCCATTATATTATTTTATTTTTTATTATTTTCTCTTATTTGCCTGTTTTTGCATCTTGAACCATGTTTGTTATACCCTCTATTTGTTTCTCTACCAATCTAGAAAACGTTTTTCCTATTTTGTTTTATTAGCCTTTACCCTTAGGTTTAACACACACATACATGCACATGCACACACACACGCACAGAATTTTCCCCATAAAGAAACAGCATCTAATGACTCCCAAATTAGATCAAAAATAGCATATTTTACTTCTTCCTTGTCCTTCTTTCATCCATCTCCCAACTTTTTGTTGTGTCTGGAAATCTACTTTTAGATTAGTAGTAGCAGCAGTAGTTGTTATAGTAGTATAGTTTAGCTATTGATATTTCCCTATTTTCATATTTCCTTTAATTGGGTTTAATTGGAACCTGTGAGAGGAGGCTAAATTCATCAACCATCAATCATTTTGCCAAGAAACCTATTTGAAGGTTCTTAATATGTATTGCCAAATTACTTTCCAGAAAAGTACTGATATACAGCCTTAACAATTTTTCATGAAAGTACCCATCTCACTACATTCTGTAGTACTGACTACTGTTTTTGGAACCTTTACTTATCTGATAGATGGAAATGGTATTTGTTCATTATTTTCATTTATTTATTTATTTCAGGGGGAAAAGGAAGTTGTTAGGAACTACAATTCCAATGATCTTCCTCTGATGAAGTTGCAATCAGTCACTCATGAAGGAACCCTCATAAATTGAGTGGGCTTGATTCAGGATCTTGCCTGTAAATGTTACCAATTAATTTCCTAAATGACTATTTTATAATCTTTTCCACGAGGCACTTGCCAGGCATGCACAGCCAGGAAGAAAAAAAAGTACAATGGGTGGTAGTTGTTTTTAATACCAAGGATCCAGGCCCTCACTCTTAGTCATGGAACATTGATGCTGTGCTATATGAATTCTCTCATAAAGTAAATAAATTAGTTAATCAGTAAATTCATGTTAATAGAAAACTACAGTCACAATAACTAATTTGTAAAACCTGCGGTACTGGCAAATATTATGATAAGATATATTGGCCTAATGGTGTTCTGCAAATAGGTTCTGATTTGCAAAACTAACCAACACAATGGCAATCATTCCACGTGAAATATTCATATCAGAAATGTTGACTGGAGTGATTGAAAGTCATTCACTTAAAACTAATAAATAAACACACTCGTCTCCGTTATAATCCTGGATAGTCGTACTCAATTTAGCAGTGTTCTTTTGCATTATTCTTGTTCATCAGCAGAAGTGACTTAGGATAAAATTTAGCTACCAATTTCATTGACAAATAGAGGAATATATATATGTTTCTACATGAATGGTAAAGGCAGGAGTAGCATTTCAAACAGAAGGAACAGCATGAGCAAATATATAAGTGCAATGGGGATTGAGGTGGAAGAAGCTAGACAATATTCACCATAAGGCTAGAGAAGCATACATGAGGCCCCTTGCCAGAACTAACTTCATTCCGATAACCACTACTACAATATCAGGTGTTTACCTTTAAACCAGGTTTGGATAAGGGTTCCAAAAGGAGAAAAGATACCACAGAGTAACTTCACCCAGAACCTATTCAATTATGGTTTAATGAAGGCTGTAACATGTTTTAGCACATGTAAGAACGTTTCACAGATGTCCATTCACTTACTTTAAACCAGCCAAGGATAGCATAATTTAGACAATGTTTTACAAATACTCTTGGATAATTAATAAAGCTAAGAATCAGAACTGACATTGATGGAGTTTATGCCAGTCCCATGCATTCTCTCATTTTATCCTTAGAACAATTTATGAAGTTATTTATTTTATCCCTATTTTACACATGAGAACTTAAAGGACATGTAGCCGAGAAGTAAAAGACTCAAGATTTGAACTCAAGCTGTTGGTTTCCAGAGCCTATGCTTTTAACTATTACTCTGAAGATAACAGTGATGATGGTAACTTCACAAATACATTTTCTTTTGAGATAAAGCCATAACATCTAAAACCTGTCTCTGTATTTACTTTGTCATCCATGTGGAGCTGGGTATAAAGTTACTTGTGCTTAAACAAGAGCTGTCAGTCTTGCTGTTCTCTCTCCTCTCTCCACTGCAGCCAGGATCAAGGTCATTGTGCTGAATTTGTGGCCCTACAATAACTTCCATTTCCTGACCATAAATTGTCCAAAACAGAGAAATATGACTTTATGGCCAAAGCATCTGGAAAGAAAATTCTTACTCTAACACAAATACTTGTAATAATGGCAAAAGACAGCAGAAAATTATGGATAAAATAAATTGATGACTTTCTTCGTATAAACATTATTTTTTTCCAAGGTCTTATCAGCATAAAAGCTCCTCTTGCAAATCACTAAAGTCACTTCACCCTCTTTTTAATTTTGCCCTTTCAGTCCTTCTCCTCCTACCTCTCAAAAGTCAAAGTTAGCAAACCACCTAAATTAACCCCTTTTCCATGACATTATCATTTCTAGTTTCCAGGAGTTATTAAGCAACCCTAAATCCAGACTGCCAATGATAAAAGAAGAGAAAAAGAAGGCATGGTAAATGAGAGGCGACAGATATGAGGGAAATGCCACTGAAATGACAAACGCTGCACATTGGCAGACAGATGGCTGATTTCCTTATTCCATAAAGAGCTCTTCAACCCCCAAGAATAACACTGATGGCCCAATAGAGAGACAGGCAAAGGACATGAACAGGCTGTTCACATCAAAAGAAAATGAAGTGGTTTTTAATCATTTGAAAAGATACTCAGCCTTCGTCATAATTAAAGAAATGCAAATGAAAATAATAAGATACAATACTTACCTTTCAGGTTGGGGGTAAAAATCAAACCTGGTTGTGGAGAAGTAGTCACATTTATACATCATACTTGGAGTGCAACTTAATATTTATCTAAATTCAAAATGCATGCAAACTATGACACTGTAATTTTACTTGTAGGAACACATACTAGAGGTGCATTTGCACCACCGGCCCAGAGATACATACTCAGGGTTATTACAGTAGGATTGCTTATAGAGGCAGATCCCTGGAAACAACCCAAACATCCTTCAATTCATACCAAACACTATTAAAATACCTCTGGAGGGCCACACAAAGAATTGGTCAATAAGGGAAGCTGAAGAGAGGGACCAAGGTCAGGAGACAGCAGTGAATTTATTCTTTTCACTATATACATTTTATATATTTTTATTTAAAAAAAAGAATGCATATCAGAAAAATAATCCACTCAAACAAAAATTTTTTAATGTTTTTGGAGTTTTAGAAAAGAAAGCCAAGGAAAAACAGCCATGAAATTTTCAATTTCTTCCACAGAACAGACAGTTCCAAAGATTATAAGGATACAACCAGACAGGACAATCTGGAAATAAGCCTTAGGATTATGTGTTAAATCCGTGTGCTTGCTCTGTTTTCATATTATGTGTGATACCTTCCCAAAAAAAGACCCAATTTTACCCATCATAATGTTAATAGCACTTCACTGTTGCAATGTCAGAATTTAACACAGAATGGTAATAGAAATAGTTGAAATCATTTAACTTGCCAAAGCATTAGCATTCTTCAGGCTGTCTTCCATATGAGCAAGAATATTTTTCTATTTTTAAACCACTAACCTTTTAAAACCTTGCTGAAAGCCACCCAGTATAAGGCCATGACATCTAAGACACCATATTTTTATCTCCATTACTATGCAACATAAGACTAGTGGTCTTATAAATTCCTCATGTTTGCCAAACACATTACACGGAAGATCATAGTGTTAATTTGGAAAGGGAAACAGTTTTATGGCATCTAAAGGACTGGAAAAATTACCTCTAATCCTTTTGGGAATCAAAGAGGCAATAAAGTGAAATTGAGTGCAGAAAGACTCACATTGTAAATCCATTTACTACCAAGCCTTGTTTACTCAAGGATTTATTCGTGCCAGTAACTAGTCACCAAAGCTTAAATAGCATGACTTTACCAGAATTTCATTTAAAGAAGTGTCTGATATTTTTTCACAAATAGTGTTCAGCTGATTAAAGCCTAATTACACACATTGAATTAAAGGTGTGAGTACATAATAAAATGTTCTAGCTAAAAGGAATCTGTGCTGGTGTTTGATTTCCAGCTAGTAATTTGGCTGGAATAAAATGGAAACAAGAAAGCAGAAATGTTTAAAAGGTGCAGCTTTATAACAACATACATTTCTACACTGGAAAAGAAATAGACAAATATACTGTGCACTTTTTAAATGGGACGTGGTGAAATCTAAAACCGTCTTTTCTATTACCCAACATTTATAATAATAATAACACAAACCACACTCAGGGAGGCCAACAGCCAGAAAAAACATATTTCCATTTTAACGCCTTTAGATGATCAAAGCATCAGCTTAATATAATCAGCTGAAATCCATTTACCCGCAAGCTTGCCACTGTGCCCAGGGACTGCTTTCCCTTCCAGCCCTATCTATTCTGGAACAGGTGCTATACTAGTAAATTAATTAGTCTGTGGAGAAGCACCTTGTTCTCCATCTCTGCAGGCCTCTTGTGGGTCAGGGCCTTGAGGACTTCGCCATCTGGGCAGAGTTTCCCCCAGAGAAACAATCAAAGCCCACAGATTGCAGCCTACAGAGGAAGGTTCAGATGACAATTAACCTTATTAGGCCTCATTTTTTACAGTTTATAGTGTGTCAACATGTTGGCTCCATAAATAATTTGCTACATTAAATGGATAGAAAGAAATCGTTTCTCCTCTTGTTAATAAAGCCCTCCAGAAAAGAAATACAATATTTAAGAGAAATGATATCATTTACAAATACCTAAATGTTGGGATTTAGGTAGGAAGTTAGACAGGCTCTTGATTTCAAATAAAGTTCATGAAAAAACTATCATCCATTCCTGCTGGATGTAAATTCTGAAGGAGGGGAACTTCAATTTCTTTTCTAGTTCTTAACAAATTTTTCTCAGGCTTAATGCCTCCTGTATGTGTGGTTTTTATAACATCTGGCTAACTTAAGAAATACATGTTTCTTTTTAAAAATTATATTTTTGCTCTTTTCCCCAACCACAGTTCTGCATATATGATCCTGTTGTCCTGGGAATACAAAATAAAACCAATCAAGACAATTAGCATCTACAGCTAGTCACAAAATCAACAGATATTTAAGCCTACGTTTTTAATCAAAGTAAGCTTAATTAAACACTTCACAAATGACTTTCCAGCCGGGCACAAAAAAATGCCCACTTTTTTTTTTAAGTCTTTAAGTGTAATTTAAAAGAGGGTTTACTAACAGATTATCATGAGATTCTTGTGAGAACACTCCAAGAGCTCTTATTCATGTCCTGTCCCATAATATCTGACAGGGTCCTGGGCTCCACCATGTCTTTTAATTCTAGGGCATGGTTTTGAGTTAAGGTTTTAAACTTGGGAAAAATACCTTCCCTGTTGGCTTCTCCCTCTTTTGCAGCTTCCTTAGCTCCAGCAGAGCCTCGTGAGTCACCACTGGGTTAATGGTGTATTTGGAAGCTCACTGACAGTGCAAGCAGCTTTGTCTTCTCACATAGGCCCTGTGTTGATTCACGTGTAAGTTGGAAATATTTGCAAACTTGAACTGTTTGACATTAAAGCTCAGGAAGTTCATTTGATGCTGCCTAAAGATAGTTCTATGGGATTAGAACTGATAGAGGAAGGAAAAAAAAAAAAACTTTTCATAGTATACAGCCTTTATAGCTTTAAAAAATAACAACAGACTCAATGCTGCCATTCTCATTCAAAACAAATTTCCACTGAAGCTACCTTTGGAATTTGGATATAATGTGTTCAGTTTGGAAATTCTCCAGTCACGATATAATGCATTTATTATGTAAGTGCAAAAATGAAATTGAAGACTTAATGAAAACTTTCCTTGCCCTTCTAGTTTTGGTCAGAAGAAAATATGAAAAAAATAAGAAGAGAAGAATGACCTAAATGTATATGAGCATTCTTATTTAGTATATGCCCTTTTGTTATTTAAAACATTATCTGTTATATCCGTTAGTAATATTAGCTTCCATCTAACCTTGTTACAATTGCTTTTTAACCCTTATTTAATATCAAGATTCTATTTTTGCAAGCATAGTTGTGATGGGAGGCTCAGAGTTATTCACTAACAAATACAGAAAACTTGAAGCTGTTAAGTGGACCAGGAAGTTAAGGTGTCCATGCTGGTATTCAAAAGTCCGGAACAGCCTCTGACAAAACAGTGCCCTCTAGTGGATATACAAACACCTGGAGCCAAAACAATTCTCTCAAATGGAGTGGGGTCAAGAGTTGGGAAATCTGGGTGTATAAAGATGTATAAAGACATCTTACTGTTATTGGGCATTAAGTAAAAGAAGAGCAGCATCTAGGATAATTCAGAATACAAGGAATGAATGCTTCATTTGTACAGTAAATATTGCTGAGGGTCCACCATGAGCCAGCCCTGGTGCTATACATTGTGGGCTACAAAGATGAAAAGAACAGAATCCCTGCCTTCAAGATGCTCATGACTAATATAACAACATTTGAGAAAAGTAAGTATGGAAGGAGGAGAAATAAACATGGAAATGGAAGCTAGACCTCTGAAGGAGAAAAAAAAATAGACATTTTCATATGGGCTCTTTTTTTAAAAATGCTAAACCCAACAAGTCAACCAAGCATTGAAGTATTTCTTAAGAACCTATGATAGGTCCACCCCTCAAAAATGATCTATTAAAGGTAGCAAAAGACAAAACTAGATAATTCTGTTCTCCACAACCTAGGATCTTTTTGCACTGCTATCGTTCATAAAGAGCTGAAGATTTTGTTACTAGAAAGATCAGGATTTCGGCAGTTAGATGAATCCTTAGGAGTGGGACAGTGGGAAGGAACACACTTCAGAGTCCACTATGCTCCCTAAAACATCCATCCAAGATGTCATCCCAGGGACATTCTTACAGGAATAAATAGTGGGTAGCCATGAGAAAATCAACCTCAAACGAGACTGTGCATGATCATTAACTGGGCACTGAAATAAATAAATAAAGCATGAGTGACTTGTCCCATTTAGCATTAATCACATTCTATTTTCATCTTAAGCCCTAAAAAGCATATAATAGTAATTTAATCCCTTGCTGTTGTGTTGCACACACATATGTTGTTCTATATTACTGAGTCTTAGAAGCCAGTGGTATTACCAGGCAAATGAAAGCAATGGAGTTGCTCTGGTGAACAATCAGAAGAACCACAGATCCAAGAGAATCAGAAAGAAAACAAATGGCAAATGTAAAAGTTTGGTAGAGGTAAATTTGGTAAAAGTTTGGTAAAATGTAAAACTGGTAAACGTTCCCTCTGTAATCCTCCATAATAAGAGCTTTCTTTAATCCCCAGCTTGATTAATCATTCCATTTCCTATGTGACTCCACTAAACCCTATGCATATGTCCATTGCAACACCTGTTACTATGATGCACTTTATATACTTGTTACCTTTTACTAGATAAATTTCTCAAACCTCCTGGAAGCCAGGGACCACATCATTTATCATTGTATCCCCAGATTCCTATTGTTCCTAGAACAATGCCTAGCACAAAATAGTCATTCAATTAATATTTACTGGTTACTACTCAAAACATGTAATATTTTGAAAGGACTATATTGTATCATTACTCAGGTTTCACTGAATAAGTAGCATATGATAAACATTTACATATAGGAAAATTAAAATATGAAATTATCAAATAGAAATATTATAACCTTGGAAACAGAACAAAAGATCTTTTTAAAGCGCCATTAAAAACTTACTAAACTTGTAAAAATAAATGAAAAATAAGAAAACCTAATGCTGGAGAACCTGGCATTTCAAGAACACACATTACTGTGAAAATGTGGCTCAACTTTGGAGAAAAGCAATCAAGACAGGCATTGTTTAGATCCTTCGTCTAGGAATTTTATTTGGGAAGATTATATCGCAACAGAAGACTCTCTCTCTCTCTCTCTCTATATATATATATACATATCAAAGCAATTTGTGTAATATATATATATATATTACACAAATTGCTTTGTTCAATATCTCTTAGAGTAACAAAACAAAACAAAAAAAATAAATAAATAAAGGGAGACAGCCTGGAAGAAAAGTAGATGAAAAGAAGAAAATAGGAAGTAATTTCTAAAATAAAAAGAGAGGAAGGAAGGAAGAAAGCAAGGAAGGGAAGTGAGATAAAGAAAGAAAAATGAAAATAAGATAAATACACAAGAATAAGAAAATAGATAAGGAAACTGTTATAACAATATAAGGAGATAACATAAAATTAATTAAAAGATAAACATGTATAGTGAACAGATGTATGCAAGAAATAAATATTTATTGGGCATTAAAGGTCAAGCACTGTACTAGTCTATCACTATATTTAATCCTCAGGACAGGTTATTTTGAACAATGTCTCACAGTTTAAATGTGCAAAAACAAAATTTCAGGAAAATCAAAAACATTAAAATATCCACTAAGTATCACTGTGAAAATACATTTTATATAACAAAAGATAATTTTAGTGACATAAACATTTAGAATTCAATACACATTTTTAAATTCCATCCATCAGAAGTGATAAATATTAAGAACTGTTTCTAATTTGACTAGAGTCTTATCCAAAGTTAGAGTGAAAATGGAATGTTGTAACCACTACTTAAAAGGAGGGAGTTTGACCAAAAAAAATATTTCAACTCTCTTAAACAAGTACATATTGGGGTGGGGGGAGACCTTGACAAGATTTTGGCCTTCATCTCTGAAAATCTCCAGGTCTTTACCAACAGAGAGAAGCTCCAAACTATCTCCATCAACCTCTGATCATAGCATAAGGTGAAGGAGAATCATGCAAACTGAGAATATTTAAATATTCTCTCTGCATAAAGGCTGTTTAGCTGCTGGAATCATTTCCTCTTGCTGTCCCTGAGCTAAAGAAGTGGATCGATCAGCAGGGGAGGTGAACAGATGCAGCTGGAGAGGAAGAGAGGCTCTGGGGGGAATCACATTTGAGCAGCCATGGGGGATAAGATGCGACAGAGGAGAGTTTACAGAAGCAGCTGGAAGAAATGGAGCAACAGAGGGAAGGGGCTCAGTGAGGCAAAAGCAAGAGACTTTACATGCTCAGAGAAGCTCACAGCTTGCAACACTCCCTAAATATCCACACAAAGTGAGGAAGACACTTACTCCCAAGGGGGAGCTAGGTAATTTCCCTTTTCCATTACAGCCTGTGGAAAAATTTAATACACATTTCAATCTTCCATTTGCCCTTTCGGGCATTCATGGTCTCCTTGATCAAGGCTTACCCAAGATGCATACCCTTGTTGGCAACTTTTCTATTGTCTCTTCACTTCCCAAAGGGTAAAGCCATTCATCTATATTAGGCCTTGACCATGAAAAATGCTGGGAATGCCTGCTATACGAATGTTCTTCTTTCTAAGTGGCATCAGGGACTCTCAACTCTCCTTCCTACCTCCCCACAGGTGAATGCTACCTCCGGCTTCCTGCCAAAATCCAAATGATCAAGTCTAGATTCTTGAAAGGAGAGGATTCCTGGGTAATAGAGAGATTAGAACACATTTTATGAATAAGAGTAAATAACAAATTAACATTTCTCAGAAGACCTTTCCAAAAAACCCTAGCCAACTAGAAAATGCTGAATGCTATGTACTTTTGGAAGTCACTGTTTATAAAACATATTTAATTTTATTATTAATGCTGTAAATAGGCAGAGAACAAAACCACTCACACCCCATAAAGATCCTCATTTTATTTTTGGGGATCATCCTGAAATTAAGATAATGATAGTCCTTTGCATTAATATAGGTCTATACATTTTACTGTCAATTAATACATGCTTTATATTTATTATCTTCTTTAATTTGTAAAGCCAGAATTTTAGAGAGTGCTTTTGTATATCATTTCTAAATTCTGTTGTCAGAGGTACCCAGTCTTCTTTAGAACAACTGCTATCTGTACAGACAAATACATTTAAAGATTATTGCTCATGATTGCATAATCTTGAGTCTATACTGAATCTAATTCCCAACAGCCCCTTTCAGCACCTAGGACAGTGCTGTACTTCACCAGCAGGAAGATGTTTGAAAGGGTTGCATATTGAGGGGGAGAGCTCCGCTACAGAACTTTACTTATTTCAGAAGAACTCCAAAATGCTAGCCTTCAAGATATAGGCAAAAGGCAAAGTCAACCTTTTAAAAATCTTCAAGTAGCAACTATTATGCCAGTTCTTTATTTAAATTATAGGATGATTTTTTAAAAATTTGGGGTAGCCTCATCTAAAGAAATTCTAACACAAAAGCGTAATATCCAAACATAAATACAAGTTAATTTTCAGGGAAACTTTCTCCAGAGTTTTATTAGAATGTACCATTACTTTCCCTTTTCTTTCCTTACCAAGAGTTTCCTTTTACAAAAATCACAAATAAAAAACCCAAATGGTAAGAAACCAGAGAAGGGAATTAATATTCACTGAGCATTTAAAATGTACTTGATAATTGGGGCACCTGAGTGGCTCAGTCGGTTAAGCATCTGGCTTTGGCTCAGGTCATGATTTCATGGTTTGTGAGTTCGAGCCCCACATCGGGCTCTGGGCTGACAGCTTGGAGCCTGGAGCCTGCTTCAGATTCTGTGTTTCCTTCTCTCTGCCCCTCCCCTTCTCATGCTCTGTCTGTCTCTGTCTCAAAAATAAATAAAACATTAAAAAAATTTTTTTAAAAATGTACCTAATAAAATACTGATCCTTTTTTTCCTATTAACTTAATCTTTAAAATAACCCTGAGAAATAATTATTCTCACTTAGATGAGGAAACTGAAGCTTAGAAACCTTAAGCAACTGCTCTAAGAGGCCCTGATAATCTAAGAGCTTATATTAACCAGGATTTCTAATTATGAGTAAATCTATGTGTTCACCAAGTCTCCTTCTCTCTGTCTCTACAGATACACAGTTAAAATGAGAACTATAACATGGAGCGCCTGGGTGGGTTAGCTGGTTAAGCATCTGACTTCAGCTCAGGTCATGATCTTGCAGTGTGTGAGTTTGAGCCCCGTAACGGACTCAGTGCTGACAGTTCAGAGTCTGGAGCCTGCTTCAGATTGTGTCTCCCTCCCTCTCTCTACCCCTCCCCCGCTTGCAATCTGTCTCTCTCTCAAAAATAAATAAACATTAAAATTTTTTTTAAATGAGAACTATAACAAAACACTGAATGATGAGTGAGAGCAATACACAGTGTTCTCTAGATGGCAGAAATAAATACAAAACCATAGAAATACTGCATCATCTCAAACAAACCAGGCTCAGAAACGGTCAAATCAGAAATCCTAAAGGTCGTCTTCAGGTGGAACAATGAAAATATAATGCTTTTAGGTGCTGGGTGAGATGGGACCCTACAGGTAGGTTTCAGTCTGAAACAGAACTCTGAGACTAATTTTCTTGTCTTCTCCAAGCAGTTACGAAACCATCCCTTGACCTACCCTAGAATTTTTCTAAGTGTCTACTATAGGTTTTGTCATGTTTAAGTACAAGGCAGCCTCTCCTAGAAGTTCTAAACCCACAGTTCACAGCTAAACACTTCCTCTTCCCCCTCCCCAAAAAACACTTGCAAATGAATGCAAAATTTGTGCATTTTTCTGGGATGAGACTTCATAGCTTTCTCCAGACTTCCAAAAGCAAATGAAAATGTCAAAGTTAAAAGCCACTGTTCTAGGCTCTGAGGCCAATACTCATATTGCCTCTGGAGTGGAATGGCATCTAATGGCATCTAAAAGGAGTGGATGGCATCTAATAGGATTCTACAAGATAACATGTAGTACTGCCTATGCTATTTGGTCTCCAAGAAGTTTGTACATACTAAAAAGTTCTCTTTGAGACGTGATTCAGTATTTTGTTGAGATGAGCTTTGGAGCTTTCTGTCCAGGTTCTGGACTCTGGACACTTACTAGTTGTGTGATATTTGGCTCTCTAAGCCTCAGTTTCCTTATCTCTACAATGGGCCTAATAATAATAAAATAATAATAATAATAATAATAATAATAATAACAATAATAATAATAAGAGAACCTATTTAATACATCTGATAGGTAATGAGATAATGTGTTAAAAGAGCCTGGCACATAGTAGCACACTGCCAGTGACTGTTTGCTATGGGCATGGCATTAGTAGTGGTGATGACTGTAACCACAGGATTCCTCCAGTTACTCTCTTGTCATTCTAGAATATAAATCCTGTTAATATTATTGCCATAGCATAGCAAAATCCATATCCATTTACTTAACACATATTGAGTACATACAAAGGTCTGTTATAATAAGTGGCATAGGATGAAATTCTCCACATAACACATTTAAAAATAAAAATATTGTGGTGCCTGGGTAGCTCATTTAGTTAAGCATTTGACTCTTGATTTCGGCTCAGGTCATGATCTCATGGTTCACAAGTTCAAGGCTTGCATTGGGTTCTGTGCTGACAGCATGGAGCCTGCTTAGGATTCTCTCTCTCCCTCTCTGTCTGCCTCTCTCTCTCAAAATAAATAAACAAACATATTTAAAAATTTTCAGATAAAAAAATAAAAACATCTTCTTTGAGCTTGTGGGTGTTTGTGGCTGAGAACTATTTCTTAGTGTTAGATTTCTTCTCAGTATTTCCTTTAATCCCTCTAAACCATTATGGAAGATGATATCAGAAACACTGAAATATGTCTAACAAGAATGGAGAGGCAGAGAGACATTCTCACGGATAGTTCTGGACAGTGCATTTCCTTTCCAGCAGGGTCCGTACTGGGGGAAATAGCTTAGACCTGTCCTCCAAAAATTTAAACTGACTTCCTTCAAGAAAGCAGTATTTTCAGCCTGTTTGGTTTCCTATGTTTTTACTGCTATATACTTTTGAAAAATATGTACCATATGCCTTCAATTCTGAAACACTGAGGGGCAATTGTGCTGGTAAAGTATGTTTACACTAAATAAATAAATATTCTGACCAGTTAGAATAACTTGATGGCTGATAATGAGTGCTGTGAGAGTAATACACCAAAAATCTACCAGCTGAATTTTGTTTCACTCAGTAAATTTGGTAAAGGATTTTAGTCCAGTGATATATATCTGTCTATATGCTTATTTGTACATAATTATGTGTGCACAATTTATAAAACCCACGGGTCCCTGGGTGGCTCAGTGGGTTAAGTGTCTGACTCTTGATTTCCGCTCAGGTCATGATCTCACAGTTGTGAAACTGAGCCCCAAGTCAGGCTCCTCGCTGAGTGTGGACCCTGCTTGGGATTCTCTCTTCCTCCCCCCTCTGCCCCTCCCCTGCTTGTGCTCTCATGCTCTCTCTCTCTCAAAAAAAAAAAAAAAAAAAAAAAAAAAAAAGATAAAACCCATACTAAAGAGAGTATGCATTGGGGCCTAAAAAATCAAAAGGCCCATTTACAAACAATAAATTTAAATGCAAAAAATATGCAAACATTACAAAGAAGATCTTCTATTACAGACTCAGAAAGCCTCAGATTCATATAAACTAACAAGACTTGAATTAAGTGGATTCTGATGCTGCATTTCTCATTCTAAAGACCTCTCTTCACAGAGTTGGCTGATGTATCAGGCTTTTTTGCGGTGGGGTAATAATTGACAGCAGGCTGACACACAGCCCAGGGAGAGCTCTGTCAGGAGGTCTCCTGGGCCTGGGGATCAGTGTGCTTAAAATATTAGGATTTGATAGAGTTAACACTTGCCCTTGAGCAGATGGTTTTGAACATTCTGTCAACACTGCCAGTGATTACTGCAAACAGATTCTTCATCCCAGAGGGATGGGAGTGAAGTGCTTTCTAGCTCCCGAGTCTCATATAAGAGGTGTAAAACGTATCATTTCCAGGGTCTTCTCTCAGCTGTGAGAAGAGCAAACGTTTCCCACACCACGCAGCCAGAGCCGCGACTTAATCAAGAACCGTTACTGGGCCTGGGGGGGAGACACAGACCTGGCTGAACTTAAACTTAACTTGAATCCTTCTATTCTGCCCCTGGAATACTTTGGCCTTATGGATTTCTTTTTATAAGCTACCAGAAGGAGAGATTAACTATAGTGAGGCCAATGGAAGAAGAGGGGTGGGAGAATGGGGAAGATCCTGTGGATACTTTGAAACTTTCAGAAGTTCGGTTTTCAAAGTAGAAATTAACATACCTACCAGTACTTCCTTTCAATCTAGGCAAATTCATTTTGGGGGAAATGTCTCTTCAAATGAAAAGCATTGTCTGCTCTTGCTGAGTGAGCTGGTTTACAGCACTGGGAAGTGAAATCATCAATGATGGGAAATCATAGAAAAGCAACTTGCAAGTTTCTCATTCTATGGTGGAACAAGCCAGTACAATCAGAAGAGGACACGGCAACTGCAGCATCATTCAGGAAGTACTTCCAAGAGCTTGCTCTCTGCCTAGAACCATAATGTCAGCAATGCCTCTGCTCCAAGTAAACGAAATGGCCTCTGCTCTAAGCAAGAGTGACTGCAGAGTTCAGAAGATGGGACCTGCACTCATAGAACCTTTGCTGTGGAAGAAACTGATATGAGAACTCTCGTCTACAGTGATTACAACTTCATTATTAGAAAATAAGGTGCAAAAGAAACACCTCAATCTCCACCCTCTGGAAAAAAGCTGCTTTAACTGCCTGGTCCTGTTGGTCAGCTGATCTCCCCTGGCTGCCTCTCACCCTTCCTTCAGGGAGAAATGCCTTGCAGGACAACTGAGACTGTCAAGACCAATAAGCAGAGAGAATTTTTTTAAAGAAAAGTAGAGGGAATTGTGTGAGAAACAAAGCTTAAACATCCACAGATCCAGACCCGGGCTTTCATGCTAAAGGTTTATAACCTCCCCCTTCATTATATCATCTTGCAGTGATGCTCTGAACACCTGCACTATTAAATTCTTTTCTTGGATTTTTTCTAATAAGAAAAAATTAACAAAGTAAAATTTGTTGACAGTGTTCACAGTCAACGCAGTGGGTGTTCCACCTATGTGCTGTCACATTTTTCATGTTCACTTCTGCAGGTGCTAAATACATGCTGACAACAACATATGTTACCAATCTTAAATGTGTGTTTTGTTTTTTTTTTTTAACTCGTAATTAAGGAGTGCTCACAGCTTGGAAAAAAAAAATACAGGTGAAAGCTGCTTCTGCCCAAAGATTTCTTCTTATTTACTTTTCCTCTACTATTTAGGTAGTTCTTGAATGCAGCCTATATAGAAAAAGTAAGCTCTTAAAATTATTATCTATGTAAATTATAGCCACAAAACAAATTTGTAACTTAATGTTAAAAACATATGGTCTCACCTCCTCCCCAAGAAAACCCCATGTACTCCTTCCTTTTTTTAAAAAAAAAATCTTGATTCTTAATTTCTCTTTCTCCATTTAATAACACATTTAGTCTTTCTGGGAAGTCACATGAACTTCTCCCAAAATATTTATTATACCATAGGCACCTCAAAGTTGAAGAAACATTCTCTAAGTGGAATATAATTCTTTGATCCTTTTGTTACTTTCTACCTTCTGCATAGTTAAATAATTAGCAAGAAATCATTACAATTTTATCCTTATGAATTTCAGAGATAATTTCTTTTTATTCACCATCAGGGGACATATATAACAGCTTCCACCTTCCTCCTCTAGGGAGCAATGATGGGGGATTGATGAATGTTTTCAAAACAAGTATTACACTATTCTCTGACAGCTGGCAAGAAAGAGGTTAGAAGTGCTTTCCAAACTCAGTTACTCTACCTGTGGCCCCCATCCTCCTTAATGCCAATCAGCCAAGCTCAGTCTACCCTCAGAGCCTCTGTTTTTTCCCACTCTATGCTCTTCACATAAACAAGGCGGGGACAAGATGGCTCTTCCTCAGAAGCCCTTTCTTGGAAACCCTCTCCAATGTTGCTTCACTGCAGAACCCAGACGCATGACCCTGCCTTGTGTGCTTTGAAGCAGTTGTCACTATCGTAAGTTACCTTAAAAAAAACAAAAAACAAAAAAACAAACAAAAAACTTGGTTATTGTTTGTGTCTCTAAAATGTAAGCCCCATGAGATCAGGGACTATGCATTTGTCCTTTTTTCATCTAGCACAAAGCCTGGCACAGAGTAAATGCTTCCATAAATATTTTCTGAATCCTAAAATCCTCTAATTCTAAAGTGTTCATTTCCTTTCACTTTGATAAAAGTTTACCTCCTCTCAATTAATAAATTGCTGAACAAAGATACAGCTACCTAGGCTGTTTCCTCCTGGATAGGTCTGATTCAGTAGGACTCTGGTAAAGCCCAAAACTGACAGTGATAGCCCCTGAGATGGTTTGGATGATCAGGCAAATATAAGAAACATTCTTTTAGTGCCTTCCTACCCAGCTTGGTCCATGGACCAGCAGTGTCAGCACCACCAGAGAGCTTCTAGAAATGTAGACTCTCAGGCCCACTGTGGACCCATTGAATCAGAATCTGCATTAGCAAGACCCCATGGTGATCTCTGCCCTAGTGAACGGTTGAGAAGCACATTGCAGGCACATGTATTTCCAGACCAAATTTCCCCTGCCAATGAGATACAGGCACCAAAGGATCACCAGGACACTCTGGAAGGGATGTTCACATAGGCCTCATGGCAGGAATGGAAGCTCTCTCACTGAAATGACCAGCTTAGTTCATCACATCTCCCAAACGGAACATGTAAATTCCAGACTAGTAAGTCTCACAGTGTGGCTCCAGACCAGCAGCATCAGCATCACTTAGAAACTTGTTAGAAATACAAATTTCCTGGCCCCATCTCAGATCTGGTAACTAGAAATTAGAAAATGGGGGTGGGAGCAGGATCAGCCTTTTAACCAGCTCTTCACAGGAAATTCTCATTCATACCAAAGTTTGAGAACTACAGTTTTAGATCAGAAGTTCCTAGCCTTTGCTGTACATTAAAAGCAGCTGGAGGGGTGCCTAGGTGGCTCAGTCATTTAAATATCTGACTCTTGATATCAGTTCAGGTCATGATCTCATAGTTCCTGAGATTGTGCTCTGTATCGGGCTCTGTGCTGACAGTGTAGAGCCTGCTTCAGATTCTCTCTCCCTCTCTCTGCCCCTCCGTGCTCAGGCTGTCAGAAAGAAAGAAAGAAGAAAGAAAGAAAGAAAGAAAGAAAGAAAGAAAGAAAGAAAGAAAGAAAGAAAGAGAAAGAGAGAGAGAGGGATGGAGGGAGGGAGGGAGGGAGGAAGGGAGGGAGGAAGGAAGAAAGGGAGAGAGAGAAAGAAAGAGAGAAAGGAAGGAAGGAAAGAAAGAAAGAAAGAAAGATCTTTAAAAAAAAAAAAAAAGACAGTAGTTTTGAACTTTAGTATGCATGAGAATCTCACCTGGAGGACTTATTAAAACACAGATTGCCAGGCCCCACTCCTAGAGTTTCTGTATCAGCAGGTCTGGGGTGGGGCATAGAATCTCAGTCCTAACAAGTTACCAGATGATGCCATGTGGCTGGCCCTGAAGGAAAAGAAACTCATGAGTCATGGTTCTAATCCTTAGCCAGCCTTTAATAGCTGTGTTACCTCAAGAGAAGTTATTCACTTCTTTGCATCTCAATTGTGTCCTAATAACTTAACCATTCTTCAGGGTTGTTGTGAGGAATAAATGAGTTAGGCCCAAAAACATTAAAGTAACTTCCCCAAGGATGCACAATTCCCCTAATAATTGGGGAATTAGAATTGAAACCTAAAAAGACTGGGTTCCCCATCTATTAATGAGCTACCCATGGTCAAACCCAATGGCCTTTTTCTAGTTCTCAGTCTCCTTGGTCTCCCTAGGTCATTAATGGCACCTGATTACTCCCTGAAAGATTCTTCTCTCTGGGTTGACATGTCAGAGCATTATCCTATTCTTCTTCTTACCAATTTGACTATTTCTTATATCTCCAAACCAGTATTCTAAACGTTTACATCTCTCCTAAACCCCAGACCTTTTCTAATTGCCTGCTGGGTATCACTGCAATATGCAATATGCCTCCTTCTACCTCGTTCTTCTCCCATATTTATTTTTGTTAATGGCACCGCTATCTCCCTAGGCACTCAGGTTCAAAACTTCTCAGGCATTTAGTTTGAAGCTTCTACTTACTGATTCTGCCTCTTTTCATAAAATATACGCCTTTTCTAGAAGGCCCTTAATATAATACCACTTCTCATTGGCAAAGTGACCAAGGAAAGTTACAGACAACACCCGTTTTCCCTCTTTTTCTCAGAATTACATGGAAAATGAGCCATAATTTTTCCTTAATTTAGAATTTAGACCTTGGAATGTCTTGTGGTCTATTTTTCCTGTTAAGGGGAACCATAGAATAATCTATCTTCTCACATATGAAGATGCTTATCTTACCAGAAAAACCCATCCAAAGACACTCACACAGACATCAACAGACATGTATTTGAGTTGATGTAAGTTCTGAATGCCCAGAGACACTACCTGACACTACCCAACAGCAGCTGGGAGACTTAAACTCATAATCCAATAGCATCATAATATAATGTATCATGCATATATGCAAACTATTCTTTTTTTTTGCACATAATTCTTTATTTTTTTAAGTTTATTTATTTATTTTGAGAGAGAGAGAGCATGAGGAGGGAAGGCGCAGAAAAAGAGGGAGAGTGAGAACCCCAAGCAGGCTCTGCACTGTCAGCATGGAGCCAGATGTGGGGCTTAAACTCACAAACCGTGAGATCATGACCTGAGCTGAAACCAAGAGTTGGATGCCTAACTGACTGAGCCACCCAGGTGTCTCTTTTGCATATTATTCTTTAAAACAATTGTTTCAAAATTGTTTGAAATTTTTGGAAGCATTTATTCAGAGGGTAGGTGAAATGCATAATCTTTAAGGTCCAAGAGCATCAAGATGTATGTTTAAATTGTGAGAATTTGAAAGGCAAACTGTTTTAATGATATGAGCTAAGTAAGTAAGTTATTTCTAAACTCTATAAGCCCAAAGTTAGGACCCAGGGTCTACCCTTCCCTTCCCTTAACTGATATTTAAAATCATGGAGCTTTTGGACAAGCTATTTATTACCTTTATTTGTGAATGTCTCTCATTTATTTAGCAATAATCATAATACATTGTCACAGACTGCAGTGAAGTCTTGAGAGAGACTGAGTTTTAAAAGCACCCTTGTGCTCAGCTTGATCCTCTGAAACTGGTAGCCAAAAAGCAGTTTGTATCACTTGTTCTGGGGCTGGTCGCAGATTCGAGGAGGCCAATAGTACAATTAAACTGACTCTGCTGACCTGCAGTATTCTACACGGAAGTGAGGATACAGACTATACACGAAGTATAATTCACCAATGGTATATAAATGGTTTTTAGGAGCCAAACTAAATCACTTGGAATTTTGCCAAACTCAAAAAGGAAAAAAAAAGCCATAACAATCTTCTTTCTGCTAAGAATAATTATGTGAAATGTTCCCAGTGGGGTTGCCACCTTATTAAGTACCCAATTGTGATCTACGGCTGCTAGGGACTGGCTAACAACATGATGAATGCCTTGTACAAGATCTATAGGAAGGACAAGCAAAGTTAAAGGGATATGTTATTGGGAAACATGAATGCAGCTGAAGTTCAGGGTCTCCTTATGAAATCATGTCTTTAATGTAATTATTGGACATTATTACACTTCTATAATATAAAAGAATGGCCATCACTATTTAATTCCATTTATTCTATGTATTTATGTCTACATGCTCTCCAAGGGGCAATATGGAGAAACAGTACAAATTTAATTATTTTAATATTATTTAAAGAATCAGTGTCAATCACCATGAACATCCTTTACAAGGCACAATTTGTTTTAAAAAATTTAATTCATGTTATTCTTCAAGAGTAAGCTAGTATCCTAGTCACTACAAAGGGTTAAAATACAGATGCTGTGAATGAAATGCATAATCCTTAAGGCCTTAGAGCATTAAGACATATCTGCTCCTTAGGGTCCATCTTTGTCCATAATCAATTTCTTCCCTTGGAGAACATTAATTGTCTCTAATGATAGCTTTCCATCAATACATCCTTGATCTTAAAAGGCCTGTACAGCTTTTTCCTTTATTCAATCAAATCATCTCTACAATTGCCCCCCTTTAGTAAGATAATACCTTTTAAGCCTTGTATTTTAATATAAAAAATAAGAGGTAGCTGCAAATTCTAATGGAAGTGCTAACATTTGAGAACCAGGATGATGGCTTCCATTATCCTAAATAATGTTTGAAGATTATAGAAAGCACTGTGTTTCAAAAGGTGGAAACTAATCCACCACTTTCAAATTATTCCTTGTATAAAAATCTGTTCTGACATTAGGAAATTTTTGTGCCCCAATGATGGCATTGTATATTTAAATATTTGAATATAAAAGATAATTTTGCAGCTCTGAAAAAAGGCAAATAATTGCTATTTATAAGGACAAAATGACAAAGAATGCTGGGAATTGACAACTTTAAACACCAAAGACTTTTATTTTGTTATTCCTGAGAAGCCATTCTCACACTCCTCATTCAAATGACCACAATACAAACCAGTAGTTATTAAAATTATTTAATTTCTTCATGGCCATAAATAAATAAATAAAGAAAAGAAAACAAATAAGTAAAATTAAAAGCCCCCAGTCTCTTTGCGACCCACTAAAACACTAACAGTGTCTTGAGTTTCCACCCATTTGCCTTCTTCAAACACGCTTTTGTAAAAGCATGGAAATTCTTTTTTTTTTTTTTTTTTTTTGCCATTCTACTGATTTGTTTCCATTTATATAGAGAACTGCTCTTGCACTGCTTTATCTAGGTTACTCAGGACAAATCTGTGTTTCTGTCCATGGCCTAACAACAGCTTCTGCAGAGATTGCCTTAATATTTATAATAGGTAAGGAACCTTGAGAAGAGACACTGATAGGACAAAAGCCATCTATCCTACAGAATTCTTCTTTGGGTAATTTCTATATTCAGTTAGAACATAGCAAAATTTCCATGCTGCATGTAAAGTACCGTTCTTATCGCTGCAAGGTTAGGAAGCCCTTCTCGCCAGAGTCCTGGCTTACATGTGTGCTTTCTCTCTTAAAAATCTGCCAGCATTCTAGGAAATAGATGAAGAGACTCTGTGGAATGTAATTAACTGCAAAGCCCAGGTGATTAAAAAAACGATTAAAAGAAAATCACAGACACAACACAGAAAGGAACTTATTTGTTGGGGGGAAAAAAGGTGGGTGGGGGAGATAAACAGAAAAAATTACTAATTTGGGATTTCTATAGTAATATGTATAATTCTAGGTGCTAATTTTACCTTATGAATTAAAATACAAGCAACATTTCATAAATACATTGCTTGCAAAAGGATCAGGGAAGGAAATGTTAGAATTCTGTATGGGGAGAAAACATGTATATGTAGGTAGATAATATCACCCTAACAAATATCAAACCTAAAGAAAACACACACAAAAGTGAGACCAGTTAACAACCAAGATAAGAGATGAAAATTGCCACTAAAGCAGATCAACTTTATTCAATGCCCTGATAAGCACCTATTTGCTCTTCCCCATTATGCTTTCTTAGTATTTATAAATTATCATTTAATTATGCTGGCAAGTGGTAATTGTCAAATAAAGCTCAGATAGGCATAAGCCCTCAGGCTGCACATGACAGAAAAATATCTGTTAAAGCTGGGCTGATTCACACGCTTAGGAAATAATTTCCTTTCTTCTTTTTATCCTTGCCAACAAATTATATGAACTGGCACTTTGTGCTTTGTAGGCATTTTGAAGTCTATGCAGATTACAGAAAAGAAAAATTAGTTGTTTCAATATCTACCATTCCTAAATTATTCTGCTGATTTAAGACATCACGAACTACGAGAACAAAAGAGTGCAAAGATCAAGAAATTCAAACCTTTCTCTACTTATAGTTTATGCTCGGGGTCATTTTCAATTGAGGAAATCAAGATTTGGAGAATTATTTTACATATTGTATAATGGATTTTACATAAAGTAGGAATTGGAACATGACATTCATCCCATTAGGAGAGACACAGAAATCTTTTTCCTTAAGTCTCTTACTACTTAGGTTTAATTAGTACCCATCCATCCCACCTCTTTTGTATGAAGTGTTATAATTTTTTTTCCCCAGCTAGTTGCAGCACTCGGCTGTAGAGCATAAACACAAATAGATAATGTGTACATAACGATAAGTTGAACACCAAGAGGCAATTTAATTTACATCTAATATTTAGACAGAATGCTGCATTTTGGTTATATAGGGAGCCACATGTGAATTATTTTTTATTGGCAAGATTGAGCAGAGAAGACACAGGGAAATATCTATTCCCCCATCTTTTGCTTGCGAGAGAGAGAGGGAAAAGGAGAAGTACAGGAAGGGGTGGGGAGGAAAGGAAGTAAAACTGCAAAACAACAAAAAGTCTAAGCAAACTCAAGTTCCCTCTGTGCATGAATTCTTTTCCTGTTACTCCCCTTCTCCCTCTCTGCACTCCAGCGACCCTGGGCTACTCTGGGGGCCCTGAAGGTGGCATGTTGCCTCCTACCCCAGAGGGTTTGCTCACATTCTTCTCACTGCTTGGAAAACCCTTTTACAGCACCAACCCCACTCCCTTCTCCACCTCCAATGCTAACATAATTCAAACATCCTTTCTTTGGGAAAGCTTTCTCTGAATCCCTACTCCCGCCTCCAGACAAGATCATGTTATTATACCCTCACAGCCCTTAGTACAATTCAAGAAAAAGAATAATAACAAATATAAAGTGTTTACTGTGTGCCAGGCTACTATATATTCTAAGAAAAACCTCAGAGTAACCTGTGGAGGAAGATAATGAGGCCCGAAAACATTAAGTCACTTGTCCAAGATTCCATAGCTAGAAAGTGGTAGAACCAGGACTCAAATCCATGTCTGGGTCCAGAGCGAGTGCTCTTAGCCACCACTTCTTACTGCCATATTTATTTGCACAATCATCTAGCCACTGTTTGTCAACTCCCTCCACTGCTTATCTCCCACACACTAGTTGGTAAATTCCATGAGGCCAGCAATCATGTTTATTCTACCCACGCTGATCCACATTAGGTACTCAATAAATAATTATTGAATCAATGGCTGAACAATTAGCCCAAAATCAAGACATGGATTGGAAGCTGAAGGCTGCTGCATCTCTCAGTTATCTGAGCCGCCAACACAGCTCCTCCATATTTGGAGACCTGTCTAGGATCTTAGTCCAGTGAGGTACTTGGCCAGCAGACAGAACTTCATGTGTCTTTGCTTCGTGTGTCAGTAAGTAAGGAGCTTTTGCTTGTTTTTGTTTTTTAATGGATTTGCTTTTTAATGACCTCCAAGGCATTAAGTGAAATAAAGTCAGAGAAAGACAAATACTATATGATCTCTCTTATATGTGGAATCAATCAATCAAACCAAGCTCATTGTTACAAAGAACAGATTTGTGGTTGCCAGAAGTGGGGGATGGGTGAATTGTTTTTGTTTTTCTTTTAGTTTAAATAAATTGAATTTTTAAAAATGGCTTAATCCTTTCATTTTTAAAGGCTATGAGTAAAAACCAAAGTGTTATTGATACTCGAAAGCATTTAAGTTCTGTAAAAAACAATGCTATTTCCACAAATGTTTTCTTTTGAGACAGAGTAGGTATTGAGTTTAGTAGCATAAGTTATAATACTGACTCAAAAATACTCTGAATGCATAGTAATGTTGGTACATTTGGCATATTATGCTGCCAGAATACAGAGTGCACCCCAGGTACAATCTGTGTATTATTAATACTTATTCATAGTCAACAGAATGTTAACAATATTCTGTCAAAATGCATAACTCATATTTGAATATGCAGTCTAGCCTTGAATAATTCAATTCTTTATACCTGAAAATGAACATTACTCATTTGAAAACTTAGCCATTTTTCTGTTTTTGCTTTGTTTGTGCATACTTTTAGAGCATTTTAGTCCATGATGTGGGCTATTCAGTAACTGATGCAAATTTTCTTTAAAAAAAAAAAAAACAACTCTTTTTAGCAATCAAAATACAAAAACACATCCAGACTGGCACTTGGGAAACTGAACATAACCTCAATTCAGGCAGCCCTTTTTAAATAAGAGATGTTCCTACACAGACACACAGGCTATTAATTGAGAATTGCAAGGCTAAACTGTATTCGTATCTTGGAATTCATAAATGGTTTTCAGCTACTTATTTATTTCCATAGGCACTACTCTAACCCAGTCAAAAACTCTTTTAAAACGAAGTCACTATTTTCAAAGAATATTTTATATCTTCCGTATTACATTGTTTCTGCTACTTTAATCTATTCAGGATATTGTTGTAGAATTGAAGCACTTTCCATTATAATTAGAAACTTAGCTTTTAAAAAAAATAAAGCATTTACTTCTCATTTCCATAAAAACAAAACACAACAAAGTAAAAATCTCTTCCATTTTAATGTTGAAGGAACCAAGCATGAAAAACAAACTGCCTGCTCAAAAACAAAAATTAAGATACTGGCCAATGACAAGTCATTTTGCTTTAAAAAGCTGGTTCTATACAATCACAGATATTCATATGGTTTATCCAAAAAGGTAGTCCAATATAAAATCAGTAAGGCCATCAACACATAGTAAATTCTTTTTTATCTAAAACTGCAATATTTATAAAACACAAATAATATCTTTCTCTCTCCTCCTCCTCTTCCTCCTCCTCCTCCTCCTCCTCCTCCTCCACCTCCTCCTCCTTGTGTCCTGTGGTGAACAGATAATTTTTGGATGACCCCAAGGCCTATGACACTGGGAAGTATCTTCTGACTCTTCAGAAAAAGAATAGGTATGTTGAGAATAGTTTGAAGATTAAGCATAGTGATTATATTCCAGGACTCCACATTCTGGCCACCCATATGTGAATATATGCTAATTATTTTCCACTAGCCCAAGGGTTCTGAGAACTTGTAAATCAAATTCCTTGCTGTTTTGTAACAAACAGAAGGTTAGTGGATCCTTCCAAACCACCAAATAGGATATTGGAGAGAAAGTATAAACAAAAATTAAATTATAAAAAGAAATTATAAACAAAACTAATGTTTAAAAGGGGAGACAGAGAAATCCACAGACATTACAGTCTGCTTTTCTAACCAATGTTCTGTATATTGTTTGAAATGTTATCAGGCTCTAAAAATAATTTATGCAACTGCTACTCCTCAGCTAACTTCAAATCTTTTGGTACCTAGTAGAACCATCTATATACTAGGAACTAAATAAAGGTCTCTTGGCTGGTGGTTGAGTAAGAAAAACATTCCAGCACTAATAGAAATGTAATGTGAACCATGTATGTAAATGTGCTATAAGCCACATTAAAAAGGTAACAAGAGGGGCACCGGGGTGACTCAGTGGGTTAAGCATCTGACTTCAGCTCAGGTCATGCTCTCACTGTTCATGGGTTCAAGCCCTGCGTCGGGCTCTATGCTGACAGCTCAGAGCCTGGAGCCTGTTTCAGATTCTGTGTCTCCCTCTCCCTCTCTGCCCCTCCCCCGCTCATGCTCTGTCTCTCAAAAATAAATCAACATTAAAAAAAATTTTAAAAAGGGTAACAAGAAACAGGTAGAATTAATTTTGATAATATATTTCATTCAACCAGTGTATCCAAAGTATTATCATTTCTACTTGCACTGAATATAATAAATTATTGAGCTATTTGACATTATGTTATTTTTGTACTACATCTTCAAAATCTAAGGTGCATTTTACATGTATATCACACCTTAGTTTGGAGTGGCCACATTTCAAGTGCTCAAGAGCCATATATGGCTAGTAGTTACCATACAGACAGCACAGACAATCTATACCCTGTTAATTGAATGAGATTTGCTCAAGAGAAAAATCTTGTGTTCTAAGTTAATGATGTATTGTTATAGCTGATGATACTAAAATAATGTATTTTTCCAATATATAAAATAAATTCTTTTGGCAATAAATATGTGTGAGATAGCACTTGTACTTCGTTAACCCCATTAAAAAAAGGAAACATTCATAATTATGTATGTTGGTTGAATTACCTTTAGCATGCCTACACCATACTGATTAGAACTGCTTAACAGCATTATTTCTGAATTTTCCAATGAGTTTTGTACTGGAAATTAATATTTACACTGGAAATTAACATAGAAACTATGTCAGTTAAACTTTATAATTGGGGCTCTGAGGGCAAGTGGAAGTAGGAGTCTACAGCTGGTAGTGCCGACATTCTTCTCTCTTGTTTTGATTCCCCAAACATAAACTTTACAAAGTCTCCTGTGATATACCATTGCTGATCTCCTAATCACTCAGTTTTGAGATACTGTAATTATAGTTAATCACTCATTCTTCTTTCAGCCATACAATTTATCAATTACAAAATCTGGCCAATTTCGCCTTCAAAATGGATCTCATCTTTATTTTCACCTCTGTGCTCTCATAGACTTCAACAGAGAATCTTCTTCATCTGACCCTTCTTGAACTATGGCCATCTATAGGTTCCTAGTCTTTAGTTATAACAGCATCCAGCTATTAGAGATGTCCTGCTGAAACACAGTTTGGAAAACATCACTCCCTGTTCACAGTCTCCTAATGTAAAGATCTTTAATACACATAGAATATAGTCCTAACTCCTCAGTGTGGCTATCAAAATCCTCTACAATTTGATTCAACCTGTGCATACATATTAAACTACTACCCATAATCTACTGCATCTTAAACTTAATATAATATATATTAAGCTATAATATCTATAATATCTATATTATCTATCTATATATAATATATATAATCTGTAATCTACTGACGTTTTCTGCTCTTCACACAGCCGATAGTCTTCCATTCTGGAATGTCTTTCCAGCCCTAGTTCTCACTTTAGTCTTCAAAATAAAACCTAAATCCCGTTTTGTGAAACTTTTCTAGATCCATCTATCCATCAACTCAGTAAGAATTTTATGAAAGTCTTTGCTGTGTACCAAATACTAGGTGACACCCTGCAGATTCTTAAAATATTTTTTTCTTGAAAATCTCCAAGTTGGTAAATGATGTTCACAAAAAAATGTGATAAATGCTATAATCAACATATACACAATGTGTTTTTGGAAGGCCAAGGGGAACAAAATTCTGCCTGTGTAGAGGAAGAACAGGGTTACACAGTAGATGAATAGAGAATCTTGTGAGCAGTGTCTTGAAGGATTGATATTAATTTGCCAGGTAGTGAAGTAAAGAATGTTCCTGGAAGATGAAACTGGCTATTCAAAGGACACAGAAGTACATGACTGGGGAATGGAAAAAAATTTACTATTACTGAAGCAAGGGAGATATTCAAAATATTTAACAATCAGCAGGGCATGAATATTGACCAATCAGAATTAACAATCACCTTACCCGTCCACATCACCTGAATATAAGCCCAGATACAAAGTCAATGAATGTGCCTGGCACAGAAAGAGTAGTAGGAAAGATTAGGTCAGTAACAGATTAGCAGGGCTATGATAATGATTTGAACTTACTTCAGTACATAGGAGGGAACCATTGAAAGGTTTCAGATAAGTAAGTCATATTATCAGTTATATTTTAGAAAGATCAACCAGGCAACTATATAAAGAGTGGCTTTGAAGGGGAAAAAAAAAAATAAAAGGCTGAGACAAATAGTTGGAGGATTATAGTAGTCCAGGTAAGAGATGAAGCATAGCTGAACTGAAACCATGGCTGTGAGGATAAAGATAAAAGATCAAATTCAAGGCATATTTAGGAGATAAAAATTCACAGGATTTGATGAACAATTGAACACGAGAAAGAGAGTCTGACGGCGAGATAAATGATGCATTTGAGGTTTCTGGTTTGGAAAACTGATGCCTAGTGATGCCATCAAACCAAACAGAGAATATAAAAAGGAGAAAAGGTCCCATTTTGTATATGTAGTTTAAAATATCTGAGGAACACAGTTGGATATGTCCAGAAGACAGCTATAAATAGGAGACTAGAATCCAGGAGAGAGGAACACCTTGGAGTCACAGCTCATAATGTGGTAGTTAAAATAAAAAAAATAGACAAGTTTCCCTAGGAGAAGAAAAGTAAATGACTGAGGATAAAATCCTAGTGAAGATCATCATTTACAGAATGGGAAGCAAAAAAACAGTATTTTGCCTTATATCAAAACTACTTATAGACCACTCTCTTCTTCATTAGATCCTGAGATCCTGCAGGGCAGAAATCACATCATAATTATCTTTGGGTTCCCTTAGTATTCACTAAGAGTGCTTAGTATCTAGTAAGTTTGCATGTATACACAAAAAATGTCTGCTGAGTTGAAATAAACTTCATCCTGGAACACTTGGGGATAATATATACTTCACAGGACATTTGATTAGACTACTCTCTATAGCTGTATCCTTGTATAAAAAAATGGGCCCCTCAGTGCACCTTCCAAACTCACCCACAACCTTTTATTGCTTTTTCACTTAACTAATGGTTCGGTCCATTTTCTAATGGGCCACAAAGCCAGACATCTCATGAAGGCAGGAGTTGGTCATTCTAACAGTGTAACTGTAAGAGAAGTTTCTCCAGGATTGATATATGAAATGATTACTCCTCTCTAACTTCCATCTTTGTAGAGACTGATGTTATGAAAAAATTCAGACTTTTGCCACATTTTGATGTATCAACATGTACATGGCAAGTTATTTCACTCCCTTGAGTCTGTCTGCTTCTTTGTAAAACTGATGTGTAGTGAGACCTACATCTCAGGGTCAGTGATGAGAACTGAATGCAGTTCTGAGAGAAAGCACCAAACTCACTGTTCACTTAGTAGGGTCTTCATTTTCAGTAAGAATAGAACATTATTTTTTCCTTTGGATAAGTAACTATGAAACACAAAAAAAATTTTCTAGAAGATATTAATTATCTCAAAAGTGAATCTCATATTGAGAATCAATATTTACAATGGAATTCATAATAATATGGCATAAAGTTTTTAAGCATGATAGAAAAAGGCATGGGTCCCTGTATAAATAATCTTACCAACTTCAGAAAATAATTGAAATGGTTCTCTTTTGAATGATTACTTGGACTGATCTGAGTACAACTGTGCTCTTTACCTCAGCAGAGGAGCAGGCTGGAACTAGAGACTATAAGGGCATGGGCAAATTTAAAACAAAATAATTGAATTCCAAACTTCTGCAAGTCAAGTGTTAGGTGCTGAGACATCAATGCAGAGAATCCTATGCCTTCACGTGAACCACTGACAATATCCTGGGACCCACTCCCTGGAGAGACACCATGACTATTATATACTTTAGGGTTTTTTTGGACAGGATTTGTGGTGGTATCCTTATTTTTCCAAACACCGATATAAAAGTCAACTTCCCTTTCCGGCTACTAGAAGGAAAAGCTGTAAGGAATAGTAAGTAGTAAAGCATATAAATAGTCCAGGATCATCAAAACTCAGGGACATTTTGGTAACCTCTAGGGTATCTTGGTCACATATAATCATTTTAGTATGAGAGGTCAAAACCTTTGAAAGTTAAAAAAAGAAGAAGAAAGTTAAAACCAAGGTAATAGCAACCCGGTATATGTGAGTAGCTCAGAAAGAAGAAAGAAAGTACTAGATGGAGGGCAGCAAAGAGAGGGAAGGATGTTATAGTGTACTAACAGTCTTTTTTTTAAAGCTTATTATGAAATGTTTCTGATATCAATTAGGCAACAAAATTAAAACGATACAACACTACCAATTTATTTATCCCCAGTCTAGGAAATAAAATGTTACCACTAAATGTGAAGGACCCTATAAATCCCTCCCCAATTTCACTATCTATCCTAACCCTCCAAATAAAGGTCAGAATTGTCCTGAATTTGTTATTTACATATTTAGTAACAGCATATATTTCTTTATCAGGGGGAAGATATTTCAAAATATCTTCTTCGGAATTTGCATACCTGACCCCAAAATGTCTGAAGTCACAGAAGGGTTTCTAAAGCTTCTCTAGTCACTGTATTCATTAAACTAAACAGAGAAGTTAGGCAACTAATCTAAGGCCACAGATCACTACTGCTAAATAGAACCAGGATCATAATGGACTGATAAAGATTAAGAGACAGAAGGCCTTAGTTTGAGCCCCAACTTTACTACTTACTAGAGCTGGATGATCTTAGTTCTATCATTTAAATTCTCAGCTAGAGTTTCTTCATCCATAAGATGGATTAATGCCTCCCTGCCTTGTCTCCAGGATTCATATGAGGAGAAAATGAGGTAATCTATGTGCAAAGCTATAACCTATTCTACAAATGTTGTTTATTGTCATCATTAGGAAGCAGCACTCTTGCCATTAAGTCTGAGATGATAGCTGCAACAAGGTTGGGGCATAAACCCCATATGAATCTAAGACTCACATAAACCATCTCACAATAATTGCTATTATTCATTGCATCCTTAACATATAATGATCCAAATCATCTTTCTAAAAACCCTATGGGTAGACATAATCCTCATTTTCCAAATCAGAAAAAATCATTGCCATACCGGTTAAACAGGTTGTCTAAAGTCACACCGTGAAGAAGGAAAAACCTGAGATTTAAAGCTTATGCTCTTAACCACTGGGCAATATGGACTCCCCACATTTGGTCAAGGCTGACTGGCATGGCTTGATTTTCCCTATCCAATCTCTTTTGGGTGCCATAACACTAGCCTTCTCCCAAAAGCAAGAACCAGACCATGTCGCCCGACTTTCAATCCAGTACACTAGATTTACAAAAAAAGATTTTTAAAATTATATCTTTACTGTGTCATCAGTGTTCTTACACATTAGGTAACCCTATCAAATTAGAGAAATAAACATGTTTTCTCAATGTTTTATATGAACGAGAAGATGTTTAGAAAATATCTAGATAACTTCCAGCTGTTTCCATGTATGGAGTAGCTGAATATGCCTTCTAGTTTTTTATTTTGGGTTGTTGTGGTTGCTGCTGTTGATATTGTCCCAGACTCAGCTTTCAAATATTACCATTTTGCAAAAGTGGAAACTGAGCCTCAAGAAGCCAAATGACTTTCCCAAAATTCCACAGCTGGTTGCAAAGCTGAGGCTGGAATAATATCCTTCTCCTGCCCAGGTCAGTGTCTCTGACAATATCATACTGCCTCTTGAGGAAATATAATGATCAGTTTTCATATTTCAAGTACAATGTAGAATTTAAATTTGGTATTTGTTAACACCAAGGCACCATAGCAGTGAGTCAGTCTTGAAGTAAAACCTGTGAGCTTTTGCCTCTTAAATAACAGAAGCATTTACAAAAATGATTCATTCTCTGCTGGGGCTTAAAGGTAGAACCCAAAGGTTCAGTTTTGAAATTTTCCAAAAACCAACAAAGAGCAATTCCAAAAGGGAAGCTACAAATTTGAGGCTTACAGAAAAATCTTTTAGAAAGAAGTCTCTAAAAGATGAACTCGAAGGCAATTAAGCTATTTTCTTATTTACTAATAAAACAAATTCATCTTAAAAAAAACAGTAAATATCTGAACTGAATTTAACATACAGAGGGAGGAAAAGGAGACATAGGTAAACATGATCTTCCTTGTTCTGGTTTCGTCTTCTTTTCATTGCCCTTTCTATTTTCTTATTCCCCTTGCTGACTAGAGTCCTGAGAAGAATTATCCTTCGATAAGAATAATCAGTCTTCAGCAAGTGGTTCTTCTAAATACATTCAAAGTCTAAGGAATCTTAGTTCCATTCCACCAACAGTAAAGAAAAAGACATACACAAAAACTGATCATTACTATAAAAGAGGATACATGTGAAGATATATTTAGGATGCTACAAAACCACAGAGGAAGGAGACCTGTCCCTGCCTCTAGGCTTTTCATTCATGAGGCCTAAACTGAGTCTTGAAGGATGGATAAGCATCAGCCAGCAGAGATAGTAAGATGGCATTGCAGGCCAAAGAAACACCCACTGTGTGCAGGGAATGACTGGCAGCTTGGTGTTACTAAGGAACCAAGCACAAGATGAGTAATTCCCCAAGGTGAGGCTTAAAGGGGTAGGAGAGTGGTCTTAGGAATCCCTGAGAACACGCTGAACCTTTAGTAGGTCATCAACACATGAGGATATATTGACGGGTATGTAGGAAGAATTTCATCCCTTATATAGGTCCTGACATTGTGGATTACTTGCATTTTATTTTTTTATCAGTCCATCAAATTTTATTTTTTTTTTTACTTTTATTATTATTATTTTTAATTCCACTGTAGTTAATATAACATGTTGTATTATTTCAGGTGTACGATATGGTTGTTCAATAACTCCACATATTACTCAGTGCTCATCAAGATAAGGAATTATTTATAATTTAAAACTAAAAGCCAATTCAAATTTTACCCTATAGTAAAGTCATTCTAAGGCATTTGTATTCTAATCTGCTTCCTTCAGTGTGAGAAAAAAAAAAAAATGTGCTTGGGTCAGAGAGATGGGGAAGTTACAGCTAGACTTCCATTTCTTTTGAGTATGGTGGATCACAGTTTGGGCACTCTCTGCTCTTAATTACCTTTTCTGAACAAATCTTCCAGAGCAAGAGTAAACTGTGATTGCAGTCTCAATAATAATCTTATAATAATCCTGGCTTGGGACCTTAAGCTTTCTAAGAGTAAATGGGATGGGGGGGAGTGCGGGGGAGGGAGGCAGCTGCCTCTATGGGCAGTCTGCCACAACTTAGCAATGCCAATATCCAGGAACTGAAATATTTCAATTGAAACAATCCCATTAGGTTGCATAATAAATTGCCTTCTAATGTCCAAAACACAGGCTCAGTCGTTAATAGTAAATAATGTTAACTGAAAGTGAATGTCATTCATCCATCATTTATTGAACAACTACAACATGCAATTCTGTGAAAGTTTCCATTAGGATGAAAAAACACAGAGGTCTTACAGTCTAGAAGTTTAACATCTGTCCTGGGCCTAAGATAAACCCACAAGCAGTGCTACCTCATGGTAGACTATAACAATGACAGAAGTTCCAGCAAATTCCTATGAAGATTCAGAGGCAGGAGAGATTAAATTTAGAAAAATTTTTCAATATATATAGGAATAATGGATATGATCAAGAACAGAGAAACAAAAAATCAAGAATCACAATTTTCTCTCTGATTAGACTGTCCACTCCATTCCAAGAAAATTTCAGATTAGAAAGTCAGACTTTACTACATACCCCAGAATGTGTACAAAATTTTAAGTTTGTCAAAAGAAATAGAACATAAATGTCCAAAGACTAAATCCCTTCAGCTCTTATTTGAAACTAGGGATGGCAAACAGGAGTATCTCAGCAGAGCTCAACTACTGCGAGGACCCAGGGAGCAACAGAGAGGATCGCTAAGGTAACCAGACAGCAGAATGTAATTACCCAAATTGGAACTCAGCCAGGCTGTGCAGGCAATACCCACACTCTTTAGAAAATGTCATAGACTCTTTTAATAACCATGGCAATTTTATTCCATAAACATGTATTAGTAGGACATATCAGAATGAGAATAAAATATTCTTGTTTTCTATACCTATGAATGGATACACAGAGCAAAGAAGGCAGGCTATAAATCTCAGAAACATGATTATGAACTTACTTAGCTACAATATTCACTCTTGTTTCTACATGTAATTTTTTAAAATGTAGGGAGAGAGGCATAGTGCTGTGTGTGCAACAGAATTCAAATGAGGTACCCTATACAAGCAGGGAAGAATAACATTTCAATTCTTTACACTGCTAGTTTAATGTAAACATGTAAGTACAATATTTATATTGGAAAGCCTAATGGCATATCATGGGATGTGTTATCATAGCCTCTGGGCAAAAAATTTAAATAATTAAAAATTTAAAAGAAATTATAAACCCTACATTTCTAATGTTTTACTTCAAAATTTTAATTTGTAATATATTAAAGTATAGATGTTTGTTCATGGAACTAAATTTTTTATTGCCCCAACTGCCCACAGTAAATGATTTAGTTTTGGATTAAATGAATCCAACAAATATTTAATGAGTATCTACTATGTGCCCAGAACAGACCCTTGTTCTCACAGAACTTGTAGGCTGTCAAACACATGAAAGGAAAATTAGTGGATTTCCAAGAAGATACACGTGTAAGGTCATGTGATGCCTGGAGGGCAGAGAAAAATTACCAAAGCTACCAAGACCCAATGTTGGCCCCACTGGTATTTAACAAGCAACATTTTAGGTAGATTATATTCATAATATTTAATGAAAATTTACTTGGCACTAAGCACTGCATTAATGTTCATTTTTTTCTCATATTTTAATGGAACGATACTTCATTCAGTATGAATTGGGAAGGAGGCCTGAGTCTCATTCCAGACCAGAGTACTGGCTCAGTGCAGCTAGCTCGGGGATCACATCTCAGGGCCACCAGTTACTAGCTTCTGCTCACTTGGACAAGACACTTAACTGTAATGTAAGTGTCAGATTCATTATCTGGACGATGGGGATAATTATATCTCTCCTTCAGGGCTGGTAGGGTTAAATAGGATCATGTTTATAAAGGGACTAACACAGTACCTGGAAGACAGTAAGTACACAGCACGAAATTGCAGTTGGTTATGATCTCATAAATAAAACCTTTTTCTAATGGCATAACATTAAAACACCTATTTTTTATGTTTATTTATCTATTTTGAGAGAATCCCAAGGAGGCTCTGTGTTATCAGCGTAGAGACCAACGTGGGACTCTATCTCATGAACGATGAGATCACAGCCTGAGCTGAAATCAAGAGTCAAACACTTAACAGACTGAGCCATCCAGGAACCCCATGTTAAAACACCTATTGTCACAAATCCCCCTTGAGCTACAAATGCCCTGTTTATACAGCTGGCCTGAGTAAATAGCTGGTTCTGGCCCCTCTTCCTCACTGCCTACTGGTCCCTTGCCCACTCCAGGTAGTTGTCAAGCTAATACTATCACCCAGAGTCATAGTAATGGGGAGCTGTCAGGTCCCAAGTCTCTGCTTCACTCCCTCCTTTCTCTACCTGAAGGCCAGGAGGTGATAGACTGGATAATTTTCCCCTGTATCCCAAACTTAAAATCATTACAAATTCTATCCTGGCAAACTTTTTGCATATATATACTTGTGTCTCTTTAACTCCCCTCTCACTTTCCATCACAGTTAATCCTTGCTCATTTCCTTGGAAACATTTTTCTCCCTTACTCTCTCAAGCCCTCCCCTAATGCACCATTGTGAGCCCAAGAACAATACTAATTCTTATCAATAAGCATTAGAGCATGGTTAACTATGCATTTGTATCAAGGAAAGGAAAACCATTCCTATCATTAGGCTTGACATCATTAAGACCTTCATCCTTTCAAGATCCTTCAAGTGCCCAGAAGTCTTCATTCTCCCCCTCATCTTTCTCTAATTAAACCTTTTCTTTAGACACCAGTGACCAAGATAAATATGAAACTAGCTCTAATTGCACTTTATTCGATTCTACTTTTGTTTATTAGAAAAGAATTCAGTGTAAGCCTTACACTATATGGGCAATATTAGCTCTAATAAGCACTGGCTTTTACTGGTATATTCATAACCATGTTTTTATAGGGAAAAAAAATATGCTCTGAATTCTAAACCAATTTACGAGCAAATGTAAGAAACCAAACTTTTGAAAAGTTGGGGAATATTATTTCAAGAACATTGCATGATACTAGAAAACATAAAGAGATGCTGATTTAGAACTCCCACTGGTGAACTGCATACTCATGCTGAATTGGGAATTTGCTTTAGACTCTTCATGTAGGATGAATTACAGCATTTTGTCCTGATACTCCAGTCAGTCTCACTCACAAGCAGCTTAGATTATGCAAACCTAATGTGATCTGTGGCAGTAAGTGCAAGACTGTAAAATACCCCCGCCTTGGAAAAAGGATTGAGAATGACAATTTAGAACCATTCCTGCAAGACTGCCACCTCCTAGCATATACAAGAAGATGAGCCCCTTTTTTGTCCTTTTGCACAGCAGCTGATTTCTGTCATTCATCACCCAACTCTAGGTTTCAAGGTGACAGGTCATATGTGCTTCAATACTTATGTAAATAAACAATATTGGGCTGGAAAGCCAATCTAACCAATGACCTTTTACAAACAATAGGCCTTTCTATTGGAAGAGTCTGCCAGAATTCTAAGTGCCAATGAGGTAATCGAATATGCATTTGGGTTGTTAACACCAGTAGGTCCTGTGAGAAAAGCAGTTCCGCAGAGTCTATCACCAAAAAATGGCCAATGATAGATAGTCTGTATTTACAGTATTTACATTTACCCATAGTTGTTTTCATTTTAAAATCTTGCCAGATACTGACACATAGATCATTTAGAGTAAATTATGTTTTCACGTGAAGCATTATTTTTCTAGACTGTAAGTAAAACAAACAGCGTTTTCTTCTCTACTTCCTAGTTAGACAGTTGTCTGATCTTTTTTTTTTTTTTTTTTAAGGCATCCACCATTTGTTTCTTAAAGATTCCCATACCGGGGCGCCTGAGTGGCTCAGTCAGTTAAGCCTCCGACTTCGGCTCAGGTCATGATCACAGGGTCTGTGAGTTTGAGCCCCGCGTCGGCTCTGTGCTGACCGCCTGGAGCCTGTTTCGGATTCTGTGTCTCCCTCTCTCTCTGACCCTCCCCCATTCATGCTCTGTCTCTCTCTATCTCAAAAATAAATAAACGTTAAAAAAAATTAAAAACAATTAAAAAAAAAGAATGCCATACATTGTTTATTATGAAAGGCAGTAAACATACAGTTTTGTCCTTTGGGGATTTTGTTCTTTTTACTTTATTTCTTTTTAAACTTAGTCATAACTAAGTTTTGTGTTTTCTTCCATTCAAAACCTCTACATACTTTAGGTTCAAATTTGACAATACAAAATATGGATCCTTCAGAGCAGATTCCGTATGATTAGCACAGGAGGCATAAAGAATAGAAATCTGACATTAATTTCATTTGCAAATGATACAATCTTGGAATCAGGCAAAATAACAATGGACCCCAAATATGAATGCTTACATATAGCTCTTTTAGAAGCTATTTCATTTTAGGCATTTCCACTGATTTCCTTTTAAACATAGCAATAACAGTTTCTTCACAATGACACTACTGTAAAATGCATCCTTAACTGATAATGGTTACATGATACCACCTTAAAAATGGCAGGTGATAGTGCTCCTGGGTGGTTCAGTGGATTAAGCGCCAACTTTGCCTCAGGTCATGATCTCATGGCTCATGAGTTCCAGCCCAGCATCCACATAGGGCTCTGTGCTGACAGCTCAAAGCCTGGAGTCTGCTTCAGATTCTGTGTCTCCCTCTCTCTCTGCCCCTCCCCCACTCATGCTCTGTCCATCTCTCTCTCAAAAAAAAATAAATAAATATTTTAAAAACTAAAAAAACAAAACAAAACATGTTGGTGAGCTAGCTCTGCTCAGGTCCAAGGGAACCAAGATAATTTTGCAACAAATAGTGATATTAACAGATGTAGAATTCTTCAGAGGTTTCAAACTGTGCTTTAAAAATTATGTATGTTGCTTCTTTTCAGGCTTTTATGAAATGATTTCAGTTTTTTTCTTCTGGACCTTAGAAGATGCTCAAAGTTTGAAGGGCTCAGTGTGAAAGAGTGGGGAAGTAAGTAGTGATGGAATAGGTTTGGGTCACATAAAGTTTAGAAACTGTTAAAGTTTTTTTCAAGAACAATGGTAACTGTATTACAAGATGCAACGAGTGTTTACACTGATAATATTATACAGCTGAAAAATCAAATTTAGAAGCTCTGTTCCCAACAAAGCTATGGACTTGGTTACCTCCAAAAAACAGTCCTATACTTAGTGATGATTTACGTGATTTAAATCACAGTGAATAAATCACAGTCCTATACTTACTGATGATTTATGAGATTTATCGATATTTGACTCTCATGGATAATAATCTTAAACCACAGAATTGTGGTTTTCTAAATCTCTGAAGCATCTGAACTCTTTCTCTTTTTCCCTTAAACTCCTCAGAATCTTAACATATTTGTTTGCTTTGGCTGTCACAACAAAGTGCAGAACAGGTGGCTTAAACAACAGAAATTTATTTTAATTCTGGAGGTTAGAAGTCCAAGATCAAGGTGTTAGCAGGGTGGGTTTCATCTGAAGCCTCTCTCCTTGGCTTGAAAGATGGCCATCTTCTCCTGTGTCTTCAGATGGTCTTCCCTCTGTGCATGGCTGTGTACAAATTTCCTCTTTAAAAAAATTTTTTTTTTTAACGTTTATTTATTTTTGGGACAGAGAGAGACAGATCATGAACGGGGGAGGGGCAGAGAGAGGGAGACACAGAATCGGAAGCAGGCTCCAGGCTCTGAGCCATCAGCCCAGAGCCCGACGCGGGGCTCGAACTCACGAACCGCGAGATCGTGACCTGAGCCGAAGTCGGACGCTCAACCGACTGAGCCACCCAGGCGCCCCCAAATTTCCTCTTATAAGAATACCAGTCAGATTGGATTGAGGCCACCCCAATGACCTCATTTTCACTTAATTACCTCTTTAAAGACTCTATCTCAAAATACATTAATATTCCAGGGCACTGGAGGTTAGGACTCCAACATATGAATTTCGGGGTGGGGAGACACAATTCAATCCATGACATTTAATATGTAAGACAGATAAAAAGAGCCTTCTAAGGTTAAAGGGCTGGAGTCTCATAGGTCTGTCCTTCCATCTTTCTTCCCTTTCCACCTTCACCACCCCCATACCCCACCAAACTACCTCTCAGGCACCTTCTGGAAATACTAGGATGCCTAGGGAAACTATTGAACAGTCCATTTGTTTCCCAAATATTAGTGGATATTTACCATGTACAGGATTTTGTGTCACATGGGTTTGAAGAGTTGCAAAAGTAAATAAAGTAAGCCTTGCATTCAAGTAGCTTATAGCAAACCACATCATCATATAGTAATTGAATGACAGTTAAGAATTGGATCTACCTTCACATTCATGAGAGAGGTAGCAGAGGGATGTAGAAGGAACTCTGGAGGGTCCAGGCTTGAAGTGAGAAGACCCAGACATGAACATAGCTTGTTTGCTTGCTTGCTTGATTGATTGATTTATTTATTTTATTTTATTTTATTTTTTTACCTGCCTAGCAGGGGAATGCAAAGCTCAAATATACAATGAAGATTGAGGAGCATTGTACAACGATAAGCTCTACAGAAGCATAAGTTATTATTATATTAAAAATCACTAAACCAGCTTTCAAAATGTAGCATTGTTTCCACTTTCTCATTCACCACCTGCACATTCCACTGGCTAATTGCCATACTATCTGAGGTCACCTTACTTAATCAAATTTGAGTGTTCAGCCTCTATTTAAATGAAGGCTCTGTAGCCTTAACCAAATGCGATAGGTTATTACTCTGATAATTTGGGGGCTAAATTAATCAAGCCTGAGTTGGATTTTCTTTTTCCAAAATAATCCCTTTCCTTTTTCTTTAGCCATTTTGAAGTTCTAAGTTATCAAATATTTACTTTTTGCAAACTGAAGTACATTCTTCCTTTCAATCCACTCCACAATTCCCAACTGCCCCTCTCTGGCCCTTATACCTGATTGCTCACTTCCTATACAGTCTGGTCCCCCTGAGTCACTCTCCTAAAATTTACCATAATCAAAACCAAATTACCTAAAACTCTCTTTGAAGGAGTCATGTCCTTAACACATGCTTCCAATGCTTAGAGATTCTGGGTTCCACAGGAAGTCAGGCTTGCATGTTTATTCTCTGGGAACACCCTATATCCTCTCTTGGGCCACCCACAGAAACATGTATTACCCTACCACCATTACTTGCTCCTTTTCCTGCTTAGCGCAATTTCTAACCAAAGACAGAAGACTCTTCTTTTCTCTGCTTCCCAATGACTACCTTTCTTCCCTTTTGATGCACTATAATATTGCTGGAAAAATGTCATCCTCTTTTCAGTAGGCAAGGACGAAATGAGGGACTAGGCCAGGCACTGTGTGGGGAATGCATTCGAGTCAGACACACCCTCTGCTGTCTGGAGCTCACAGTCATGATAAGCTTGTAAACAGTAAGGACAATGGGAGGAAGGCTGGAAGGAGAGCTTTGCAGAGGTGGAAGTACAAGTGAAGATGAGATTCTTTTTCACTGGAGAATTGGGAACTGGCTCGGGGAAGCAGAGACATTAAAACTGGATCTTGAAGGATTTGAAGAGAAGGGCATTCCAAGTAAAGGAAGAACAAGAACAAAAACCCAGGCTAGTATAAGACTTGGCCTATTTGGTGTTCCAATCTGTACGGCAGGAAGGAGTCGGCCAAAATTGAATATGGCATAATGAGGCCAGGAAGAAGTCAGAGCATGAAGAATTTTGAATGCCAGATAGGCTCCAGTGGGTTACATGCCTGCCATTAGTGGTTCAGCCAGCCAGCAATCCCAGCAATGTTGCCACATTTCCCTGTTGCACTCAGGAAAAAAACAATGCAAAAGGAGTCTCTTTTACTGCCTTCTCTTAGGAGGGGTGCTATAAGTGAGCAACCCATCATTCCCTTGAGGGGGAAAAACAATGTGTTTATGTACTCTTGGCTCATCTGAATACCAAAATAAAGTGTAAGCTAAATACCCCTATGGGGTTAAAATTCAATTTCATCTTATATTAGCTACAAAATAACGAGTTGAAACTATTTGGAATAGTTTCTCAAGAGAAAGTACCACACAGGATTCATCCCAGGTCCTTGGTTTTCTTTCTGTTTATAATCTTCATTAAGTGATAGAGATTATATCCATATCCTCTTCAAGCCTCAGCTGTGACCTCAGGGCTGATGACCCCCCCTTGCCATCTCCAATGCAGGCTTCACTTTCACACCTACTGCAAATCCCCAGTGGTTTATACTCCATTTCTGTTTGACTCTCACATAACCATTCGTGGGGCCCAAACCCAACATCTTTTTTCTCCAAATCACATTCCTTTCCATTTTCCTTTTCTTCTTCAATGTTTCAACATTCTTCCAGAGCCACTAGCTGTTTAAAAATCATTTTTTGATTCCTCTCAACTCTGCTACCTTATCAGACTAAAAATCCAATCGACTTTCATCTAAACCTCTTTTGTCCCTATTTTCACAGTCTTTGAGTCTGGATCACTGGGACAGTTTTCTCATTGGCTTCCCTGATCTAATCCAACCTGCATATAACTGCCAAACTAATCTCCTTTAATATATCACTTTCATCATGCTGATTCCCTGCTCAATAATCTTAGATAGTTCCCTATGTCAGATGCAACCAAAATAGAGCAAAGGCCTGCTAGAAAATTTTATGAATACTCTCTTCTCTGAGCAGTATTATAATTTCAGATATACTAATGATGAAAATTGAGGCCCCACAATTTAACTTGCCTAAGACTAATAATTGGCAGAGCTAGGATTACAACCTAGTCCTTTGAGTCCTGGTCCTACACTTTGCCTTAATAGAAATTTGTGGCTCCCATGCTTGATTTTAAGAGTCTCCATAATCTTCCTTTGCTTCATTTAACCAATCTTCTTTTTTCTAACTCCCCAACAGAGCCCTCCCTATGGCCAGCCTTGGCTCCTCATTGCCTTCCTATATGCCTACCTTATTCCTGCTTTGCTATGGCTTTCTCTAGGCATACTCTAGCTTTCCCCAACCTCTGAGGCACACCTTAAACCCCATCAGTGTGGTTCTGATTTCCCTGGCAATTCCAGCCATCTTCGGTTAGATTTCTACAGTATTTATTCTCCAGCAGAGTGGCTCACAGCCTGAACACAAGGAGTAGAGGTAGGGAAGTGGGAAAATTCATGGGCTATGGATCCCTATGAGTACCAAAGCATACACTAAATTATATGCAATTCACATGTATTTGCTACTGTTTTCCAAAAACAAATAGATGCTATTGTCATTAATAAAACACACATTAAGTAGTTCATATCTGTTCTTCATCATTACATATTTCCCTAATTACAAATGCTAACCATAGATCAACCACCAGATAAAGTTTGTGAAATATACGACATTAACAGAAATCTTTAATCTCAATAAAGACAGAAACCACGTGTCTAAACACACAAATGTGAATCTTGCTGATTCACATTTGTGCATGTTCTTTAATCTTGTGAGCCCCCATGAGGTCTTAAAGGGTTTCTTATAAGATACAGCAAAACTAGGCCATCCTTCTGCATCTTACAGCACCTCGCTCAGTACTGAATACATGGTGGGTATTCAACAAATACTTGTTTCAAGCTCCCTCAGTCGGTGAAATATAACGGTATACATTAGAAAAATTTAGGCTTATTCACTAAAGGATAGGCTAGGAAAGAGCATGATTCTACAGCTTATTAAGTTGCCCAGAATGGTGGAGCTTTCCATCACTTTTTCCATCCATGGTCGCCTTGCAGGAATTTTAGTGAAAGTTCTGATTGCCACTCGATGGAACTGGGGGTCAGAACTATGGTTTAACACCAACTGATATACAGAAATTCAAATCTCCTGCTTCTATTTATAAAGCAGAAATCAGAGACCAGCCTTGAGGGAAATAATTTCAATTCTTCTTTCTCACACAGGATCAGGATCAAGGGGTGATTGAACTCCTTCAACATATTGCTGGCTTTCAAATTTAGTTAAGTAACAAGTTCAAATTAAGACCTAGATAACATCAGATAGCCACATAGTTGTTACCTATCTTTGGATAGAGAATGGGGGGAGAATCCTAGTGACTAGCATAGGCAGGAAAAGTTCTTAAGGTAGAATATGGTTCATTATAGGGCATCATTATGAATAAAACTTTTAAGAAGTAGATTTCCCAAGTAATTGAAATTTACTTATTTACAGTTTCAAATATTTTATATTAAGAATTTTTAGATCAATGTTTCCTTTTTTGTGAAGTTTATTTATTTATTTTGAGAGAGAGACAGAGCGAGAGCATGTGTGCTAGTGGGGGAAGGACAGGGAGAAAGGGAGAGAGAATCCGCCTGTAGTACAGAGCCCTACAGGAGGCTCTATCTCCCTAACTGTGAGAACATGACCTAAACTGAAATCAAGAGTTGGACATTTAACCAACTGAGCCACCCAGGCACCCCTATATCAATGTTTCTAAACTGCATTACATGCTTTCTGATTTACATTAAACAAATGATACTGAAAATAACTCTTCCTTATGCTCCTGACATTGAATATCAATAATTATTTTATACAACTCTGGTATATAACAGGGCTTTTTACTCCTTCACTGAATGGCCCCAGACTACTATCCACTTTGAGTCTTATGGGATTTAAAAAATTTTTATCCTGAAATAATTTTAGACTTAATTACAAGTTGAAAAATAGCAAAAAAAAAAAAAAAAAAAAAAAAATGGGGCGCCTGGGTGGCGCAGTCGGTTAAGTGTCCGACTTCAGCCAGGTCACGATCTCGCGGTCCGTGAGTTCGAGCCCCGCGTCGGGCTCTGGGCTGATGGCTCGGAGCCTGGAGCCTGTTTCTGATTCTGTGTCTCCCTCTCTCTCTGCCCCTCCCCCGTTCATGCTCTGTCAATCTCTGTCCCAAAAATAAATAAAAAACGTTGAAAAAAAAAATAAAAGTTGAAAAATAGCATAGAATGTCTACATATACCCTTTACTCAACTTCCCCAATGCTATTATCTTAAATAACCACAGTGCAATCAACAAAACCAAGAAATCACCATTGGTACAATAGATACTATTAAGTAAACTGCAGATCTTTTTCAAATCTCACCAATTTTTCCAATAGTGTTTTCTCTTTTCCAAGATCCAGTCCAGAATCCCACATTGAGATTAATCTCTTTGTCTCCTTAGTCACCTACAATCTGTGACAGATCCTCAGTCTATCCTGGTCTGCCACAGTCCTGTCACTTTTGATGAGTAACAGTCATTTTATAGGATGTCTTTCAATTTGCCTGACTTTTCCAATGATTTTATTAAAGTTATACATTTTCGGCAAAAATACCACAATAAGTAAGCAAGATTTTTTTCCTGTCTTTAGTACTCAATATTTAAGGGTTTGTGATGCAATGTCTTATTCCTGGTGATGTCAACCTTGGTTTCTTGGTGAAGGTAGCATCTGCTGGGAAATCTCAAGTTAATGTTTTTCCCTTGGTAATTAGTCAATATTTTTCTGATTTGTTAATACAATTTTTCCAGCTCTTTCTTCCGAGTGAGATATGAGATGTCACCCCATGTGCTCACCACTAGCAACTTGCTTTTTCTAACCTGCTGTAGGCTTAAAAATCAGAAAACATTGTATGAATTCTTTTCAAAAAAAAAAAGGTGGGGGCAAGGGTTTATTGTAGACTTTTAAAGATAAGTCTTCTTGCTGCTTAGACATCCTTTGTGGTTATATTAAAGTTCTTGGTTTTGATGTTTTCTATCTAGAATCTACATTGTTGATAATGCCTGATAAGTGACACTTCCTTAGTGGCACTTAAAGCATCAGATGAAGATATCCAAAAACTTAGAAATCTAATCATCATAAGTTGATTTACTAAATGTATAGTTCCAGTTCAACAGGCAAGTTTACTATGACCATCCCTTCCCAGTCAGTGGTACAAGAAATTAAAGTAGGAGGAGTTTGGCAGTCATTAATTCTGTTTATACTTAATACGTTCGATGTAAAGAGAAGAATCAGATGTGACTCCCATAAACCAAAAACCTGCTTCGTGATGCTATGAATGTTAATTAATCTTGCCATATCTCTAAGTTTTAATTAAACTGGCCACATCAGGCTCCAGGTTCCAAATCATCTGGGCTAAGTAGCTGAGAAAAGAATCAAGCCTTCATAGTCCATCTTCCCAAAGCCATCAGTAATATGGGAAAATCTTACTGAAAAGATATTCATAATGTCATCAAATCCACCAACTGTTTCTATGTAGATTTCACTGCAACCATTTCAGAGAGGGATGCTGTGTGCCTTAATCTCCAAATCTTTCAGAGAACAGAGAAATCTTTCAGTCCTTTCTTATTATGTGCCTCATAGATTTCCTTTTCATTCAAAATATCCATGTAGATTAAACATAATTTCCATCTACAGTGAGAAATATTTAAAAATACAGTATATGTTAATCATATATTTAAGATCTTTTCATAGGTTTCTACTGTTTTAATTTGATAAGGATGAGATCCAGCCCATTCTTCCTGGTTTATATAACCAAATAAGAACCTAAACATTTCTCAAAAAGCATGTCCTTAAAAAAAAAATGTGATTCATGGTTCTCTATCTCCCTTATGCCTGGTTCTTAAAAATGATTGAGTCACTGTTGTTCTGTTGTTTAATCTGATAATTATGCAAGCACCAAATCTTACATTGGAGCAGAAAATGTTAACACACATTGAAAAACCAAAAAGCGTAGAACTATAATCTGTATGATAAAATGCATTACTCTGTTTAAAAGGATTGTTTTACAGATGCAATTAACAATCAGCGATCATACAGTTTAGACCGGTGTTTTGATGCCATCTGTTGGAATAAGTCCTCTTACTCTCTGGAATGAAGCTATAATTTTCAGTTTACAGTTTCATTAGGCAACATACAGTATAACAGTCACCAAAAGAAGAGAAATCCTAAATACTTTCAGTTTTATAGTCTTCCATAAACAGTTAAGCATGTTGCTGAGATTTTTCAAAAGAGAGAATTTAGAAAATTAGCAACATGACCACAGATTGCTATTTTATTTCACAGTTTTAAAATATCACCAACAGTTCAAATGGCCAATGATGGTTTTCTAATTTTAGTTTCAATATTTGAAATGTGACTTCCATCCTTTTTATTTATGATTTTTATTAACTTAAAAAAATACTTGCCCTGTGCCTAAACAAGTTATGCCATAATGCCAGTGATAAAAGTTTACAAACAATCTGTCCATTAGGATACATTTCTGTTTGTTGTTAATAGCTTATTAAATGCCAGATGAAATCTTTGGGGGCCTTTAATACACTAGGGGGTGCTAGTTCTCCACACGTACATATTTATAAAGCATAACTTTTTCTACAATTAATTCTTGGGAATTATAAAAGTTGACCTAAAATTCTAATAGAGTATGTAGGCTGCATATATATCAAGAAAACAAAAGAAAAAAAGAACTCATTAAAATTACATTCTGAATTAAACAGCAAGAGTCCAAACAGGAGTGCAATTTTACACTGCAAGAGGTAAGATCCATATGGTCTCAGTTCATGGTTCAGACATCAGTTGCTAGTATTAAACAAAACCTGAAAAGAAAGTCACAGCTTTTCAAAAAGTATAGTATTGGAACCAAATTTCTTAGTGCTATTATGTCTATGGTGCTCCAAAAGAAATACAAAGCAAAACCACCAGGGAGAGGAGATTTCTTTACTAAATTTAGACAACTTACTTGAGATTCTCTTCCTTTGATATGCCATTCGAACAGTCCCAAATGACAATAAGTCACCATTAAGATCTGAACTTATGCTCTACAGTAGGCTGGTAAATTGCCTCAAGTAACTAATGGCTCTCTGTTATGAATCGTAACATCTGAATGATGAAAGTAAGCACACACACAAACGTACACACACAGACACACACACACACAGACACACACACACACACCAATATAAAGAAGACCCAGGTTTACTTTTAATATTTTTAACAGAATCAAGTCCAACAGGGACATTATTCCAGATTCCATTCTATATGTAGTACGGGGGTGGGGGCGAGGGTATATTTTTTCTTTCCTCTTTTTGGGTTTAGTTTTGTTTCTTTAAAAAAACTAACCAATAGGACTCCAGATGTACTCAAATTCAGGTAAAGCGTACTAATGCACAATTTTCCACCTTTAGAGATAGCTTGATTTTCAAGAAACTTTCTTGCAAAATAGAAGCCCTGGCATTTCTTTATCAATTGATGGAATCTACTTCCTTTTTTTTTTAAGTTTATTTATTTATTTAAAGAAAGAGTACAAGCAGAGGAGGGACAGAGAGAAAAAGAGAGAGGGAATCCCAAGCAGGCTTCATGCTGTCAGCGCAGAGCCTGATGCGGGGCTCTATCTCGCAAACTGTGAGATTATGACCTGAACTGAGATCAAGAGTCAGACACTTAATCAACTGAGCCACCCAGGCACCCCACCAGGATCTACTTGTAACTTATTTTGCTTCTTCCTCTTCCCATTCCACCAAACTGCAGGAATTCATCTAGTCTCTCCCATCTTTTCTTAGTACAACTAGAAATATTCCAAAAAGTTGTTCCCAGGTTGCTACATTTTCTGCTCCACCAAATGCCATGGGAGTACTGGTAGATTCTATAGACTTGCTATATATTGCTTGCAGTGGGAAATATCACACCCAGTAGGAGTTTGTTCAGGACACTCTGATATTATGGTAAAGAATATTTTTAAAATATTTAGATGAAGTCATATCTCTGGATTACCTCCCAGCACATTAACCCATAGCAGGAAGAGAACCATGTACTTTTCCTAAACAGAAATACAAATATAATGCTCCAGGGGTATTTTATCAATACATACAAATGATATAACACCTAGAATGTATGAACAATTAGCCAAGACCTCCACAGGGCTACTGAAGGGTTTTATGCAATGATTTTGGAAAATCCTAATCTGAGACCATCATCTGTTATTTTATGAATGTATATCCTCCAAACTCTGCCTAGTAGCAGCTTCACAGTTGCAAGTACACAAATGCTTTAAATTTGCATTTAAAAAGGCAATTTCATGGGTTCATTCTGAGTCACAACAGAGATTTGTCACATACATCACGTTTCATCCTTTCTTCAAGGACAGAGGCCAAATCTAGCATTATTTATACCTTGGTATAGGAGATGAAGGCAAGAAAATGTTTTTCAAAATATTAGTAATTATTAGAGTTGTCAACTTCTACTCACAAACAGTATAAACTGTGTCGTCGTTCTATATTTGGATCACAGGATCTGAGTTAGAAGGGGCCTAAAAGTCATTTTATTAAACCCCCCATGCATGAATTCCCCTTACTCATCACAGATAAATGGCTTTCCAGTTTCAACTTACACCCCTCTAATCACAGAAAATCACTGCCTTACAGGCATAATTATTAGAAAGCTCTGCCTTTTATTGACTGGATGCCTGTCTTCTCACCATCTTTTTTTATTGGTCAGGTTATGCTGTGTGTCAGTTGTTCTACTGCCTGGGATCAGTTCCCAATTCAGCCAGTTACTAGCTTTGTAACTTTAGATAAGTAACTTACTTTCTTTGGCCCTTCAACACACATTTAGGATTTGATCACTTATCATTACCTCCACCACTATCACCCTTGTCCCTGTAACCACTGTCTCGAAAATTCCTATCATTTTTCTGTCCTACAAATCTATTCTCAACATGGCTGCTGAGAGTGATCCATTTCAAGTTTGGTCAAACCAAGTCAGTCTTCTGATCAAAACTGTACAATGATTTCACATTTAATTCAGAGTAAAAGTTTAAGTCCACACAATGTCCTCCATGTTCTTCTACACTGTGATGCTCTGCTTTTATTCCTTTCCCCTTTCCCCTCAGCCATTCAGGCAGCTTTAGCCACACTCATCTCCTTCCTGCAACTCAAGGCCACAAGACACATTCCTGCATTGGGTCTGTGCTCTGTTCTCACACCTCCCACCTCCCACCTCCCCACCCTGCCCCACCCCAACCCAGAACCTTGCCTGTGAATCCATCTTTTCCCTCAAGTCTTTGCTTAAATCTCACTTTCTCAAAGAGACCTATTTTGGCTCCTTAATAAAGGCAAACTGAGCCCCATCCACTTCATCACTCAGCACTCCTGATGATTCCCCTTAACCTACCTACTTTTTCTGTTTTTTTCCCATACTATTTCTCACTTCCCAATTTACTATGCAATTTATTAACTTTTTATTAATTATTATCTATCTCCACTAAAATAAACTTCATAAGGACAGAGACTTTTATCTATTTTGTTCATAACCCCTTGTATACAGTAGACATTCAATAAATGTTATCAAATAAGTGAATGAATTTGAGGATAGTAAGTTAAAACATACACAGCTTGGAACACTTTCATATACTTATTACTATTATTACTGCTATAATTGCCATTACTGTTACTGTTATTGTTACTTTTTGTGTGTCATTCTTATCATTACCTGAAGCATCCTTGCCTGTTTCCTAAGCTGTAATTACTAAAGGCCTCTGATCTATAGGGTCAGATCATCTCCCATCTTCTGGGCTAGTCCAAGCAAAGCTGACACTGTATTAGAAGCCTGATCTTTGGAATTGTTCTTCTTTTTAGTGTGGGATGAGTCCACAGCACTTACTCTACGAAAGCACTCTCCTCTAATTCTCACTGGGGCACATGTCTGACCATCTGTCTTACTTTCTCTTCATACTCCTGGGCCCCTTCTGTGACAGCCCTAAACGCCAGGTCACCAAGGTCTAATTTTAAAATACACTTTAAACGTTGTGTTATCATTTGTTAAAGGAGATGTAAACACTATAAATGCAGCACACTCAACAACTGGACTGAATTGTTGACCATTTAGATGGATACAAGTGGTTTCTAAACTTTTTCCTGATCTAACCCTTCTATGCAGTAGTCAATCAATATTTGTTCAATGAGTGAATCCTCTTTTTTTTAATGTTTATTTATTTTGAGAAAGAGAGAGAAAGAGATAGAGAGAGGGAGAGGGAGGGGGGAAGGGTTAGAGAGAGGGAGAGAAAGAATCCCAAGCAGGCTCTGTGCTGTCAGCACAGACCCGATATGGGGCTGGAACCCACAAACCATAAGATCAGGACCTGAGCTGAATAAAAGAGTCAGATATTTAACCAACTGAGCCACCCAGGTGCCCCAATGAGTGAATACTCAAAAATGACCAAAAAAAAGTCAAATTAATGTTACAGTTATTACAATTACTTCTAAAATTAAAGTTTATATGTAAACATTTGTTTTTAAATATTACTTTAAAAATTAAATATGTCACCAATCATATTAGTTGTCCTTCAATACAATTTAAATTCATATTACATGTGGTAATATGTAAAGAAAAGCAGGCTTCTGTCTACAAGTCCAGAGAATGACAGTTTTTGCCTGGCAGTAAGGAATCACGGCATAACGTCTCCATGTTTCTACTTTAAGTGTTGATTACGCACGCCTCTGTTTTATACATCTAAGGAATAAAAGATGATACAAGTTACCAGCTCCCTCTCTCACCATAAATTTCATCCTCCTTAAAAAATGAGCTTGTTTGACAAAATAATAATTGAAATATTCCACGTGGAAATGTTTCCAAAGTATCTTTATTTTTTTTTAATTTTTTTTTAATGTTTATTTATTTTTGAGACAGAGAGAGACAGAGCATGAATGGGGGAGGGTCAGAGAGAGGGAGACACAGAATCTGAAACAGGCTCCAGGCTCTGAGCTGTCAGGACAGAGCCCGACGCGGGGCTAGATCTCACGGACCGCGAAATCATGACCTGAGCCGAAGTCGGAGGCTTAACCGACCGAGCCACCCAGGCGCCCCTCCAAAGTATCTTTAAAAGGGATATTTATAACACTGAGAAGAACATGACCATCATAAAGATGGCACATGAAAACACAATGTATGAAGATAGTGAAAGGGGATAGGGGTAGGGGATATTTCAGGAAAAAATAAGTCATACTAGGGAAAAAAAATTCCTTTCAGATACTTGAGAAATATCATTTAGAAAAACACTAAATTTATTTGATGTGACTCTAGAGGCCAGAATTAGGTCCACTGAGGACTTACAGGAGGAAAATTTTAGTTTAACATTAGGAAAATCTATAAAATAATTAATGTAGACCAAATATCAAACTGAGTGGCTTTGATGCATCAAAAGTTTTCTGTCCAGGAGCGCCTGGGTGGCGCAGTCGGTTAAGCGTCCGACTTCAGCCAGGTCACGATCTCGCAGTCCGTGAGTTCGAGCCCCGCGTCAGGCTCTGGGCTGATGGCTCAGAGCCTGGAGCCTGTTTCCGATTCTGTGTCTCCCTCTCTCTGCCCCTCCCCCGTTCATGCTCTGTCTGTCTCTCTCTGTCCCCAAAAAAATAAATAAAAAACGTTGAAAAAAAAAAATTAAAAAAAAAAAAAAGTTTTCTGTCCAAGAAATGTAAACAAAGGCCAGATAACCACCTGCATTGCTTTGCTAAGGCTAGGTGACAAAAATCAAATTTATTTTCTCACAGTTCTGGAAACTGGAAGTCCAAGATCAAGCTGTCAGCAGAATTATTTTTTTCTGAGGCCTTTCTCCTGGATTTGCAGGTGGTTATCTTCTTCCTGTGTCTTCACATGGTTTCTTTTGGGTACACATAGCCCTGATACCCCTTTGCGTGTCCTAATCTCCTCTTATCTCATAAGGATACCAATCAGATTGGGTGAGGATTCACGCTAATGGCCTCATTTTAACTTAATCAACTTTTTAAAGGCCCTGTTTCCAAATACAGTCACATTCTGAGGTACTGGGGATTAAGGCTTCAACATATAAATTTAGGAGAACACAATTAAGCTTATAACAACAAGATATAGAAGAGACAGACACTGTAGCTAGTGTGGGGGAAGGAGTTGTAATAGATATTACCAAAGGTCTACCTTCTAATTCTTAGTTCAGAAACTTGGGGGGACATAAACATAAAATCTTATTTTTTTTATTTCTATTAATTTTATTTTATTTTTTTTCAATATATGAAATTTATTGTCAAATTGGTTTCCATACAACACCCAATGCTCATCCCAGAAGGTGCCCTCCTCAATACCCATCACCCACCCTCCCCTCCCTCCCAACCCCCATCAACCCTCAGTTTGTTCTCAGTTTTTAACAGTCTCTTATGCTTTGGCTCTCTCCCACTCTAATCTCTTTTTTTTTCCTTCCCCTCCCCCATGGGTTTCTGTTAAGTTTCTCAGGATCCACATAAGAGTGAAAACATATGGTATCTGTCTTTCTCTGTATGGCTTATTTCACTTAGCATCACACTCTCCAGTTCCATCCACGTTGCTACAAAGGGCCATATTTCATTCTTTCTCATTGCCATGTAGTACTCCATTGTGTATATAAACCACAATTTCTTTATCCATTCATCAGTTGATGGACATTTAGGCTCTTTCCATAATTTGGCTATTGTTTAGAGTGCTGCTATAAACATTGGGGTACAAGTGCCCCTATGCATCAGTACTCCTGTATCCCTTGGGTAAATTCCTAGCAGTTCTATTGCTGGGTCACAGGGTAGGTCTATTTTTAATTTTCTGAGGAACCTCCACACTGTTTTCCAGAGTGGCTGCACCAATTTGCATTCCCACCAACAGTGCAAGAGGGTTCCCGTTTCTCCACATCCTCTCCAGCATCTATAGTCTCCTGATTTGTTCATTTTGGCCACTCTGACTGGCGTGAGGTGATATCTGAGTGTGGTTTTGATTTGTATTTCCCTGATGAGGAGTGACGTTGAGCATCTTTTCATGTGCCTGTTGGCCATCCGGATGTCTTCTTTAGAGAAGTGTCTATTCATGTTTTCTGCCCATTTCTTCACTGGGTTATTTGTTTTTCGGGTGTGGAGTTTGGTGAGCTCTTTATAGATTTTGAATACTAGCCCTTTGTCCGATATGTCATTTGCAAATAACTTTTCCCATTCCGTTGCCTGCCTTTTAGTTTTGTTGGTTGTTTCCTTTGCTGTGCAGAAGCTTTTTATCTTCATAAGGTCCCAGTAATTCATTTTTGCTTTTAATTCCCTTGCCTTTGGGGATGTGTCGAGTAAGAGATTGCTACGGCTGAGGTCAGAGAGGTCTTTTCCTGCTTTCTCCTCTAGGGTTTTGATGGTTTCCTGTCTCATATTCAGGTCCTTTATCCACATAAAATCTTATTTATCTAAGGTCTGATTCTCTAGAGCTCTGCTTCAGCATGTGATTGGACATTTATGGTAGGATTGTTTCACCTTTTTTTAAAGTTTATTTATTTATCTTGAGAGAGAGAGAGAGAAAGCACAAGTGGAAGAAGAGAAGAGAGAGAGAGACAGAGAGAGAATCCCAAGCAGGCTCTGCACTGTCGCTGCGAAGCCTGATGTGGGGGCTCGAATCCATGAACCGTGCATGAGATCATGGCCTGAGCTGAAGTCAGATGCTTAACTGACTGAGCCACCCAGGCTCCCCGATTGTTTCATCTTTTGTCCTAGATAAATAGTATATGCTAAATGTAAGACAGTCTGATTTAAATTGGTATTTATATTATACAAATAGTATTAACATAAATAATTTCAGGAATATTATTTAAAAATTGTTTTAATGTTTACTTTTTTGAGACAGAAAGAGAGAGAGAGAGAGACAGAATATAAGTGGGGGAGGGGCAGAGAGAGGGAGACACAGAATCGGAAGCAGGCTCCAGGCTCTGAGCTGTCAGCACAGAGCCCGATGCAGGGCTCGAACCCACAAACTGTGAAATCATGAACTGAGCTGAAGCTGGATGCTTAACCGACTGAGCCACCCAGGCACCCCTCAGAATATTATTTTTAAGTGACTATTTACTACATAAAATATCCACAATATTAAGATTTTAAAAATAAAGGAAAATAGTTGTCCAGCCTTCTGTCACCTATAGTGATGAAAGTCTTCATTTTGTATTTTCTTCTCATTAGCTGTAAGTGTGCACAACACACTGAGAACAGACTTAGACATGGCATCAGGTACTAAGAAACTCAAGACCACTGAAAGGAAGCAGCTACAAGGATTGGGAATGATTTGAATGAGATGGGAAGGAGAGAAGAAAGCCTAGAAATGAGTCAAAAGTCTCAAATCTGGAGGAACTTAAAGGATAACAAGTGTTTCAACATTTAACAGATATTTCTCAAAAGGTACAAGAACTGAATTCAAGAAAAGCAATTTAGAGTAGAGGCAAAATTTATGAGTTGAACATTGTCATGTTCTGATATGAGCAAATCTGCTCCCTAAATTCTCCCCTTAGGCAGCTCTTCACACATGGGGTTAAAATTAAATAACCATAGAATCAAAACCACAGCAAGATATCACCTGACACCTGTCAGAATGGCTATTATCAAAAATGCTAGAGGGGTGCCTGGGTGCTGGCTCATTCGGTTAAACATCCAACTTCGGCTCAGGTCATGATCTCGCAGTCCGTGAGTTCAAGCCCCGTGTCGGGCTCTGTGCTGACAGCTCGGAGCCTGGAGCCTGCTTTGGATTCTGTGTCTCCCTCTCTCTCTGCCACTCCCCCACTTATGTTGTCTCTCTGTCTCTCAAAAATAAATAAACATTTTTTTTAAAAAGGCTAGAAATAACAAGTTAGTGAGGATGTAGAGAAAAGGGAACTCTTGTGCAGTGTTGGTGGGATATAAGGTGGTACAGCCATTATGGAAAACAGTATGGAGCTTCCTCAAAAAAACAAAAAAGGGAACTACCATCTGATCCAGCAAGTCCACTTCTGGGTATTCATCTGAAGAAAAGAAAAACACTAATTCAAAAAGATATGTGCACCTCCTCCATGTTCACTGCAGCATTATTTATGTATCCAACATATGGGAATAATCTAAGTGTCCATCAGTGGATGAACGGATAAAGAACACACACACACACACACACACACACACACACACACACACACAGAGGAATATTAGTTAGCCATAAGAATGAAATCTTGCCATTTATAACAACACAAATGGGCCTCAAGGGCATTATGTTAAGTCAAATAAATCTGACTGAGAAAAAGAAATACTGTACGATCCCACTTATATGAATCTAAAAAAGTTGAATTCATAGAAACAGAAAGTAGAATAGTGGTTACCAGGGGTTGGAGGTAGGATAAGTGTGAAGATGCTGTTCGAAGGGTACCACCTTCCACTTATGAGACAAATAAGTTCTGGGGATCTAATGCACAGCATGGTAACTATAGTGAGTAATACTATATTATGTACTTGAAAATTGCTAAAATAAATAAATAACCATAGAATATTTTTAGAGTCTCTAAAGGTGTAAGCCTTCAAAGTATCACCTTACTGTTGTTCTCCAGTTAGTAGACTGTATACTGTTGTATACTCCAGGTGTATTTAGCAGCAACAAAACTCTCACAACTAAACATTTAAATTGAATTATGTTCTAAATATTATTACCAGCAAGTATCACCTATTTTTTCCTTGCAGAAGTAAAATCTCTAAAACTATATCCTTCAGTCAACAAACCATGAAAAGTCTTCATCTTTGTAATGAGAAAAAAAAATCATCTTCTGGACAGAGTGCCTGCAAGAATCAGATGGGATAATATAATTAAAGTTCTTTGTAGGGGTGCCTGGGTGGCTCAGTCAGTTGAGTGTCTGACTCTTGATTTCTGCTCAGGTCCTGATCTCAAGCTTCATGGGACTGAGCCTCTTGTTGGGCTCCATGCTGGGCATGGATCCTGCTTAAGACTCTCTCTCTCTCTCTCTCTCTCTCTCTCTGTCTCTTCTCTCTCTCTCTCCCACTCCCTCTCTCTCTTCTCTCCATCTGCTGCCCACCATGCTCATGCTCTCTCTAAAATACAACTAACTAACTAACTAACTAACTAACTAACTAACTAACTAACTAAATACAGTTCTTTGTAGCCTCGGAGTCACCAAGCAAATGTTAGGGAATGTTACTTATATATGTCAGAGAGTCTTTTCTAGGTACCAGCACAGATAGCAGAAGATATGAACAAATATGAATGTGGTTTCTGACTAGACATCAAGTGGAAGCCCTGTAGTCAGACTTCTGGGATCAAACCCTGGCTTTGTAGCTTATTAGTCCCATAACCTTGGGCAAGTTACCTGACTTCTTGGTTAGGTAACTTGCATCTGCAAGTGGGGATAATAATTGTTCCAACACTCAGAGAGCTTGCTGTGAGGAAAAAGTAATATGATTATGTGAAAAACACATAGAACAACACCAAACATCAAGTAAATTATCAATAAAATATTAGTTGTTACTTTTGTTATTATTTAGCTCAAAATTTAGTTTGGGGACCAGATAGATAATGATATGTCCATGATGTATATATGTATACACACATGATGTATATATGTGTATATATATATACATATACACATGAGACATGTGTATACATATGCATACATACACTCTGTACATAAGGTAATAAATTTAAAATGCCGTAAGTGTGGAATAGTCAGTGTCTGAGTAAGTGCACTGGATAGAATCTCAGTATTTGACAGATGCAGGAAACCATTTTAGGATATGAGTGTCTGACCTAGGAAACAGTTTTGTTTACTCAACTATCTTTCCTCTAAAATGTGACATTCTTGAGGGTAGGGGTCATATCTAACTCACCATTTAATCCTCAATGATCAGCACATTACTGACATATCCACAGTTCTAATAAACATTTGTATGGTGAATACAAGAATAAATGAATGGATGAAAAGGTAAGGAGCATATTCTGGAAACTGAGAACATTGTGTGCCCAGAGCAGGAGATTCACATGATAATTAATAACAGTAGTTACTACTTATTAAACCTGCAAACAAATGAGACAGGTCCCAGGGAAAACTAGATTTGATTGTAGGAAAAGAAAGGTAAGGGAGCAGAAGAGAAAAAGGCTAAAAGCATTTTTGCAAAGAGAGATATTTGTACTAGCATAATGATCCCCTGATTCAGGGACTCATGGCCCGAGGCATCTTCACAGCTCTCTGCACACTAATTGTGGGCACTTAGGAATCTCCTCACTAGAGAAGAACTCTAGAACACAGCCTCCATGAAAGTCAAGGGCCTCCAATACTTCCTTTTCATCACAATGAACAACAACAGCACCTTCATATTTAGAAATCTTTAGTTAACCCACTAATGTCTACACAGAGTCAACTAACACTCTTCCCAGATGGGAATGCATCTCATTTTATAAAGTCTACTTAAGAAGAAATACCACAACCTCTAATGTTAAGTCTTTGTTGTCAGGAAGTGATTCTGTTTCTTCAATAAAACCCTATTGATTTCCTCAGGATAAAATTAAAGAGCAACATGTCATTCTGTTCTTTGAAACGGTTCCTTTTTTTAATTTTTTAAGCATCTTTTAATATGTACTCTCTTCTCCAAGTTAAATCATTTCAGTTCCTCCTAAAACGCCTCTGAGGTATTTTTTTAAATATTGCTTTATCACTCCTATGCCTTTCCTCTAACCTCTCCAACCCTGTGTGTGCCAGGGAGTGAACCACTGTTTACATATTATTCCTTCTGACCTTTAAGTTCAGGACTCATTTTCCAGTGGGACTGCCTTGAAGGTGCCTTTGTGAGAATTAGGAGAAGATGCCACCCTCTGGGCAGACCATTTTAAAAAGTTCCCCTCTCCAGAAAGGCCAATTAGAAAAGGGCCTCTTGGAGTGAAGAAAAAAGTGCTCCCTCCTTGTCCTTTGGTCAGGCATATTTATATGCTGAACAAACTGAAGAGCCACACATGGCAGCCCTTTGAGCCCTCTGTGTTTGGAGAATAGGATTAGTTATATAGTATCTATGTGCCACAGAGCATTGTTCTCTTGGAAAGCAAACCCCTTCCAGGTTCTTACCTCTATTTTTTTTTTAAGTGTAACCCTCTGCTTAGCAGAACCTTGAAAATAGCCTGATAAGGACTAAAAAAATAAATCATGAATTTTCTGTTCTTACATGCCATTTTCCTGTCTATTTCTCTATTATGCTTACTTTCTAAGCTACAGCTTCAACGGTGTTAATTTCCCTGTGACGTTGAGAATTTCTTGAGTGGTGTAAACATAATCAACCATACCTTTGAATGACCTGACAGCAACACGAGCTGAGCATCTCTGCAGAGTCACAGTCACTTTGGAGGAAATATGGAGGCAGGGTTCTGCCTTCAAAAGTACTAGCATCTAGCTGGGGAGACAGAACACCTACATTTAGAAATAGACAATCATGCAGAACCACAAATGTTAAGATGCTATTAAGGGGAGACAGATGTGACAGGGGTACAGATGAAATGAAAATCACAGGGTAGGGAAGCAGTAATGAAGTAAAAGTGGCTTGGAAGCTTTTAGGGACCTTGGAGTAGGTAGAAGACTTACATGCATAGAGAAAGAATGGAATGTGGACTTGGCAGTATGTTTTCCCTCTTCCCCAAGGTACAATCCCACTTCATCCCTAAAGAAATGGATGCACTGGAAAGGACACTGGGCTCAGAGCGTAGGAGTCTAGGTTCTAGTACACCTACTAATAACTTTCATTATGACCTTGGACCAGTCTCTTCACATTTCTGGATCCCCATGACTTCGTCTTTTAAATGTGGCAGTGGAAAAGATCACTTCCAAGGTGGATTCCACCTCTTAGTTTCTATGATGTTCTGTATTCTGTGAGTTGTTTCTTTATTTCCAATTTAAGAAGATCATTGTTACTTCTGATCCCTATCTTCTAAAATGCTATCTCAATTTATCCTAACCTCCCCTTCTGAACCAGCCCCAAGTATCACAAATGTAAGTGTCAAAGTCAAACAATTCTAGTCTCTGGTCTATTTACCTTTTGTTCTTACATCTGAGAAATTAATCACACTTAAAGCCATTTTTCACTTAATGTTTTAGCCTCATAGAGCTGAGGTTTCCTTGACTTAAAAATGTAATCATTGTGATAGGGCATGAAATCATAAATCCACTAAACTTTTCCACTGTTATTTTCTTGGTCAATATACTCTTCACAACATGCTTTAGAAACATTGCATAAACTCTGATAATGCAATTTGTTATTAAATGGATTTAAATATGCAGGGGTCAATATTCAACCCTAAATGTTACTATTTTTATATTAAAAACCATATATAAGCCAAATTCGTGTATAAGGAAGCTAATGATTACTACCTCTTTTTAATAGGTTAATCTAAAAATGTTAAATAAAAAAAGAATTCTACAGAGAAATTAGAAATCTTTATTCAATAAATGGATACTTAGAATATCTGTTACATATTTTCAGCTAGAATATCCATTAGATATCAGCTAGAATATCCTTTGTTATTTAGAAAAAAATCTTTGTTACAATTGTTATATAGAAACAATCAACAGAGTTCTTGGAGTTCTGTCTTAACAAGAGAGCATCTATAAAATGCAGATGTTGAGGTCAGAATTAACTGTTATCTACCCAACCAAATGTTGACACAATTGACACAATATCAAAACCATCATATACTAACTCCCAGTCAAATAGATGCCTATATCTCCACTGCCTCCCAAATCTCCATTAATATGACAGAAAATGAATAAAATAATTGATAAACCCACAAGAATAAAGGAATAATAGAGGAGATGACTGGAAGCAAAAACAAAAAACAAAAAACAAAAAAAAAAAAACCAAAAAACAAACAACAACCCATGATTAATATTTTGGAATGGAATGGTAAGTGGTAACTAATTTAGCAGCATGAGGAAAGCTAAAACCTAGGTCTTAGGGAGAAGCAGCAAGAAGCCTGCAAATTCATGCACCAAGGAGGAAGGAGTGGTTAGAAATCTGTATGGAGAAAATTAGACTCTCAGATGCCCCTGTCCCTGCACCAACCGGAGGGCTTGATCAGAAAAACTCTAGATTAGGAGACATTAAGTGTAACAGAGAGGAGGGGTGTACAACCATACAGAAAACCTGGGTATTAAGTAACAAGTACTCTCAAACATTTTGTTCTTAGGGTCACTTTATACTTCAGAATTTTAAGGACCTTGGGGTACCTGGGTGGCTCAGTCAGTTGAGCGTCTGACCTTGGCTCAGGTCATGATCTCACTTCTTGTGAGTTCGAGCCCCACGTCGGGCTCTGTGCTGACAGCTCGCAGCTCAGAACCCTGGAACCTGCTTCGGATTCTGTCTCTGTCTCTCTGCCCCTCCCCTGCTCGTGCTCTGTCTCTCTCTCTCCGTGTATCTCTCAAATATAAATAAACATTAAAAAAAATTTGATATTAAAAAATTTAAAAAGAAAGAATTTTAAGGACCTCAATGACTTTTTGTTTATTTTGGTTATATGCATCAATATTTGTCTTATTATAAATTACATCTGAAAACATTTAAATATTTATAAAATCATTTAAATAAAAATAACAAGCCTATTACATATTAATACTTTAAATAACATTTTTATGAAACATAACTATATTTTTTAAAAAAGTGAGAAGAGTGGCACTGTTTTACATTTTTGTGTATCTCTTTAATGTCCGGCTTCATAGAAAATAGATTCTTATATCTGTTTCTGCATTCAATTGATCACGCATGTTGTTTTGGTAAAAGAAGATTAAGAAAAATCCAGCCTCACAGCAACATGCATTTAGAAGGAGAGGAGGGTTTTAATAACCTTTTCAGATAATTGTAAATATTTTTCTTTGATACTATACCAAAATTCAACAAGTGGTAGCTTCTGAAAGGAGAATTGTGATAGTGAATTTGAAACCATACCAATGAACTTTTTTTACTCTGTTACATTAAAAGTCATTTGTCTATCTTGCACTTTCACCCATGCATTGTTTTGTAATGTTCTGCATTGGTCATTTAAAAAGAATCAGTTTACTGATTTAGATAGATCTTGCAAATATTGGCACATTTTATTATATAAAATCAAAAAATCACACTGGTAACTCATTTCTGAACTCATTACTAGGAAGATTTTAAGCTTGTGGTAGTGGAAAATACAAGTCTCCCAAAATCCTAAATTTCTTTCTCAAATTCCATTATTGGCAACAAATATCATGAGTTGTTTTTCTTGAGGTGACAAAATTACCTTGTTTATTCTTGAGGGAATGTCCGCAAGATAGCCACATTACAATGACCATCCTATGTAAGTCACTCCTTCAAGTAAAAATGGTGCTCTGGGGAAAAAAACCTGTAGTGCAGCTTGTAACTCAAACAACTGCACAGTGCTTTTCCTCAAGACACCATGGTACGTTGGTACATTTGCAGAAGTGCCTTGTGTGTACTTCTCATTTCTCCAAAGAGAACAATAAAAGGATGTGCATGCACTTAAGGGTCAAGATGAAATAATAATTAATCACTTTTACTATTCACTGAAAAGATTTTTAAATGAAACTGGCTGTACTTTTTTTAACTGTAAGTGCATAGTGGTGAAGGATGCACTGATGGCTAATAGAGTTTGGTGCCGCTGATTAGTGGTAGGCACGAGCAATTTTTTTTTTTAATCAGGGTTGCTTTTGCATCATCAGTGCAAATATCAACACAGTGAAAAAAGCAAATACCTTATTAGTATTATTATGGGAATTGTTTTGACTCTGGAATCCCTGAGTCTAAGAAGCCTCTGGGGTACATAAACCACATTTTGAGAACTGCCAATGCAAATACTTTATTATGTATTCTTAAAAATATGGCAGTCAGGTTTTTACCTCCAGGCAAGATACTAGATGATTTCTCTATGGAGAAACTGGTCAGCCCAGATTGAAGGCCTATGGATAATGACATTTAAGGGTTTACAAATGAAACAGCCAATGAATCTTAGCAATAGAAAATCTTGTCTTGCCCCTGACATCCGCACGTGTGGGCGTGCGCGCGGGCGCGAGAGCGCGCGCGCGCACACACACACACACACACACACACGCACCTCCCAATATTTTCCTGGTGCCTCGTGTTTTAAATATGAAATGAAGCCAAAGATCGCGAAATACCTTAGAAAAGCCTCTAGGAAAAAAAAAATCTGACGAATATAAACACACAAACTGAAAATTGAGACAATGCAGAGAGCAACAATTAAATATAAAATCAGTGTCCTTAAAGAGAGATAAGAAAACTATTGCAACCATGAAACAGGAATAGGTCAATAAAGACCTCTTGAAACCTTAAAAAATATGATAGTAAGACTTTAAGAAATTCAGTAGGATGTTTAGAAGACAAGAGTTGAGACAAAGTCAAGTTTGTTCTACCTTACAGAATGCAGAACAAAAAGACAGGTAAAGGAAAAATAGGAGAGAAAAAATAAGAAAAGTGAAGAATCAATCCAGAAATCTTAAAATCTGACAATTAGTAGGAGTTCCAGAAAGAGAAGCATAGGGAAAAGAAATTATAAAGAATTAACCCACAATATCATTCCAATCCCAAAAGACTTAAATTTATAGATTCTGAAATAGACAACAAAACTTGTATGCCAGAACTTATCACTATGATATGTTAGTACTTTAGGGATAAAAGAAAATCCTAATAGCTTCTAGAATGGGGAGCGGGGAAAAGGTGCTCACATGTAAAGGATCATCAACCAAAATTTAAACTTCTCAACATGAACTTTCAATGCTAAAATACAATGGAATGATGTCATCAAAATACTAAGAAAACATTTCTTCTACAACAGAGTTCTATACCTGGACAAGTATAAAGGTAGACTATAGACAATTTCAGACATTTTCAAAAGTATTTACCCCCTATCCACTTTCTCAGGAAATTACCAGGACATATTTTCATCACAATAAGAGAGTAAAGGAGAAAAACTAGCCATAGGATCCAACCCAAGAGAGAAATGAATTCCTAGAACGATGACAGTGGAAAATCCCAGATGATGCTTATGTGTCCTATTAAAGAGCAATGAGTCTGGATTGGAGCAAAAGGAAGGAAGGCTTCAGGAGGGGTGTCATAGGACAAAATGAAACTGATAGATTATCTGGAATACTTGACCGTATTGAGAGGGATATAGCTCAAACAGACAATTTAAGGAAGAAAACTAAAAAAAATATGGGTCAATGATGGAGTCTGGGTGGGGGGAATGTGATAAAAGCATACCATATAGCGTAATTATGAAGAAAATTTACATCATCATAATGTAAACACCAATTATTCATTTAACCCAAATATTGTCCCAAGGGAACAGGAACACAGTAGACCCCCCCCCCCCCCGTCCCAAGGGGGTCTCAGGAGACATATGGTTTTCATGATGAACCTTATAAAACTATTTGACTTTTTGAGCTATGTGTTTGACTTTGATAAAAATTAAATTAAGAAAAAATTAGGACTTTGCAGATAACCTTCCACCATGTATGACTTTTTGGTGCTATAAAAAGGACTATACACTCATTGCTCCACCAACTGTCAGAGCAAGAGTTTTCAATTTTTTTTCCCTCTGGGACACACATGACAAGTGAGAAGTGACATCCCATGGATGTTCCCATTGTGCTAAATTTAACATGATGTTTCTGTCCTGCTTAAGAAATTATATCAGAATACAGGTGACTAAGAAGGAATACTATAGGATAAATTTGAACAGTGGTTGTGTCCAAAATTTAATATTCACAATTACCCCAACTTTAGATAGTCTTAGTAAGAGATTGACATACCTCATGACTGATTTTAATACACTAATGTGTCATAATACTAAGCTTGAGAACTGTTGGGTTATAGCAGGATCCCCAAACTCAGATGCCTACCAGAGTCAGGCATGTAAGAAAACAGTAAACCATGTAAGCCTCTCATTCTTGCCATTTCCTTTCATAGAGTCATGAAATCAAAGAACTTTTATTATTATCATTATAAGAAGCAACAGAGCCTGTGTGATGTTGGAAGATAACTGATCTTCAGCCATCATATATAGCAGATCAATGAAAGTAGAGGCATCTATGGCAAACTGTAAGGATAAGTCATTTACAGGCAGCATTACTTGGCTCCAACCATTTCCAACCAGGCTAGAACAGAGACACATGCTCATTCCATCTCATCCATATCTTACACTTCCACATCCTAATGTGAGTCTCTTGTTAGCCAAGATGTAGGTCATCATAGATGATTCATGTTTCTAAGGCAGGCCTGATTTGCAGACTTAACTCTCGCTTTTGAACTCACATCCCATGAAAATGTCCTGGAGAGTCCAACATTTCCATGTACAAACTTCACCTCCCAGATGTCTTCTCACAACTGGAAAATATATACAAATCCTGTATCCAACCATGTACCCAAATCTTCAGTTCAGAAAATAAGATTATCATATTTGTCATCTAATTCAATTGCATAGAAGCATAACTCCTTTTCCTATTAGGCCATGTGGTGCTACTTGGACTGAGCTAATGCCCAGTGACTAGGAGGGTGGAGATCATAGATGTTGGACTTGGCAATGTCTTCAAAGGACGTAACAGTGCAGGGCATAGGAGGATACCATACCAGTAATTTAAATAATATTATTGCCTTCTAACTTTCCTCCCAGATCCCATCCCCCTCTTCCTAGCCCTCCTTGGATAGCCTTCCCTCATCCTTCAAGCACATGGTTGGAGTGTCCCACAAGGGCAACTTCATTTATGCCATCTTCATCCTGACATGTCCCCATCTCTAAATTTGGATCTCAACCTTCCTACCAGGCTCAGAGGAAGAGGTTTCTGACCTTTTGTCTAAAGATCACAGCCTTTATTTATCCTGGGATCTACTCCCATAGTTACCCTTCCTGCACATTCAAAGTCTGCCCTCCTATCCTCAGCCATGACCTGGGTCTCCCTGCCATCAAATAAAAATAAACAAATGCTTCATTTTACCACACCTTCTTCTAGCTGCTTCACAATCACCCCTTTTTCTCCTTCCCATCCTTTACTGTTCTTTGCACTACCTCCCAACGTCTTGCCTTCCATTTGGTTCCAATTATGACTATAATAATGGAAATGTGTCACATTTATACTTAATTCAGTTCACAAAATACTTTCACTATTCCTTTTGAACCTCACAATAATCCTGTGAAGTAAGTAGAACCAAAAGTATCCTCACTTTATAAAAGAAGAAACTGAGCTTCTGAGAGATTAATAGTCAAAGTAACACAGCCAGTAATTGGCACAGAAATTCAAACTGGATCCGCCGAGTTGTGGTCCAGTGGCTTTCTACTGTTCTACTACCTCTGGAGCTGTCCATTCTAATGCTACTAGAGATTTCTTTCTTGCCAAACCCCATGATAATTGTTTTAGTCCTTTCACCCCTTTGTTTTTCTCTGCCTTTTGAATGTATTAACTAATCTTCAAAATCTTGAAACAATCTTTGTTCTTTTTAACTCTCTTTCCCTAGCTTTCAGGATACTGCAATTTTCAGATTCTTTTTCTAGTTCATTAACAATTTTTCTCTTTCTTCTTTTCTGTACCCTTTTTCCAGATGAAAAGATTTTCCTAACGCTTAACTTTCTGGTGTGTGTGTGTGTGTGTGTGTGTGTGTGTGTGTGTGTGTGTGTTTCCTTTTAAGTCTCTTCCTCATGAGTCCATAGTCTTAACACAAATGACTTTGCATCTGTTTCTAAATTAGAAGCTTAAAGAACTTTTAAATTTTTTCTATTCTTTCCTCTTCCAGGCCATATCTCACCAAATTCCATAGTTCCTTGCCTTGTCTCATGACTGCTCTTTCTTTCCATCCTCATTACTACCACCCACCTCCAGGAACTTACCACTCCCTCATGACTAGATTATTTTCTCTACAAGATTTCAACACCCAAGTCAGCCTTCCTAACAGTGACCTTTGCATTTCTTTTCTTTCAGTCATTTTGCACACTGCTGCCAAAATATTCACCTTAATATAACGTATCCTTAGTGGTACTGTCTCCTCAAGAACATCCATTCAGCCAAGTGTGATCTGGGCCTACTATATAAGGCTCTTTGATAAGAATAACAGTATTATTGCTAGGAAAGGCTCATGATGATAAGTGGTATTACTACTAAAGGTCCAGACAAGAATGGGTCCATTGAGGAAATAACATATCAACCAGGTGGTCTGGGGGAGGCAAGAGAAAGCAAGAATACATGTACCAGAAATAGATGAGGGAAGGAAGCTATACTGAGGGCAGATTCGGGTTAAAGGTTGGGCTAGCCAGCCTGTTGCCTTAGATCCTAATCAATCTATAAGGGCACTAAAACAAGATGGGGGAAAAATGTATTGAGCATAATTCCCCCCAAGGAAAAGACTATATGTAGTTGAAAAGCTGCTTTTTTAAGCCACTTGAGCTGGAAAAGAGGGAGTGATGAGACTGCCAAAGGTCAGGTCAAAGGCTTCATAAGAAACATAAGTCAATTAGCTGCAGGCTTGGCATGACTGCAAAGGGACGGGCAACTTTGGGTTGGAACTGGTTGCTTGGAACCAAGGCAGAGAGGCTGAACACTGCCCCTAGTGGGCCCACTTCCTGCTTCTCCCACACATCACTTATGTGTATCGACCAAATATTGGTCTGAAGGGGGCAACTGGTTATTCCCTGTCTGGGGTGACTATGTGTCTCAGTCCTGCCCTGGATCAGGAATGCTAAGAAGTTTAGGATGCCTGGAGTTTAAGGTTAAACTAGTGGAATGCTGATAAATAATTAACAATTGAGTCCCCAGCAGGGGTGGAGGGGGAGAGCCCTAATTTCTAGTGTTTGCCAGTTCCTATGGTATAAATACTCTCCCGTGACTGATTTCAAACTACCAGTATGATGACATCACTGAACATGGAGCTGTGATGAGAGGTGCGCAGTTGGCTCTCACAAGTTCCTGTCCTCTAGCACACCACTGACATATGAGAAGGTGGCTGGGACACAGGCAAGGAAGGTCAACTAAACCAGATCATGGTAGACCTAGCATGCCAACTTTTGAAACACAGACTTTATTCCATGGAAAAAGGAAACAATCAGAGGTTTTAAAACAAGAGTAGAACATGTTTAGATTTGAATTTTTAAAAGTCTCCTTGTTAACTTCTAGTGGATCCAAACTCATTTCTTTGTTCCTCTTTTAAAACTAACCAAAGCATATTCACAACATATTTTCAAAATATGTCCAATACAAGGTTACTATCATAATCATAAAATCTTCTTTCTTACAAAACACCTCAACTTGTTAAAAATTGGGGAAAAAATATAAACATATAATTTACAAAAATATAAATGTTCAGTAAGCATATTAAAAGCTTAATGGTCACTAGTAATAATACAGAAATTTCAAATGATGATATGGCATTTCATATATCAGATTGGAAATACTTATTTTTACTGATTGTTTGGCAATAATCAGTGTTAGCAAAGGTATGGGGAGATGAGAACTCTCATACACTGTTGATGGAAGTAGAAATTATTAAAAATTTCTGGAGGGTAATTTGGCCATATGCATGGATATAATATATTTGCCAAATGGGTATAATTCTGTCTCAGGATTTATACTCCTGAGAATTATCCTAAAGAAATAATTCCATAAATTCATGAAGTTTTTCATTGCAGCATTTTTTGTAATAGCAAAAGAAATTGCAAATGGCCTATAAAGGCAGCTGATTGTTAAATTTTGTATGCCAAATCCATGTATCATATTACTACATGACTATTAAAAACTATAATGTAGCTGTAGTTGTTGATATAGAAACTGTTTTTAGATTCTAAATATTTTTAAGTGAAAAGTCAGGTCATTATATATATATATATATATATATATATATATATATATATATATATATATATTCATAAAAATACATTCTGAAATAAGGTACAATAAAATAATGATTATGTAAGAGAAGGAGGGTAATTAAAGATTTTAAATTGTCTTCTAGGTATGTTCTACCTTCTCTATAACAAATCTAAATTATTTTTATATGTTATCCTCTCAGCTTTGATGGTCAACATAAGAAGTACTCATATAAAGATTCTCTGTGTCTTCCACAAAATTTATATCCATGTGTTACTTACTTAATAACAGCAAACACATATAACATGTAACTATATACCAAGTAGTATTCTAAAGTGTATATTACATAAATGTAAATTTAACTCACTGGAGCCTTCCAATAACCCTATGAACTGGGTAATGCTATTATCCTCATTTACTGATGAGGAAAAAGAAACACAGAAGATGAACAACTGCCCAGTCACACAGCTGGTAATTAGTAAAGCCAACATTCACACCCAGACAGTCTGGCTATAGTGTTGACACTCTTAACCATCATACCATACTGACTCTCTTGTAAACTCACTAAGCTTTAATTTCCTTACCTGAAGAGTGGGACTAATATTACCTATCTCAGGGGCTTGCTGTTGAGTTTAAGTACAAAAAGAACCTAGTTTAATGCCTGGCACATAATTATAGTTAATAAGTGCTGGCTATTAATGATATTAAAAGTGATACTACTCAGACCTCAACTACCACTACCAATTCACTTCACTTATTTCCCCACTCTACCCCAACAGATAACTCTCTGATTTATTTCAACTCTCCCCCCAAATGCTTCACACTTATTCTATATGTCCGGTGTCATACTCACGCCCCTGTTCATGCTGAAATCAGGTGACTAGACCTATCCGAATCACACTGGGCCTTAAAAGCTTAGCTCAGGTCCCTTTTCCAATTACTCTAGTTCTTTCTAGTCAGAAAGAACTATTACACTATGCTCTTGAATACACATGAGACAATTAATGTATAATTAACTGCTACTTCTTTCCCTCTAACAATGCAGCAAGCTCTGTGAAAGCAGGAACGACTGTGAGAGCGGTTTTTTCCTCGTACCCCTTCTGTCATCTCCAACCCCAGTAGGACAAAACTCAGCTATTTAACATATATTTGCTTCATTTTTGTACCCATTCATGGAAATATGCCCATAAAAATAGAAAGTCACACTTAAGTTTCCCAGCAGCTTCTTTCCAGAAGAGAGAGAGAAATCACAACATTAAAATCAGGAGGAGCCTGACATACAAAGGCAAACACAGAGAAGAATGCAGTTTATAACTGTTATTAACATATACTATTAATGAATATGCAATATTAATAATATTAAATGAACATTAGCTATAGATATTTCCTGCATCTCTCCTTTGTGTCAAGCACTGTGCTAAATGATTTATAGATATTACATCTTACTTACAACCCTAGTATTAATAGAAATAGTCCTTCTTATAAAAATGGCAAATGAGAAAGGTTAAGAACTTGCCTGATAGAGCTAACAATCAAATCCAGTTTGGTCTGACATCAAAATGTACACTTTTTCTGTGTATCTCCCTTCCTCCCATGTCTTTATACAAGGTTAAGATTTAGGGCTTGTTTTCCTATTTCTTAAAAATACTTATCACATCTTACCTCCCTTGCCAAACTTGCCTTTCTAAAAATTAGGGTCACTATAGAGCACTCTGTTTTAGATATTCTCCCAGAAAATTTAGTTACAATAGTACCAGAGGCTCTTTGTTTTAAAGGAATCATTAATTAAAGGCAGCCCTACATTCTGGGCACTGTTAACCATGACGCTCTGGTTATCTACAATTATTAAAGCCATTAGGGAAAAACGCAAGTTGTTTTATGGTCAAGGACAGGAGGAAAAGTCTGGGCTGACTTTTTACAAAAAGTATATCTATATCTCCTTGTGAAAAAGATGGTGAAACCATACATATGGTCACCAAAACAGTCCCTACAGTCTTTTTTCTGTGGGTGTATGGATGACTTTATATGGGTATTTCAGTGGCACTGAGCTCTAAATGGAGGCAAAGTGGTTCAGAAAAAACATTCTGGGTAGCCCATGTAAAAGCTGTTCTTTGAGTTCCTCTCTTAGTGCCCCCCTCCCATGATGTGTCCCCATGTCCCCTCAGCCCCATGCCCTGAACCACTCCTGGACCACTCAGTTGGACTCTCCCAAACTGAGCAATCACATGGAACAGACTAGAAAACTTTTACTTTCTTCACATGGAAAGATCTGGTAAGACACCTATAAAGATACAACCTGTACTCATTAATAGTTCTCACCATCTTCAAACCACAGAAGTTCGAGCTCAATACAAGGGTAAATTTCCACATTAAGAAATATGAATTTCCTCATTCTATTAGATTTGTACTTCTTCTAAGCTGTCTTTGACACAGTAACTAAATGTTTAATATGAAATAAATATTTTAGGAAAAAGCTGCTATTTTTAAAACATGGATATTAGCTTTATGTAATACTAACTTTTCCCGTGTTTTGTAACTTAAAGACATCTTTCTGACATAAAGGGTAAATTTTACAATAAATATGATTATTTTTATATGCATAATAGGAGAACATGTAACTCATTTTTATTCAGTTAAAATTCATTAGAGACTGGCATTTAAAGACTTAAAATCTTTTCTGAAAAATAACCTTTGTAAAAATCCTAAGGCCTTCCTCCCCCTTTCCACAAACGTTGGCTTTTGTTATTTTTTTTATAAGCTGCATATTGAATTTCCCAGGCTGTGTTTCTGAACAGCAATCTACTGAAAAAAGTGCAATTATTTTTTTTCACTCAAACATGCATTTGAGAGAAATGAGTAGATCAGATAAAGAGCTGAGATGCTATTCAACTCAACCTTGAGTCACTCTCTGTCTCTTTTAAAAAAAAAAAAAAGGGTGGCAAAATCAATACAAACCAATAATAACTTCACATTTGTGGAAGCAACATGAATGGCTCTCCAAAATATTGAGACACATCCAAGTACATTTTCGTAGAGCTGATATTTATCAGAAGTCATTTGCCCTCAAGCAGATGCTCCCTTTCATTGTGCTCCTGTCACAAATGACTAAGATTTATGACAGACAATTACAGCATCTGCAGTTAGCAGCCTTATAATCAGCACCATTATTTAACGATTGGTGCAATAAACTGACTCCTGTTACTGTTTATCAGATATCAGTCAGTTCTGGCCATTTTCTTCAGCTCCCAAATCACAGTATGGTGCAGCCACTGCCTTTTAATGGCTAGGCAGAAGCAGGAGCATTTTCACATTTTTTACAGACTGCCGAGGGAAAGAAAAAAAGCAACCAATTACATGTGTGTATGGTGCCCTCTCATTTGAGATGCCCGCGTATATAACTATCTCTATACAGTTCTAAGCCTCTTGCAGGAGAAAAAACAGCTTTGACTGTGGAAGGGTTTTTTATATGTAAAAACAAAAGTAAATAAAAACAAAAAACCTTCTTGCCTTTTCATTAAAAAGTCCTCTGTTTAAATATGCATGTCTTTTGTAAGTATAAAATGTTCCTCTACCAGGTCCACTGTTTTCTCTTCTAGCATGGCATCAGCTTGCTTTTTATAATCAGAAAAGCAGCTACTGTCCCTTGAAAATATTTGTCAAGGAGCAGGATTTTTCTTCCACATTCTGTTGAGGCGTTATTCAGAGAAAAGTGTTATGAACACAACTTTTCATCAGTTGAAAGCCTACATATAAAAGAGACCATGTGTACGTGTTTAAAAGTCACTCATATATTGAGGTGCCTGGGTGGCTCAGTCGGTTAAGCGTCTGACTCTTGATTTTGGTTCAGGTCATGATCTCACAGTTCCTGGGATGGAGTCCCACGTACAGAGCCTGCTTAGGATTCTCTCTCCCTCTCTCTCTCTCTCTCTGCTTCTCCCACCTCGGTCTCTCTCTCTAATAAACACTTAAAAAAGTCACTCATATATTAAGGAATTCTATCTTTCTAAATATACAAACATACAGATGTATATATACTACTTAAATTCTTTTCACAAGAAACACCACACATTTATGTAACAAATATGAGTGGCAGACAACAATTCAGAGGCTATTTGGAAGACAAGACTTCAGTATAATGTGGGAGATGGTATAAAGATATGAGTTTACAGTCAAAATAAAAAGCTTAAGTAAGCTTCTATAGATGTTCAAGTATGAAATTCTAGTTAAATTATTTAGAGAAAAAACAAAACAAAACCCAGATCTTTCTGATTCCTGTCTTTTGTTACTTTTTCTAGAACCAAACAAGCTAAGTGTCTCAGTCATAACCAAAAGCATTTCATCCAGTGACTTCCATTTTATGTATTTGATAATATCATATATGCCCAGACAGAAATATTGATGAAGCTGCCTTTGTAAGGTCTAAGTTACATGCTTGTCTCAAAGAAGACAAGGCACTGGAGAACAACTAATGTATTCTTAAAAAAAAAATAAAAATTAAGTGACCCCATGGAGGTCAGATTTCCCTTCCAGAAACATGCATAAAGGGTTTCATCCAGTCAACATGTAAAATTGGTTATTTTCTAAGTTGAAACTTTTACAAAGGCTTCATAGTCCTTCACAAACGAATCCTCAAAATTCCATACATGGCTTCAACAGGTGAATCATCAGAGTGAGGGTTCTTAGACTTTCAAGTTAGAAAGGCCTTGGAATCATTTCATGCAACTTGCTCATTTGAGAGACAGTGAAGGTAAGAGAAAGTGAAGTGATTTTCACCAAAGCACAGAGCTAAATGTTGGCACAGCTATGACCAAACCCCAAGTCTATGGCGTGACTAGCAAGGTCCTTCCTGCGAAGTCCACCGCGAAGATCCCAGCGGCTCTTTCTGTGCCTGGAAGAAACCAGCTTTTTGGCCCTGCTAAGCCAAACCCCACTTTGGTTGTTCTGTGTTCAGCCCCCCACAGAGCACTCTAGAACACAGAGCACACTTTCTGACTCAAGGAAACAAAGTTTCCATAAACCTGCTAGACACTTACTTCCCTCTTTAGTATTGCACCTGGAACCAGAAAATAACAGCTATTCAGTTATACAAATAACGCTTTTATTTAAACAGTGGGTATCAAAGTTAACTCAAGTTGTTGACTTTTAAATTTTTTAAAAATTTCTAATATAGTAATTTGCACCTTGTATAGATCTTGTTCATTTGTGGTTAGGTTTGTTTGATTGAATTTTTAAAAACTATTTTGCACAAGTGATTGTAAAGTCAAACCAAAACGATTTTATTTCACCAATTTGGCACCATCAAATAATTCACAGAATTTTTAGAATCAAGAAGAAACCCCACACCAATCTTTCTTTGCTGGTCAAATGCAGAAATATATTAATGTACAGACAGGTCTCTCATTCCACTTTAGTAAGATTGAAGAAGTACTTTGCATGCATCAAAGAAGTTGTTATGTTTTCTACCTATGTTCTGCCCCTTTCTACTGGATTAGAAAGAAAAATTACCCAGCCTACAGCAAGTTACTGCCACTGGAAAGCCAATGACAATGCCATCCACACCATAGGCTATTTAGCAGGTATTCCTGAGAGGCCTGATCTGGGTCAATATTATTCACATAAACACTTGCAGGGGGCATTTTAGTAACACATTTCAACACCAAGCCCAAGGGCATGGCTGATGGCCATGATGAGCCACAACAGATTTGACTCTCAACAACAACAACAAAAAAGTTGTGTCAGGAGCACATTTTCCTTCAAGATCCTTATCTGGGGCTATTCAGGGCAGAGTAGGGGGAAAGGAGCACTCAAAGAAAGTAATGCATTGTCAATATACCAATATTTGGTGGCTGATGGCCAAGGGTCACGTGGTACAGGAGCTAAGGGTCAAGCTCTTAGGTCAGCCAGACAGACCTGGGCTTGAATATGGCTCAGGCTTGGTGAGACTCTGCTAGAATTCTTCATCTCAGAAGGTCCCTCATCTACAGGGTGGGGTTGAGAGCGGGACAGTGCACATAAAGCAATGAACACTGTGCAGGGCACAAAGCATTGCTGCTTCAATGTTAGCCAGTATTATTGCTATTGCTCTTATTTATATATGAGATTCCAGACTGAATTCTTTTGCAAGTGGAAATTTGGACTTTATAGGTTCAGTAAATAATTACCCACTGAACTTAGGTATATAGAATTGTCACATTAATCCTAGCTAAAGTCTATATACCTTATCTATCAATTAATGTACCTAAACAATGTGTGTGTGCACACTCATATGTAATTATTGTTGCACTTCATTGACTTTGGTTTGGTTCCAATGTGAATAAACTAAATTTACAGAACATGGAGAAAACATGAAAATATCACAAAGTATATGATTTCACTTTTGTATTTAGTAACAATATCCCTCTGAATCACAATAGAGCTGTCAATATAATAAAATCCTGTCTCTTCTATTCCAAAAAAGTAGATTACATACATTTAAACTACCAATTATCTTCATTTTTTCCCAATTTTTCACAACCATCAACCCATAAAAATAAGGTTGAAGTGATTAGAAGAGGACAAATGGCTACCCTCAAGAATCAGAAATGTCCTTGGCACACAAGTTGCTGAATAGCAAAATTAAATCAGATGACAGTAATGAAAGCCAAGGGTGCCACTCACTCCTTGAGGAAGTCACGACACTAGGACACTATTTCATGATAAAATCAAGTCTAGAGAGGAAAAGCTTTGGACACTCTGGGTTCTAGTCCAGGTCCACATTTATTGGCTGTGTGACATTGAACAGATTGCTTAACCTCTCTAAAGCCTCAGTTTTCCTACATGCAAAAACAAGATAATAATAATAATACCTACATTGTTGTCTTGAGGAATTAAATAAGTCAACATATGTGAAGTGATCAGGAGAGTGCTGCCATGTAGGAAGCACCCATAAATGCTTTCTCTTGTCTACAAAAGTGCTATCAGCCTTGCTTTCATCGCTGTGTTGTTCAAAGAAAGTATGAAATGCCTAATAATGTCATGATTTATTCTAGAATTGTCTTCAACAGAATAAAGTCTATTATAATTAGAAATAGGTAATTTTTAGGCAAAATTTTTTAAATGATGTGAAAATCTGTAATTTTTTCTCAAAAAGCAACTTCATATTAAAAAAAAAATGAGCCTACAAATCAATTCCATTAATCCAATTTCACTGTAGGTATTGGCCAAGCATCAGTCCTTCTAGTAACAGTGGTGGTAATCACTCTAGTGCTGAAAGGTGCCAATTTTTTCTATATTACTTAAATACAAAGTAGGATACTTACAAAAAGCATTTTTTTAATGTTTATTTATTTTTGACAGAGAGAGAGAGAGAGACAGAGCATGAGTGGGGGAGGGACAGAGAGAGAGGGAGACACAGAATCTGAAATAGGCTCCAGGCTCTGAGCTGTCAGCACAGAGCCCGACGCAGGGCTCGAACTCACAGACCGCGAGTATCATGACCTGAGCCGAAGTCACTCAACCGACTGAGCCACCCAGGCGCCCCTACAAAATGCATTTTAAATCTCATCTCTGCTCTTTATCCAATATTCTTAGATGCTATATCATTTTAGTGCCTACTTCCAAGAATTAATTTCCTATATCCAGTGATACTTTCAGAACTCTGAGTAAAAGCCAGGTTCTGGAGAATTATTCTTCTTGTAAAATAAAGGGAACAAATAAAATGGATTATTTTTATGTGTTTCATATCTGAAGCTCATTCATTGATCTTTGGGTCTGTATGTAAGGTAGCATACAGTATGGCTAACAGTGTAAGCCAGGTAAGGTTTCAAACATTCTTCATGCCTTTAAGACTCTTCTAAAATGCTACTGAGTCAGTAAAACTGTGCTTAAGAACATATTTTAAATTGTGATGAGAAGTTCATTTGACAAAACATTTTCACTACAGTTGAGTTTTGCACTATCTTGGTGGGGTAGATTGCAGATGGAATTACACCCATTCCAAAGAGGAAAAAATGTGACTTAGAAAGGTCCTAGAGACACAGCTGTGGTAAGCTAGAACTCAGGCCATTTCCTCCATTTTGTTTTCCACTATTCTCGCTAAACATGATTTTGGGGTTTTGGTCAGACTAAGCAAACTTGGTATAAGAAAACCTGAGTTTGAAGACAGCTCTATCCTTCGTGACCTGAGGCAAGTAGCTAACGATACAGATTAATGGTAAGAGTGCACCCATGGAGCCAGCCTGCCAGGATGCAAATTCAGCCCTGCTCATAGATGTGTGATTGTGGATGATTATTTTGCTTTCTGAACCTCTGCTTCCTAGTGTGTACAGTGGAGGCAACTGACTTCATAGGGATATTATAACATGAATGAGACACTCCTTCTAAAGGTTTAGCACAGTGGTTAGTATATAGTAACAGCCCAAGAAATATTAGTTATTAATAAATTTGCACTAAAACACCTACCTCTCAAGGTCATCTGTTGTATTAATAACATCAAATTAAAGGACTTTGTATAAATAAATTACTATGCCAAGTTTAAAAATCATTATGTTTCTGTTGCTGTCAGCAGCAGCCTAAGCTTACTTTGATTTTTGTTGAGCCTTCAATCTATGGCCCTATCTTGATCCAGATATTTCAATTCCCAAAGTTTTAGGGTTTCATTGGTTTGAAAAAAAAAGAATATGGAAGAGAATCTTGATTCCCTCTATACCACTGAGATCTGAATGACTCTACATCACTGCAGGGGCAAGTCCAACCCCCCAGTGGCCACTAGGAGGATAATTTAGATACCATCACTTGAAGCACAAAGGCAATGGAAAGATCAAGGGCTTCCCTGTCAATTCAGAGGAATTAAGGCAAAATGGAGAGAAGCCTAGAGACTTCTCTACTTACCACTTTCTCTGGCTCCAGTAACACATAGGTATCCAACCTAAAAGTTCACATGGTCACAGAGGCATTTCAGACTCACTCTTTAGAAGACCCTCTGCTAATGAATACATGGAGGGTGAGATTGTAGCATTACACCTGCTTCTTGGCTTTGCCTTGCTTTCCAGTTTATCTGATACCAAATCCATCTTTTCAAGTTCTACTATGACCAGCCCTTGTTTATGTTTGTTTTGTTTACTTTTTAATTATTAATTTCTGATTTTATTTTGTGTGTGAGACCAAAAGAAAAGGCTTCGTGCTCTTTTGTTTAGGACTGGAGGAGCTGACAGAACTTGTGTCACAACAGCATTCATCCTCAGTTGTTCTGAGGATGGAGCTCTGGCAGAGACAGTGACTCAGAGACAGTTCAGACATTCTCACTCATATGTGCCATTTGTAAAGTCTTGAGAACAACCTCAGCAATGCCAGGAGTTGAGGTACTTATCAGCTTTTAAAACAAATTTTACTCTATTGTCATTCCTTTTTATTTTAAATAAATATTATTTACTTCACCTTGAATTTGTAATTATGTATTCTTTTTCTTACAAGAGTGTCCCTTAATAACATAAGCTTTTGGTGTGCCCCTGAGCTGTACAAAAGGACACAGGCAACGAGACAGACAAACAAAATCTAGCCCTTCTAGAAGAAGAAGCTACAGTCACACTTCCACATGGGAAAAAGCTAGAAGCACCAGATTGTTAGAATGCTTAGTAAATTATAAGGGTGACCCAGAATACAGGACGCAGCTTGGAAGTAGGAAAGAGACACTGAAGTTCAAAGGCACAGTTTGTTGATTAATGAGTGATCTAGATCTGGTGGGTTGTTTTGAATTGTTTCCGTACCTCCTGATAGTGACTTCCAAGATGGGAAATTGCCCACATCATCTCAGAAGTTACCATAGCTCAGTGTTAAGAGCACAGATTTCAGAGCCACACCAATTGGGTTTGAATCCTGACTTGGCCACCAACCAGCTATAGGACTTATGCCCCATTTTCCTAATCTGCACAATGAGATAATACGGACATCTACTATTTAGGTTTGTTAAGAGGATTAAATACAATAAAGCATATACAGCACTTCCCATGGTGTCTAACACATGAGTGCCCCCAAACGTGAGCTCTTGAACAGGCACTCAAGTCTCCTCCTCTGACTGTCACTGCTACCATTCCCAGCTATCTCTGTGGTACTCTCATTTTCCACATTTTGTGTTTGTTGTTGTATTTTTTTTTCAAATATGGTGTTTATGATTTTATTATTTTTTTAATGTTTATTTATTTTTGAGAAAGAGAACATGAGTGGGGGAGGGGCAGAGAGAGGGAGACAGGGGATCCAAAGTGGGCTCTGTGAGCTGACAGCAGCGAGACCGACGCAGGGCTCAAACTCACAAACCATTAGATCATGACCCGGGCTGAAGTCGGATGCTCAACCGTCCCTGTTTTTATGATTTTAAAACTAAAACCTTGGGGAAAAAAACAAAAACTAGAAAGGAGAAAGTTAAACTAATTTAGTTATCTCTAATGACACACTTATTCAAGCCGCATTCGTAAGTGTCTGCGGTGGGCTATCTTTTCCCTGTTCCACTTTTCTGTTTATTTAAAAGGAATCTGCTTTCTAAACTCTACTCAATCTACTCAAATCAACTAATTAATCTTTTTAAAATCTATTCAATCAAGTAACTAAGACTAATTCTGTTCTTAGGTAAATTGCAACTTCTTTACCTGGTGTTCTAACTTAACTAACTTCATTGAAACTAATATTAAGATTCATCCTAATCATAATACTAATAAGTATATATTTTTTTGCGGTACACAAAGTTCTTTTTTCCAATTCACACTATAACCCTGTGTAGGCACAGAAGAGAAACATCAGCATTTGCAGTGTACTGAGGCTTACAGAAGTGAAGGAGGATGTCTAAGGGAAGTAAAGCACTTTGGACTAGATCACAGAGCCCATGGGCCTGTGACTACACCCTGGTGAGCCTGCGGGGTGGTGCCTTCAATCTTGGAACAGCATTTCAGTTCTTTGAAGCTTACTGAAACTTACTCTTTCTATTTTAAATGGCATGCCTTCTGCCTACTGGATAGCCCCTTCAGGTCCCATTTCCAATCAAACGTTTGTCCCAGACCTGCTCCTAGACCCAAGTTCTCAGATGAGCCATGGAAGTGAACCCTAGGAAGAGCTCACTCAGAATCCTTTATTACAGCCTTCGAGATAATTCCCAGACAGATGCGAGGATGAGAATAGATATCTGCTGACAGTTCTCTGTCAACATAGCCACCAGGATCCTTTTTCAATATGCAGCTTAAACATTAAATAATATGTATAAGCATTCTCTCTCCTTGCACAACAAAAAGAAAAGTAAACCAAGATTAGCAACAGGTTAGAGAAAAGGGAGATAGGCTTGCTGTTCTAAGCAAACTATCACTTGCTTTTGTAAAAAGTGAACGTTTTTGATCATCTACCATCTATTTATCTGAATTTTAAAAATAGTGTACCACTAGAAAAATAAACAATGTTTATAAACCTATTAAAGAATATGTCTAAGAGGTAGGGAAGGAAAGGAGGGAAAGAGTTTAGTGAATTATTCAACTACCTTTCCTCATTAATAGTAGAATGTTCTTGACCAATTAAAAACCAATTTCATTCCCATCAACTAAGATGCCCACGGGAAGAGCCATGTGATGCATTTATTAAATTAACCCTATATGCTCTGAGCCAATGCTCTGAGAAGTGTATGAAATAAAATAAGAAAAAAAATTGGAAATACTTTACAGATCAACTTCTATGAGCTCCAAATGATATCCAGAATAAAGGAGAGAGGGTAGAAAGGGCAAATTAAATTCAAAGAAAAATATGAAGCCAAAGGTTGCTACAGGTATTCTGAAAAAAGCTTGGAGTAACATCCACCAAATTCCACAAAATGTTACAGAAATTAGTTTGCAATTTCTTCAGGAAATTCCTTTAACTTCTTAACAGAATTCTGCAATTTTAGCTAGTTGTACCTAGGAATAAGATTGTCAGAACATTTTGTGCTGACGTAGATAGCAATTTTATCCACTGCAGGCTCTGGGTAATTTTGGATCTCAGGTACAAAGTCTTGTAAGAAGTTCAGGAAACACAGAAAAATTTTTGTCATTGATTCCTACAGGATCAGGTATCAAGGTATCCCTTGTCCAGACTCCTTTGTTTATTTACCAAACATGTTTAAGTGTTTGCCATGTATCAGGTACAGTTCCAGACACTTTAAAAATATTAATTCATTTAATCCTTACAAATCCCCTGAGGCAGGTGCAAAGAGGCACAGAGAAATCAACTTGCCCAAGGCTGTAACAGTGGAACTGGAATCCAAACCCAGGCCATTTGGGTCCAGCATCTGTGTGCCTAACCACTACTCTATGCTATCTACTTTTTTTTTTTAAACATTTTTTTTTTTTATTTTGAAAGAGAGAGAGACAGAACTCATAAGTGGCAGAGAGAGGGGAAGAGAAAGAGAATCCCAAGCAGGTTCCCATCATTTTAGGCTCGACATGGGACTGGACACGGAGCTCAAACTCACAAACCATGAGATCGTGACCTGAGCCAAAACAAGATTCCCATGTTTAACCCACTGCCACCCAGGCACCCCATATGTCCTCTCTACATAAATGAAGGAAAGAGTGAAAACTCAAGACACATCTGAATGCCTTACCTGGAATTTGGTTCTATCATTCATCCCTTTCCTCTCTGTTAGTGCTTTGTACTTTGTCCACAAACATGAGGTTCTCTCTTTCAAAAGTCAGCCCTTCAAGCTACCATTCTTTTGTCAAATTTCTTGAAGGGAAGCCCACACATACAGGGCTTCCACTTCTTGACCAGCCATTTGTTCCATAACTGCAAGCAATTTGGTTCCCTGCCCTCTCCCACTTGTCTGCTGGCAATGCTCTTTTGAAGGATCTCTGAATTGCCTTATCCAGTGCCTTGTCTCTCAGGCTCATTCATCTCTGCCTCCTAACTCCATAGCAGACCCTTTTCTCTCTTGGTTCCTGTTATCCTTGTCTGCAATCTTCCTTTTGCATTTATTACTCAGCTTCTTTGCTGGTTGACACTTTTCCAAATCTAGCCTTCCTATGTCTCTCATTATCTTTTACCTTCTCTCTCTCCAGGCATTATAATTTAGAAAAGGTTCATACCCTCCAGTGGCTTCTATTCTTTACATTAGTTTCTAGAGTCCGGTGGGTCCACAAACCTAACTTGTCAAAACCCAGAAAGTAGGTCCATCTCTTTGAGGACAGTCACATTAACCAATCTCATAAGACTAATGAAAAAGTTTTCATTTACATGAAAAGTAGATTATCAAAGGGACCTCAATCCAGAACATTACACATGAAGCTAAATCATGGTCAATATACCGATCTGTAGTTTAGAACAAGCAGTGTTATTACAAAAAAGAATGGCCCCTGGAGTTCTCTGGTAAGTGCATTTTTTCCCCATAGACACAGGTGGGAAGCCAAATTATAATCAGAAGATTTCTAGGTCAGCACAAAATAAGAAAAGGAGGAATTAATTACATGAATCAAATATTTAACAGCATCAGGCTAAGATTTACAGGTGTATCCAGCTGCACAATAAGGCAGTAGCTGCCAGTGGGGCCAACAAGTAATTGGGTCAAACATCATCTTCCATGAATGAATGAATGTTGAACAAGGGCCTTGAAATTATTTATATTTTACCATGACGTTACAGTTATTTGTTGAAATCTTGACCCCTTTGCAAGATTTCACCTGCAAGATGGTAAGGGCCACATGTGTTCATCACTGTATCTTTACCACCAGTGCCTGGCACCTGGTAAACATAAAGCAATAAATGTTTATTAAAGTCATCCAGACATTTATAAATATAAATAAAACACATTTCAATGTCTGTTTTCATGTGATTTATCCAGAAAGTGCTGCTGGGTGTTTTGTCTTGCCTTTAAGAGTTTATAGTTCGGGGCGCCTGGGTGGCTCAGTCGGTTAAGCCTCTGACTTCAGCTCAGGTCACGATCTCATGGTCCGTGAGTTCGAGCCCCGCGTCGGGCTCTGGGCTGATGGCTCAGAGCCTGGAGCCTGCTTCCGATTCTGTGTCTCCCTCTCTCTCTGACCCTCCCCCGTTCATGCTCTGTCTCTCTCTGTCTCAAAAATAAATAAACGTTAAAAAAAAAAAAAATTAAAAAAAAAAAAAAGAGTTTATAGTTCAAATAGATAGGATACCTTGATTTCAAAGATTTACTCTTGGCTGATATTTTTGAAAATTGTGAAATCATAGACTACGGTTTGTCTGTCTTATTTATATCATTTCAACTACTTATTTCTCCTACCCAGGGACTAAATCCCAATGCAACCCCCACCCCCTTTATCTTTGATGTTTCTCATTCTTGGTAGGTAGAGGATGCAGCAGCAAAGAGAGAGTCACAGATTCTGCATGCCTATGTGGGTTAACCCGGGGCACTCATGGGGTTAAAAGCACTGCAGTAATATTAAGCACATGTTTCAAGTCAGCAGGGTGCCAGCCTGAGATGTCCTCAAAGCCTAATTTGATAGATATTATGCCATACACTGCTGCAAGTAGTAATGAAGAAAGTAAAAATTTTATGGATGAGCAAAATAGGAGCTCTTATGGATGGAGTGTTTTTAAATCAGGTGTATAATTTACCCAGTGTCAGACCACATGTAGAGTGCATTACTCAATTGAACTTACAAGCAGATAGGAAAGCAGTTTCTTTTAATAAGCACTTCTTCAACTTATTGGCTCTACAATTACTTGCACCAAATTACCAGCAGCTGCTGCCTGTTTGGTATTTTATCCTAGACAAGGAGTTACATTAGTTTCTAATCAACAAGCCATTCAAGGACTCTTTATAATTTTTAGCTTAATTCCACTTTTATTTGGAATTTATTAATTGGAATATCCAATATTTTCACGACAGTATTTTGCTTAGCTTCCCTTAACAGGAAACCTATGCAACTTCCGAAGTGAGGGGGAAAGGGAGGGAAGATACTCCCAAACTTATTTCTGATATTTGTAACACTGAACAAACTCTAATGGACTCATGTTACCTTCTAGTCTGAATTTTGAGATTTGCATTGCTTTTGTAAAAATAGTGATACTATATTTAAATTTCTTTATATTTGGAGTCAATAAATTGTTTGCTGACTCTAAATAGCATATATCCGTGCATAAAGTTAACTCAAGTTTAAACATTAACCAATTCATTTTAATACAGGGCTTCCCAACCTTGGCACTGACAGACATTCGGGGCTGGCTAATTCTTTATTGGAAGGATGTTCTGAGCACTGTGGGATGTTTACTAAGATCCCTGGCCTCTAGCCACTAGTGGCACCTCCCCACCTCAAATGCCCCAGTTGTCACAACCACAAATACCTGCCGACTTGCCAATCACCTCAGATGATTTAACAGATTTAAAGAAATCAGTGGGAAAAGGGCTTCAGAAACCATGGTAAGAAGAAAATGCACTTTCAATTCATTTGTTAAAAACTTTTCAAAGTATTCTTTTATTATTTTTTTAATGTTTATTTTTGAGAGAGTGCAAGCGGGGGAGGGACAGAGAGAGGAAGACAGAGGATCCTAAGCTGGCTCTGCACTGACAGGCTGACAGCTCAAACCCATGAACCCTGAGATCATGACCTGAGCCGAAGTCAGACGTTCAACTGACTGATCCACCCAGGTGCCCCCAAAATATTCTTTTAAAGACTGTGTGTGCACTAGTCCATATGTCCTTGCTTTGTGAGGAATTATAAAATGAATCTGTGAATGAATTCTTCAAAATGCAATTATTTAAATACTATCCTATTTTAAAGCTGCTTTCAGAGCCAAAGGCAAAAGGGGGAAAAAACAAGAACTGCTTATAGCTAAATAAAATAAAAATTTGAATAAATATTCTCACTATAGAAAGACTCGTGCACAAAATTAGCAAGTATGATTACATTTTTACATCAGTAAAACCAAGAATATCTAATGTGAGGCATATTTTATTTTTTAAATTACATTATGCATTGTTGCCAGCTTTAAATTATAAATCAGAAATATATGATCATATAAATGCCAATAAATAATGATAAATCATAAAACACCAAATCCAGTTCAAGATTTTTCTCATAGGGCTTTCAAAACCATAGATGTCTTTTTATAAGGCCAAAATCAAAACTGGTAATATTCAGAACTATTGAAGGACCATATACACACTGAAGAGCAAGAAAAGCGAAAGAAAATTAAATTATCATCCGAAAGTCTTCACTAAGAGCTTACCATCTACCATCTTTCACCTAGTTATATGTTGGAAAATCCAAAAACATACAGTTGAAGGCTACTTCTCAGTATAACATAGAACCTTAAGGTGCAGCACTTGAAAGGTCATTTAGACCTACCAGGGCCCTTTCCTGACTCTATCCTTCAAGATTCTCAAACTTTAATGTATATACACATCACTTGCGCATCTTGTCAAACTATGGGTTCTGAGTAGGTCTAAGGCCTTAGGAAGTCTATTTTTCTAACAAGCTCCCAAGTGATACCAAAGCTGCTAATCCATGGACAACTTTGAAGAGCAAGGATTTGTCTACAACATCCCAACAAACCGATCATAAAGCCCAATCTTGAACATTCTTCGGGACCAATGACAGAGAAAATACTAACTCCAAAAAAATAATAAGACATTTATGTACCTATTGAAATCTTAATTTTCAGGTTCTTCCTGGAGCCAGTGGCCAGACCATGGGAAACTTCAGCAACCAATTTAAGAAAAATTTTACACAATTAGGCAAAACTAATAAAAAATAATTGGCTTGATCTCAATCTATTAAAGTCAATCCAAACTGGATTCCTTCTTACTAGTAGTTTATGGAATTAAAAAATAAACAATTAGATCTTCATACAAACTGCAGTTTCTGTGATAGTTTAGGGATGCATTCCCTTTTTCTTACTCCTGTATCTATGTGGCTCCAATTAAATCCTGAAAAATAAAGAACTGGTGTACCTCTAGTACAGACTCTGCAATGATAGCCCAGCCCCTTAAATACTAAGCCTATCAGAATCTTTAGACAGTGCTGGTATATTTTGACTATGCTGACAGAAGCATGTCATAAGTTTGTTATTTTATAAGGAAATAAGGGAAATGACATCAAGTTAATGGATCCACTCCTTTTCCCTGAGATAAAACAATATGTCCTTACATCACCTGAAAGAGTCAAAGAACTTTCAGTTCCCAGAAGCCGCAGATGTAGGATCTTAAAGGTAGACCTATAAAATCACCATTTATTCAGGTTAATAGTTTGCAGACAATCTAGATCCTCTATTTTATACCAGAAGTTTACTTCAGCCTACTTTATGGCTTCTTGGTCCTTTAGCCAACTAGGAGAAGTAAAAACTCAGTAGTTTCAAACAATGAATTAAAACCAAGAGCTAATATGTAATCCTGAAGTCATTTAATAATTTTATGGATCACCTTCAATATTCAAAATATTAACAACAGGTTATCCTTGGGCTTTACACAATCAGAAAAAAAAATCTTCAATCAATCAGAATGAACACTATCCATAACCCATCAGTACAGCCATACTGGGGGCATGCTGGCTGCATAATCACCCATCTTTGAACAAAAGGAAGACAGAAATTCCCATGGGACACAGCACCATAGGACAGTTTTATCATAGTTAGATCAGGGAAGACTTTTTTCAGAATAGGGATTAATGTGTAGTTTCCTCTAGAGTGAAGTTCTTTGTGAATCAACATTGATGCCAACCATATTTAACACATTTATAAATGTTCAGAAAGCCCAAATTTATTCTATGTGAAAGCTCCAAATTTGTAGCTAAGGAAAAAGGTAATATATAGGTATGAAAATCTCACCGATTTGTACAATTGGCTAGAAAAGCTGTAAGTAGGCTTAGTATAAGGTAACATATTTTATGATAAGTGGCATCAGTATATAAAATGAATAGCTCTAAACTCTCTGCTTTAGGCAGAGAAAATACATACATGGAAGTCACTGTTAGTTCTCTGAGGAACTAATTAAAGTGCTTACCCTTTTTAATGCCATGTGACATTATGGTTGTCACATATCAAAAATGTTAATAATGAAGTCAGAGAAGGCACAAACAGAAAAGGAAATAGCAACTAACATGTTTGGAGGGTTAGGGTGTTCCTATTTGAGGCATATTGAAATATTGGCTTCTTGAGCCTGGAAAAGGAACTATTTAATAGGGCACCTGATTAAAATTTATACAACTGTAAGTGTTCTGGGTAGTGTGGTCATAGGCTTGTTCCCTGGTAAAATGGGAGAGGAGCACCCTTTGATACTTCAGTGAAATAAAGTTAGGACACTAAAAGGAAAAAGTGGATGGCAAATTTATAGAAGTCACCAGCAACATCTTCCCTACCCCCTACTCAGTGCCAACCACTGAGCTAAAAACTGAAGCAGTGATAAAGAGCAATATATATATGGTTCCTGCTATGTTAAATTTAAAGTCAACTGGAATTAGTTAACTGCATAGAGTGACAGAAAAATAGGAGCTTAAAAATTACCCAAATAATGTAAAATTATAACTGAGATAAGAGCTCTAAAGACAAGGCACATGGTCCTATGACAGTGTCCAGCAGTCGGCTTTGACCTAACTGGGAGAAGGCCACTATTTAGAAGTGTGCAGATATCTCAAAGATGGGCAGAAGTTGAACTGACTGGTTAAAAAGCAAGAGACGGCCACCAAGTAAAGCCAGACTATTCTTTAACTTCCAGAGACCTCTGAAGTGCTTGATTTAACATTCATGCCTATTTCCATGAAAGTTGTTTGACAGACAATTAGAATCTCCAATGACAACAAACACTGGATGAGTAATACAGAAGTCTGACCCCAAAGAAAAATTCTTTAGCCACAAATAATACAGGATCAGTATCTCCTAAATGGAGCTACCTAGTTGAACAATGTGCACTGCCTTCCAAAATATGGCTAGCACACTTGGGAAATCTACACCAAGTTAGAGTGGTAATGTAAGTTGCCCTATATCATGAAGCATGAAACCAGTTGACTTTCTTCCAAAATTCACTGGAAAGAAAATTGACAGAATTTGATATGAACATCCTAGTAATTTCTAATTTACTTAGATCATAATCAGTTGTGAAATGCTTGCTTGGTGCCAGAGTATGAACTTGTGGTGGATGCATGTTTTTCATCTGTGCATCCCCGGCAGAAACCATAGGGCCATGCTCAAAGCAGGCAATCAATAAATGTTTGTTGACTTGAAAGACAATAGTTAAGGCTTTAATTTATCTAACACAAGTCATTGACTAACAATCATTATCTACTTCATTTGTGTTGGTGAACACTGACATTTAAGGATGTTCTGTTGATACATACACCAGAGCCCTCCCAAACAGGAACACAGCCCTGCTCTCAAGCTTGACAGGGCTATCTTTACCATCTGATGCTCTCAATCCCAAAAAATCCTCCTTCTTGCCAAACATAGTCATTAGGTCCAAGTGCACATTTTGGGGGCGCTACAATGTTGACTTCGATCTTCAACAAAAGACGTTTTAGTCCCTTTATTTCTATTTTCACTTTAAAGATGCCACTCTGCAGTTAGCAAATTTCTACTCAGATTGATGCCTGCTATCTTGGTCTCCAATCTTGTACATCTCTATCACCAACTCTACTTTGAGGGGGTTGGAAGCCATTGTGAGAATTTTTTTCCCCCAAAACTAGGGCTTTCAATATTTACACTCTGTGTACATATATTTATACTTATAACTTATTTATATGTATGTGAGATCTAGCACATATACACAGTAGAAATTGTCATAAATAACCTCTCTTTATTCAGTTTACCAGCTTAAATGCTCTTCAGTCCCACTATGAAATATACAGTGGCTGATGCCCAAGGCATACTTAATGTTCACTGCTAGTAGATCACTCCCTAGAAAAATCTAAACACAAGTGCACCTTCCAGTTGTACTATATTGGCTTACCAAGAATGGGATGAATTTCTAAACCTCTACATTTCAATTGTAATTGCTATTGTGAGTCTATAATTTTATTTTATTTATTTATTTATTTTTAATATATGAAATTTATTGTTAAATTGGTTTCCATACAACACCCAGTGCTCATCCCAAAAGGTGCCCTCCTCAATACCCATCACCCACCCTCCCCACCCTCCCACCCCCCCCCCATCAACCCTCAGTTTGTTCTCAGTTTTTAACAGTCTCTTATGCTTTGGCTCTCTCCCACTCTAACCTCTTTTTTTTTTTTTCTTCCCCTCCCCCATGGGTTTCTGTTAAGTTTCTCAGGATCCACATAAGAGTGAAACCATATGGTATCTGTCTTTCTCTGTATGGCTTATTTCACTTAGCATCACACTCTCCAGTTCCATCCACGTTGCTACAAAAGGCCATATTTCATTCTTTCTCATTGCCAAGTAGTATTCCATTGTGTATATAAACCACAATTTCTTTATCCATTCATCAGTTGATGGACATTTAGGCTCTTTCCATAATTTGGCTATTGTTGAGAGTGAGTCTATAATTTTAATTAGTATTAATGTACATCTGATGAAACATGAATGAGAGAACAAAAAAATACATACTATAAAAAATATATATTGAGGGATCCCTGGGTAGCTCAATCAGTTAAGCATCTGACTTTGGCTCAGGTCATGATCTGGTGGTTTGTGAGTTCGAACTGCACATCAGGCTCTCTGCTGTCAGCACAGAGCCCTCTTCAAATCCTTTGTCCCCCTTCTCTGCCCTCCCCGACCTCTCTCTCTCTCTCTCAAAATAAATAAATAAACTTTAATGCTTTGTAATAAGAGCAAGTAACTAAAAAGTAATTCCTGTTGAATCAGATATGGGGGAACAATTGTGAAAGAATGGAGAAAATTATAAAAGTCTAGAAGCTTTTGCTTTGAGGTTTCTTCAGGAGTGAATGCAAGTTTTGCTCCAGTTTATAGAAATCAAACCGGGAAATACTATACAATATATTATGGATGTGTTTTATGTAAGAAAAACTTAAATTAATGAATCCCTACACAAAGAAAATACATTGGCCCTATATTAAAAAAGAACAGTGAATGACTATACATGTACATGTTCTTAGTTAAAATATTCAGTCCTATAAGTACCATTCTTACTGAATCTGTTCTTAAACTGACTTTTTCAATTAATCAACTACCTACAGATCCCAATCGCAAGAAATTAGATCTAAGGTAAGAGGGAGAATGGTACAAAATGAAGAGGTAGGTACGTTTAGTAGGCCTGGTAGGTCAGAATATTTTCTTCCAAATGTGATGGGACAGTACGAGAAAACCCTGGCTATCATGTGAAGAAAGAATTATGAGGGGAACCAGAAGTGGAAACACAGGAAAAATAGTGAGCTATACAGAATTAACCCACAGTGGTGGCTTAAGCTGGATAGTAAAGTTAGTAAAACTTGATTAGATCTGGCATATAGTCTAAACATTGAGTCAACAGAACATACTGAACATGGGGAGTATGCAAGCAGACTAAGGTTTCTGTTTGTTTGTTTGTTTGTTTGTTTTGAAGCCTATGTTTTTTAACTTCACATCTGGTTAATAGTGGGTAGAGGAGAAAGTTTGGTGGTATAGCTGGAGAAGCAAGGGTAGGAACATATAGAATCAAGAATTCTGTTACCAGCTGGAGATAAATAAGCAATTGGATATGAATTTGCAGTTTTAGAAAGTTGGGGCTATCAATATAAATTTATAAATCATCAGGAAAAATGTGGTATATAAAGCCATATGACTAGGTAAGATCACCAAGAGGCAATTTATATTTAGAATTACATAACAGAAAGCTAAAGAAAAGAGTTGGCAGAGGAGACCAAGGACAATGGGTAGAAATTGATGAAAGTGTGTGTCAAAGAAGCTAAGTAAAGATAGTATTTCAGAAAGAAAGAGATTTCAATGATAACTGAAAGTAAAATAGAGTCAGAACTTACCATTAGTGTGGCAAGATGAAAGTTGTTGGTCACCTCAGGAAAGGAGGCTACAGTGGAGTGGAGGGAACAAACCAGCTTGGCATGAGTTGCAAAAAGAATGGGAAATGGGGAAACTGGAGCATCAAAAATTGACAACAATTTTGCATGTGGCTGTCCATTTTCCAAACACCATTTATTGAAGTGACTATCCTTTCCTCATTGTATAATCTTAGCTATTCTGTCATAAATTAATTCAGCACTGGAATTTGTATTGTTGAATTTTGTCAAGAAAGTAAAACTTAAATGTCCTTATGAGGAAAGAAAGAAAGAAAGAAAGAAAGAAAGAAAGAAAGAAAGAAAAAGAGAAAGGTTGAGGGAGGGAGGAAAGAAGGAAGGAAGGAAAGAAGGAAGGAAGGAAGGAAGGAAGGAAGGAAGGAAGGAAGGAAGGAAGGAAGGAAGGGTTAATTAACTAGATGGGGGAAGGGGTCCTTTCATTATTATACATATATCAAATCCCCACAATGTACACTTTAAATATTTTACAACTTTATGTGCTAATTGTACCTCAATAAAGCTGAAACTCAAAAAAAAAGTATACTCATTTAGAGACTTTTGCTATAAAGGAGAATGTAGGGGTGCCTGGGTGGCTCAGTCGACTAAGCGTCTAACTCTTGATTTAGGCTCAGGTCATGATTTCATGGTTCCTGCAATCTATCCCTGCATGGGCTCTGCACTGACAGCACAGACCCTGCTTGGGATTCCCTCTCTCCCGCTCATGCTCTCTCCCTCTCTCTCTCTCAGTAAATAAAGGGGTGGGGGAATGGAGAAATAAGGTAGTGGTTAGAGCATGACATTAAATCAAAAGTTTTGGTTTTAAGGCAGGATTATTACATGATGCGCTTGAATAGGTAAGAAGGGACTAGCTCCTATGCACAAGCAGGACCTGACCTTGGGAAGGACAAGGACAGCTCATCCCTGCCCACAGTGGAAAGGCAGAGTACCTGGATACAAATGCAGTTAGGCTGGCGGACCTGGTGCTGGAAAGATGAGTTGTTTCTCCTTTTGTGAATTGTGTTGGAAGTGAGAAGAAAAGAGAGGCTGTGGGAGATCTGAGGAAAGAGAAGTTGGACCAGAGACTGATAAGGCATTGCCAGGCAGTACTGTGTCTTACTTGACATCTGCGATCTTACTCATAAATAAAACTAATAAATACATAAATGTGTTTTCTTCCATAACCAGTGCTCAGATTTACTGTATACACTTACTATATTCATAATTTATTGTATATCTTCCCAACAAGGCTAGAATCTTTAAAATACTACATTCACTGCTCTTCTCCAGGGACCCTCACTCACATTGCCCAACATGTAACTGGTACTCCATAAATATTTGTTGACTGAATAAATTAATTCAGTATCTACAAGTACCTAAAATATGCTTAAAATTGAACTCATTATCTCTTATTTAACCCTTTCATGTACAAACCTATTCTTCTATTTCTTATCCTATCATAGTTCAATTTTCCAGTACAGAAACTTGAAAGTCATCATACAACCTCCCTCATTTCATTCTCCATGACCTGCCAATCATCAAGTTCAGTCAACTCTGCCATTTAAGTATTTCTTGGACCTATTCTGGCAGCCAATTTCCTGGTTCAGGTCACCATCACCTCACCTGGATTACTGGAAAAGCATTGTAACGGCTCTCCTGGCTCTCATTTTATCCCCCTCAAGTCCATTCTCCACATCTTTCAAAAAGTGTAAATCTTATTATGTCCTTCACAACTTTAAACCACCCATTCATACTTCAACAAACCTCTCAGGAAAAAATCCTTTTTTAAAAATGATTTATGACATTTTTCTTAATCTGGCCTAGAACTCTCATTGGCAAATTAAACTAATTTCAATTCTCTAACTAATTAGTGGCTCTCCTTCAGCTCTTAGGTCTTTGCACATGTTCCTTTCTCTACCTGCAATACTCTCTTCACCATCAGTTCCTACTCATCTTTTCTTTCTCAACTTAGAAGGCATTGCCTCTAAGAACTCTTCCCTGATTCATGGCATTGGTTAGATACTCCTCCTAAAAGCCCCCTCTGCGTACTGAGGTTCTATAACATTCCTTTATAGCACTGTTTTACCCTAAATCCACGTAGTAACAAAGTACAGGGTAGAGGCTAAGGGTTCTTATAGTGAATTTATTCATCCATCCTTCTCTCCCAGCACCTTAAATCTAAAGAACAAAAAATGGGAGGATAAAGGGATGTTCATTTGCTGAGGAAAAAGGAAACTGTTTCTCACTGGTGTCCTCCAGAGGTGGCCAGTTGGTCTAAGCCGCTCTGTAACCATGGGCCATGAAAAGTTGGTGAGGAAACCCCTTTTATTGCATTTTTCTTTTTCCAAATATAAGAATTTTACAAGTAAATTTCTCAGAATCTGTGGTCTAGAATGACTGATGTTACTTTGTTCTCCTTAGAAGTGAGGCTCAACTTATTTGTGTTCCTAATTCACCTCAGGCTCTTTAAATAACTAATACCCATTTTTAAGATATTTATGTAAATACTTGAGGAAAGTGAAAAGTGTAATTTTCATCTCTGCATGATTACTTCACGAGCAATGTAGTAAGTCACAGAGAGTTAGAAGATAAATGATTCTGAAAAGTCAAAGTGGCATGGCTTATAGCAAAAGACCTGATTAATTTTAAGTGAACAAGCACAAATTAAGCACTGCAATATCTGCAGCAAACACAACCGCATGCCCAGATTGACAAGCAAAACTTTCCAGTTGTCTCCTATGTGCCATTCCTTGCTTGTGGGTGTTCAAGATTGGGGCAGAATGGTCCCATGAAGGCTTCTTGGCAAATTCAAAAGGCAAAGGAATAGATGAGCTGAAAGAAAACAAAGAGGGCCCTGTAGATAGATTTAAAGCCCAAATTAAAATCACATAGTTTCATCTCATCTCATCCTCTATTTACTTAAAATGTTACCATGATTTTAATCATTTCAAAAATAGCTGTGGTTTTATTTCTTAGAATATAATCAAATGAATTGTATACAAAAGCACATTATATTATACAAAGATAAGCACAACATGCAGGTTTGTCTTCATTAAACAAACAGATATACTCATTATGTCCTAATCTACCATTAGTAGAGAGAAAACAAAGTAGCTGCCCATGGAAATTAATCTGTTAAATAAAGCCTGATAAAAAATATATATCACTCTGAGAACCTGTATATGTGGTGGACCCTTTCGATCCCTATAAACAGTTAAATACTGCATTAGCTTTGTCAGTATAGGATGTACTTGTTTCCATGTTTTCCATTAAATCATTAATTGCATGTCCCTGAGCTCAAGAAAGGCTCTTAAGAAATCAAGACCAAGTTTTAGGCAAACTATACCTCAAGTCAGGATGATTATGAACTTAGCCTATTTTTAAATATTTCCACAGAAGCACATTCCATCAAAGAGAACTGACATACAGTTGCCAGATTTAGCATTTAAAACTGCAGAACATCATTTAAGTTTGAATTTAAGATAAACAGTGAATATTTTTTTAGTATATATATGTCCTGTGCAATATTTGGGACATATTTATGCTTTAAAAGTATTCGTTGCTTATCTGAAATTCAAATTTAGGTGGGTATCCTGTATTTTACCTGGCAACCCTAGACCTGAAACCTAGCCAAGGATAATTTTTGTCAGATAATTCAATTTCTCTGCCAGATTGCCACATCTGAGATCATTCATCCAAGAGAAAAGATGATCATAAGTTGCAAACCTCAGGTTAATTAAGAACTAATTGTTGGTCAAGTTGCCAAAAGTCAATACTTCTATCTCCAATGTAACAGTCAATTCAATCAATATAGGCTTTTAAAAGGTTTTTAAATAAATATGATTTTTGTTTAATAACTTAGAAACACAATGGTGCTCACCTCATTTTCCACGTGAGATTATCTTCAATGGACAACATAAACTTTTTGTTAAGTTAAAAATGTCAAACTTGAACTTCATGAAAGCCAATATAAAAGGTAAGGCAGTGTATTATTTTATTTTATTTTTTAAAATGAGGTATAATCAATAAGAGGGTATAATTTTAGTAATAGATAATTTCCTTATATATATATATAAAATGCAACTGAAATGGAATTTATTATCCTGCCTCCCAAACACATTTTTCTCCAATATTTTTCCTGTTTCTGAATAATATCACAGCCCTATCTGATGGCCAAGTCAGAAACAGGTGTCATTCTCAATTCCTTTTCACATGATCCATATATTAAGGAACAAAAAACAAACAAAAAAAACCATTTGTTGAGTGTTTGCTATATTTGCCAATATTACCATATTAAGTACTTAATATTGAATACTTTAAGTATTAAGTATTTTCCAAACCACTGTCATATAATTTTAACACACATTCTTTTATCTGTCATAAGAACCCAATGAGATAGGAACTCTAATGACTTACTCTATAGATGAAAGAACTGAAGCATTAAGAAGATGAGTAACTTGCTCAAGTTCACACAGCTAAGCAGTGAGCGAGCCAGGACCAAAACCTAGGTCTAACTTAATCACTATATAACTCCACACATTCAATTGGTGACCAAGTTCTGTCAGTTCTACTTCCTGAATACTTCCAGATGCTTTCTCTTTACCCCATCCCACACCTTAGTGTTAAACTGATCTACAATTTTGGATTCTGTATTTGTTTTAGGGCTTCTGTAACAAAGTACCATGAATGGTCGGGGGGGGGGGGCTTAAATAACAGAAACTTACTGTCTCACAGTTCTGGAGGCAAAAAGTCTGAAATCAATGTGTTGGCAAGGTCGGTTCCTCCTGAGGGCTATAAAGGAACAAACTGTTTCAGGCCTTTCTTTTTAACTTTAACACGGTCATCTTCTCCCTGTCTATTCAGATTATCTTCCTTCTGTGCATGTCTGTCTCTGTGTCCAGATTGCCTTTTTTTTTTTTTTTTATAACAACACTAGTCATTTTAGATTAGGGAACCACTCAACTCCAGTATGACCTCATCCTAACTAATTACATCTGCAATGAACCTATTTTCAAACAAGGTCATATTCTGAGGTACTAGGGGTTAGAAATTCAACTATCTTCTTTGAAAGAGGACACAGTTCAATTCATAACAGATTCCTTCTAATCTACTTTCACCAAAGAGCTTTGGCTAAAATTCAAATCTAATCCTGTCATTCCCTTGTTTCCATATTTTCAAGGACAAGTTACAGCCTCCAGGATAAAAGGCTAAATTTGAGGTATGGAGATAACAGAATTCTTTATAATCCATTCTAAGCTTGACTCTCCAGCTTTATACCAAGCCTCTTTCCACTCTCCTTATTTAGCCCTTGAGCTTTAAAGTTCCAGATAGACAATAAACCTGACCTGTTCCTTTTCACCTCTTGACCCCGTGGAGCTCACTCTACTACAAACACCTTACGCTTCTCCCTCATCTCACATTTTAGCCTCAAGTCACAGAAAAGCAAATCTGCTCCTTTTCCTTTCCAGTTTTATAGAAAACATCCCTGGTGCCTTCCTCTCATGCCATACTTATTCTTCATGAAGGATAAATTTTCTAAGCAGATTGTTCTGAGCCATATTATGTTTAAAAAGAAAAAAAATAGGGGCACTTGGGTGGTTCAGTCTGTTAAGCGTCTGACTTCAGCTCAGGTCATGATCTTGCAGTTTGTGAGTTCAAGCCCCACATCAGGACCCTGTGCTGACAGCGTGGAGCCTGGAGCCTGCTTCAGATTCTGTGTCTCCCTCTCTTTTGCTGCCCCTCCCCCCAACTCTTTCTCAAAAGTAAATAAACATTAAAAAAAAATTTTAAATAAATAAAAAGAAAAAAAATAAAGGTATAAAACAATGACTATCATAGTCTATAAGCCCTAGCTTTGGGGTAAAGGTCAAGGTTATAAATACGACATTCATTGGACACATTTTACTAGTGGTTTAGGTCACTCTTAAAAATCAGTGTATTGGGGCACCTGGGTAGCTCAGTTGGTTAAGCGTCAGACTTCAGCTCAGGTCATGATATCACAGTTCATGAGTTCAAGCTCCACATAGGGCTCTGTGCTGTCAGCTCAGAGCCTGGAGTCTGCTTCAGATTCTATGTCTCCCTCTCTCTCTCTTGCCCTCCCCCACTTGTGCTCTGTCTCTCTCTGTCTCAAAAATGAATAAACATTAAAAAATTTTTTTTCAAATCAGTGCTGGCATGCCTGGGGGGCTCAATTGGTTAGGTATCCAGCTTTGGCTCAGGTGATGATCTCGTAGTTCATGAGTTCGAGTCCCACATTGGGCTCTATGCTGACAGCTCAGAGCCTGGAGCCCTGCTTCAGATTCTTTGTCTCTCTCTCTCTCTCTCTCTGCTCTTCCCCCAGTCATGCTCTGTCTCTCTCACTCAAAAATAAACATTTAAAAAAAAATTTAAATTAGTGCTCATGTGTCAAGTGCACTCTGGCCATTTCTTCACATTCCCCTTTGGATATGTCAGGCCTGCTCGTGCTTTTTGTCTCTCCATATTAAACACAACAGAACTGGGCCACCCTTTATCTCTCTATGTTCCAGGTTCTCTCCTATTGGTTAAGTGAATCAGGACTTTTGTGAGCCTGACCATTTCAATTTGGTAGGAGAGAAACCTCATTTCAGTCTCAAATCTAGGCCAGTTCTATGACAGAATTAACCAGAAGCATCTGCATCAAATAACAAAACAAAAGTTCATTTCTCTTGTGGTGATAGGTCTTTGTATATGTACTCCACTGATAGAGGATCAAAAGGGAGAAAAAGTTAGTGGCACACCAAATCCCTTACTAATTTCCTAGTCATCAGTAGGCTCTCTAAATAACAATTCATTGGAATTAACATGGGCAAGTGTCCCCTGAATATATATATATTGCCTATCTCTACAGAAAGAGGGTCTCTGTACCAGTAACCTGGTCATTGGACTGTGACTTTCTTCAGGGCAGACATGGTTAATCATTTCTTAATCATCTTTATAAATACCATACAAAGCACAGACCCTTCTGGCAAGGGACTGGAGACTGTGTTTCTACAACATAGGTATAAATGACACTTATTACACCATAGACAAAAAATGAACCATTCAGCCCAAAGGGAGAAATGAAACTCTGAACCTAGTGTGCACTATAGTAGCTAATGGCAGAAAGAAATATGGCAGAAAATGCTTGTGAAATACATGTTAAGGTGCAAGGTTAACTATCAGCTCACAGTGAAATACACAAAAATATTTATAAAAGTTAAGCATCCATATCGTCAAAGCACTCTGAGTCACAATTTCAACAAAACTGTTTTGACAAATTAATCATAAAACTTTTTGGCAGCCATTGGGAACATTGAGCATAAATTGGTTGAAATACATTCGATAGGTAGGTGTCCTTTTTGGATTTGTTAATTTGGTGTTGCCAAACAAACACATTTTACTGCATTGATGCCTTCACCACCCTATTTGTTATTTAACATCCATCCAGCAAATAACTAAACACCTCATGGTTAGTCTTTTGTATAATACTCCAGGTTTTCAGGAAGGTATTCTATCATAAAATTTGGAGTTTCTATTTTGTGAGTTGCTATATGGCAATTCCACTTGACAAAATATAAATATAGCCTATTCAATCCACTCATTTAATAAGTGACATTTAATTGAAACATCTAAGTAATTCTTTACACATCCATAAGTCCCCCTCAGGGATGATTCTAACTGACCCTGTTTGGGTCAGGTGTCCATGTCTGAACCAATCACTGTTATCCAGAGCAATAGGTTTGTGAATGACAGCTCCACCAGAAGGCCAAAGTAGGGGAGACAGGCAGATAAAACATGAGGGAAAGACAGTGGAGCATAGCGGAAGGAACACAGACTGAAGAAACAGTGGCTCTGCAACTGTGCGCAGACTTTGTTCCTCTGTCACCAAATTAAGAGTGGATCCAGCTCCAATACTCTCTGATCCTACATGGACAATTAACTTTGTCACAATCAGTTTATCTAAATAATAAAGATTCTATTTTCTTGATGGGGAAGATGAATACTATTTGGCTGGAATAGAAAGTCTGGGTGACTCCTCTCAAATACACAGGACTTCAGTGCCTTAAGACAAAGGAATAGAAAAGACAAACAGAGAATTTCCTCAAAGTCAGAGTAGGTGAGGCTTCAGCATCTCTTAAATTACAATAGCAAGAAATCTACTGACTTTTTGTTCCTGGTGCCTACTGACAATGTGAACTTTGATTCCTGTCCAAAGATCTACTGAAACACCTGCCAGAACCTTTAGAAACTTACAGTTAAAACCTTGAGTATGTCACTAGCTTCATCTTCTCCGCCCCATCAACGAGCCCTGATCTATAGCCATAGAGTATCTATGAATCACCACCATTTACTTTCATGACTTTATAACATTAGTGATAATGGTTATATTTATTAAGCACCTCCTGTGTGCCAGGCAGTAGTTAGGGGCTGGCAATATGGCAGTGAACAAGACAAATCCCTGTACTCATAGAACTTATATTCTAGTGGTGGGGGATATGGCAATCAATACGTAACCAAATAAAGAATCCAGCTGTGGTGAGAGGTAACTTTAGAAAGGGTTTTAGGAAGTGACATTAAAGTTATATATGAATGACTTGAATGAAGAGAAGCAGCCCTCCTTGAGACCTGTGCTTGGCACTCTCCCAGGGATATTATATACATTACCATTAATCTTCCCATTTCATTCTGAGAGGATAAGTTGCTTGTTCAGATTACATAGCACAGAATTCAAATTCAAGTTTGTCCAATTCTTCAGCCTCTGCTCTCCACCCCACCACCTTAGACTTTATGCTTTTAAACCTCCTGGCTGTAATTCTCTTCCTGGCACTCACTTATCATTCCAGTTGCTCAACTATCATTTTCTTTCCAAAGTTTCTCCTGGCCAGCAATACTCCACTATTTCCCTTCCTCTGCCAACCAAGGTGTAGATCATTGTTCTTGCCTCTGTTCCCACAGCACTCTATATGGGATCTCTCTTGAAATTAAAAAAAAAAAAATCCACTGTAATTTTCCCCTTATATCTCAGACTCCTCTCCTAGATGGGCAGCTCTTTCAGGTCAGGACCCATTTCTTATGAATTATTCCTCAATCTTGCCCAAGGCCTGAAACATTGAAAATACTCAAAAAATATTTGTTCAGTAAATGCTGTTTGGCTATGGAATGAAATGGATGTAATGTGGTTGCTCAAGACACAGCCCTAATGAGAGACACTCACTGGGAATGTAGAAAAAATAATAGACCATGGGTCCTTCTTCCTCAGCAAAAAGATTACACATCCTTCTCTGGAAATGGGCAGTGAAATGAAGACTGGAGAAATTTTGAGGTGCTGGGTGGCTCAGCAGGCTGAGAGAACAACTCTGATTTCAGCCCAGGTCATGATCCCAGGGTTGTGGGATTGAGTCCTGCATCTGGCTCCACACTGACTGCTCAGAGCCTGCTTGGAATTTTCTCTCTCTCCCTCTGCCCTCTCACCAACTCATAGTGTCTCTCTCTCTCTGTCTCAAAAATAAAATAAAATAAAATAAAATAAAATAAAATAAAATAAAATAGGGATGCCTGGGTGGCTCAGTCTGTTAAGCACCTGACTCGATTATGACACAGGTTGTGATCTCATGGTTCGTGGGTTCAAGCCCTGCATTGGACTCCATGCTGACAGCATGGAGCTTGCTTGGGATTCTCTCTTTCCCTCTCTCTGTCTCTCTGTCTCTGTCTCTCTCTCAAAATAAATAAATAAAGTTAAAAAATTAAAATAAAATTTAAAAGACTGGAGAAATTTTTACTGTGCTTCAAGTGATCTAACAGTGGCTACTATTGATAAGTAAAAATGACTTTTTTTTCAAATAAAAATATTTTTTTATAAATTCAACCATCATAAGTTTTCAAAAACTAGCATTTCCAACAAGTTCCAAGGGATGACATTTTCCCCTCTGCATGTAGAGTAGGGAAAACTTCCTTACTTTGAACATTTCATTCATATATAGTTCCCCATTGATATAAGATGCTTTGTTTATATAACTATTTAATTAACAAGACCTTTATTTTTCAGAGGAATCTTACTCTTAAGAAAAGGAGCTTTTAAATAGTGTTGGAAATTTTTATTTTAAAAAATGTGAGCTGAAGTGCACCGCATAGAGCATGTTGTAAAACAGGCAGTGCATCATTATCACCTCCCACTCAAAACCATTTTAACTATGATCTCTGTATTTGGGTAGTTCAGCTAATTAACAACCTGGTATTACTGTAAAGATGAGATTGTCATGTTATTTGAAGTGGTTTTTAACAGTCTTTAAGCACTAACCACTCAATTTATTAACAGTTTGCTCTATCATAAGTGAAGGAAATTACATGATTATTGTGAGTCTGAAAATGAGGAGAAATATATATGTATATTTTATCATTACCTATAAAGAATACCAATATTAAAATGGCTTTTAAAAAATATAAGTAAAGTTTCCCAAAATGCCTATTAATCATTTGTTGCCAATGGGTTTTACAGGTCTATAGCCATCTTCCTTATACCCTTTTATTCAACTTTTACCTTGATGTGACGGAACAAAAATAGGGTAGGAGAGAAAAAACACATTTCAGAAACAGAATAAGCAATGGTTTAAAATGTGAACCTTGAAATCAGACTGGCTGGGTTCAGGTCCTAGCTCTACCACTTATCAGTTCAAAGACCTTACCCAGTTCATCTGTGTCTTTCTTTCCTAATGTGTAAAATGGGGGTCTTAATAATAATAGGGCTTGACTGTGGGTTTGCCATGAGAACTGATGATTTATTATATGTAAAGCACAATTCTCAGCAAATGCTAGCTATTATTAATTTGGCCTAGCTGCCTCTAAAATACTCTACTTCTCCATGGCAATACTTCACAAGGTAATTTCTCTACCTTACCAAGCAAGAGGAGCCCTTTTCCAACCTTATATGATGGTAGTTGTAGGGGCACCTGGGTGGCTCAGCTGGTTAAGCGTCCAACTAAGGCTCAGGTCACGATCTCACAGTTCATGAGTTCAAGCCCCTCATTGGGCTCTGTGCTGACAGCTTAGAGCCTGGAGCCTGCTTCAAATTCTATGTCTCCCTCTCTCTCTGCTCCTCCCCCACTCATGCTCTGTCTCTCTCTCTCCTTCAAAAAATAAATAAAAACATTAAAAAAATTTTATGATTGCAGTTGAGTATACTCTACTAGAGAGTATACAAAATCACAAAAAAACAAGTCTGAATTAAGTCATAATTTTAAACAAATATGTATTTTCCCCCACCACATTTGCAATGACAGGCATTTGCGGCATAGCAGAATATAGCCATGGAAGACAGAACACAGCCCCAAGTCTATAGTTGACAAGGCACGTGTTCCCAGCCCACACATTGTGCTCCACTCACTTAGCATCCCTGAGCTTATCCTGTTAGAAAGCTAATGTACATATGAAGCCTGCTCCAAGCTACTACATGGATTAGATACTAAACAATACTAAAAGATCTTCAGCCTTTCCCTGAAGATTTTCCTATAAGTCTTTTGTGGCTCAAAGATGACATTAATTTTTTTTCAATGTTAGGTTATTTGGTTTTGGGAACAAACTGGACTGGGAGTCAGAAGATCACTAAATAGAGATATTGGAAGAATTAATGACAATATGTGTGAGAACCCTTGCAAATGGCCTGGAAAGTAATAATGCCTCCATAAATCCTACTTAAATCATTACTTTTCTCCCAGTTTCCAGACTTGGCTCTACTAAAAATGAATAGGACAGCTTTGGCAAATGATGGCTCTGAGCCCTGGTGTCCTCTGTAAATTAGTAGGTGAGATAAGGACAGCTAAGATGACTGTGCTGGTCATTTGTCTTTTTGCTCTTAGACCTATTCTCACATATCCCCAGCTCTGCTCTCTATCAGTAAGGGCTGATCCCTGTAAACTCCATTCTCAGGCACATGCTAACTGGCTTACAGCTAGCTTGGCCAAAGGGAGGCAGTGACAAATGATTCAAGAGCACAGAGAAAATGGACTAGGGAATTTCTCCCCATCTTTATGATTCCATAATGTCTTTGGCAGTAGCTCTGTATCCTCTCTTGTCTCAGCTCCCACAGATCCCGGGCAGTCCTGGCTTCTGGGCTTTGTAACACCTCCATCTTTAGTCCCTCCAGCCCTATGGATATTGGCAGCTTCCTGCTGTTACTAATTTCTGGATTGCCTTCCTGTTTCTTGTTTGGTCTTTCAGCTTTTCCTTCCAACACCTTTAGAACTACTTCCTCATATTAAATTCCCTATACTGAACTATCTGCCACAGGCTCTATCTTTCTGACTGGACTCTATTATGATCACTCTCAAATCTTAAGCTCTCTGGTCCTACCATAAGTTAGATTTGGGTAGGTTCAAGATCTTTCCAGCCTTTTTGCCCATTGTCTTCTCTAACCAACCCTAAGCTCCCTACCCATGGGTCAGCTGCTCTTCCAATACTCTTTGCTGTATCTCAATCATTCCATTTAACATGCTGTGTCATATTGATCTCTTTATGCATCTAAATACTTAGTAGTAGACTATGAACTCTTTGAAGCAGGGCTGTTTTTCCTCCTTTTTATAAACCTCCTGCAGTATTGATGCATAGTAGGACTTCTATATGAGTGTGATAAATGAATGAATACATAAATGGAGCCACCATTCCACAGGTCCAGATATAAGCAGTCTTTAGTTCATTCCTGAATGGAGATCACCAGGAAAGGACACAGCTCAAATAGATCTCCTCCATTAGCCTGTTACTACAGAATTTAGCCAAAATTCTACCACAGAGTGCACTGGGGGCATTATTTATGTATGAGGCCATTTGAAAAGGTTAATTTCCCAAGGCAAGCTTAAGTCATTATGAATCAGTCACACCTCAGGAGAGGTTAGTTTTGTAGATTGTTTCCTATAGACACAGACAGCTGGAAAGGAGTAAATAAATCCGTAAAGGAAGAAAGCAATGTCCAGAACAAGAAGTCAGCCTATATCTTGAAGTACAGAGTCCCCTAACTGGCCTGTCAAGTTGTCACTCCTCATTGTATGGAGGCCTCCATTTGAAGTCTGCCCTATGGAAAGCTGCTGTATAACTATGAGTCTTTAGCCAGTGAATGAATGTGGAGAGAGGAAAATGAGAGAAGGCCCATGAGGATGGTGTTCTGGAGCTCAGGACTGATAAAACTGGCTAAGGATTGAGTTGAGATGAAGTATGACAAATGGCAGAGGATGGAATAAGTTGATAAGGCACGCAGAGGTGGTTGTGGGTGACTCTTAGTAAGAAAGGGTTAAATAGTCTGAGTTAGGGAGAAAGGTCATCATGATAGCACTTCTCAACTTGACATTTACCATCTGCTCCCATCTCTATTGGTTATATACTTTGATTGATTTTACAGGGAAAGTATGCTAATATCATATTCCCAAATTTGGATTCCTGAAAGCCTCAAGACATAATAATTTCTTTATTCATTCTTTTATTTAATAAAATGTTATGGAAAGCTGACTATATATTGAGCACTATACCTACAGCCAAGCAGACACCTCTCAAGTGTCAGAGGTCTACTTTTCTTTCACAGACAATGTGAGGAAATGAGTCCCCAGGGCTCAGAGAAGAAAAGAAAACAGGAAAATAAAGGGTGAAGACAAAGTCAAACTCAGTTCTTCTGATTTTCAATCCAATGATCATTCTATAACTTAAGACTGTTTCATAGTTTAAGCTCACCATCTCCATCAGTGGAAAAGAATATGCGCCCTTGAAAGCCCAATTCCTAGCATAGCATCTGAAATGTAGCTGATGTTTAATAAATGTTGGATGAATGATTTATGGTATGCATGGATGGATGGATGGATGGATGGATAGATTAAGGATGAGTAGATGGATCCATTTCAAAGCATACGGCTCTCAGATGGTTAATGAGGATTTCTCAATTTCAATCTTCCCCAATTTTGTTCTTCAGATTAAAAAATATATATACGCTTTAAAGCCAGTTCTTCTGGGAAATGTGGAAAGCTACTTAAAAAATTTTTTTGGAATATGAAGGAAGATACATAGATAAGTGAACAGAATGAATGGATGAATGACATATCGCCTTAGGCATTCTCCTCACGGGAGTCATACTTGCCTAGATTAACATTAAAATTTTGCAGCAAATGTCCCTTAAAAATGTGTGACTGCTTTTTCATCTTTACCAGCATCTCCTCTACTAATCTTAAAACTATATAAATTTGCTCCTGATTTAATATCAGTTAGCCACCCAACCAAATTACAAAAGTTACTTCAACCCCACAGTTACTCTCATTTAATTTTTGTTTCAAGTCATCCTAAAGATCACATGTCTTTGTGTTCCTGGAAATGACATCACCTGTGTCTGTGTGTATACCTACATATGTGTGTGTATAAATTATTATAAATAATTTCCTGGTCACAGATCACTCCCACTACCTGAAGATTTGGGACAACCTGTTCTCTTTTCCATGAACATAATGCATCTATTCTCTTTAGGACTTATATCTGTCTTTGTCCAGGATGGAGGGACACCAAGCTGAGAACTGACATCCACCAAATGAATAGAGGAAGAGAGACCGGTTTAGGTTGAAGCGGCTCAGTAGAGGTTCAAAAAAGATCATTGGGGCTGGGAATTATGAGTGAAGGGTTTTCATTCAGGTCTTCATTCAGTAACATTCTGAAAGCCATTTAGAAAACCTTTTAAGTAGGCAAGTGATGGAATTCGATTTAATTCTTTACAAGACCATTTTGTGTGTTATATGCAATGGTGATTGAGGGCACAAAAACCAGAAGAAACTATTATATATAACTTAGGGCAAAACTGAAAGAAATTTAAATTCAGTATTTTTTCCCACTAACCTTCAAGCATTATTAATCCATTTTAATCTCACTCCAGTTTTCATTTTACTTTAGGAGAAAGCCCTTACCTTCTCTTATACCTTGTACTCCAGCATCAAATAACCACAGAACCAAGCATATTCACATCTTTCTGTTGTTTTTGTCCACGTATTTAAAGACCTCAGAGAGTTTTAACCTCTATAGCCTTTTAAAACCTCCTAATACTTAGCAAAGAGAAAATATCAGCTTGTTGTTACCTTAGCTCTTCTACTGAGTTTGAGTTCATTGTCTCTTCCTGTTTTAAAGGGCAATTACTTGCTATAGACTGAATGTTTGTGTCCCCCTAAAATGCATATGTTAAAATCCTAACCCCCCCCCCATGTGATGGTATTAGGGAAGGGAGCCTTTGGTAGGTGATTATGTCATAAGGCTAGAGCCCACATGAATGGGATTAGTCCCTTAGAAAGAGATCCCAAAGAACTCCTGTCATCTTGCACCAGGTAAGGATACCACAAGAAGATGGCTGTCCATGAACCAAGAAATAGACTCTCACCAGACACCAAATCAGTCAACACCTTAATCCCAGACTTCCCAGCCTTCAGAACTGTGAGAAGTAGATTTCTGTTGTTTATAAACCACCTGGTCTACAATACTGTTATAGCAATTTGAATGGACTAAGACATTACTCTTACAGAGCTTTGTTGCTTCATGTTTTTTGTTCTCCAACAGGCAGGCTATAACTATACACCTCCCTCCCCCTACCCTGCAAGACCACACTCTGCCCAGCACACCACCTCACCTCAGTCCCCATGACCTCCAGTTTGTTCCAATCTTCAGCATCCCTCTTTAGTGGTGCTGCAAGAGCCCCCTGACATGTCTAATATGCTCTAAGAGAACCAAATAGATAACTGCTATATTCAAAACTGAAAGGAAAATAGTGACATCACCTGTGTCACTATTTATGTATGACATAATACATAAAAAAAATCACTTTGATCAGTGACTTCTCTATTGCCAAGTGTGCCATGGCTCACCATGAATCAGAAGAGAGTTCAAATGTTTTTTTAAAAATATAAATCTATGATAAATTTTTTAATGTAAAGGCATAGTTTAAACAGTTATACAGTCACATGGGTTAATTAAGCAAAAGGATATATTTAGAAAAAAAGAATACAATGTTAACAGTAGCTACTTCTCTTTATGGGGTTATGATTTCTCTATATATACTTTCAATATTTGCCAAGCTTTATACAATAAGCATATTTTACTTTTGACAATATAGTTACCTTTTAAAAAGTAAATTTGATATTTTATATGAACTTTTAAATTCACTTTTACAATTTCTAACAAAACTTGTATAATCTTTATAAACTATGTGTATGCATGCACACATGCACACGCACATATGCATGCTTGAACATAACCTTATTTCTATCATAAGCATTAACTCCCAACCTTGACATATAAGTACTGGGTCCAGGTAGCAACTAAAGGCAGCAAGCCTCACCCCCCAGGGACCTGAGCCATGAGGAACAAAGTCCATAAGCTTTTAAAGGACAGTAGCTTTATGGAAAAACAAGAAGGTGAACAGGAAAACAGATTCCAGAGATAATGGTGAGCAGGTCATTATCAGACACAGAGGTATATACCAAGTAAGTGAGAATTAATGATCTAATAGGAAAATGAGAAAATAAAATCAAATATTCCTTAAGACAGATTCCTAGCTTCTTTAAGACATTTTTAGTTTCCCTTATAATCTTGGGGATAAGTTTATCACCCTCCCTCTTTTAGTTTCAAAAACAAACAAGTAAACAAATTGGTTTTCTTCTATATACCAAGCATTGTATATATGACAGTGCCTTTCATACATAACCTCATTTAAATTTTTCTTTTAATATTCATAGTAATGATGTAAGAAGGCATTTTCCCATGGTAGTTTAAGAGCCATGAAGAATCAAGCAAGGGATTCTCCCCTGCGCTCGCTCTCTCTCTCTCTCTCTCTCTCTTTCTCAAAATAAATGAACTTAAAAAAAAGTGAGATACATCTATAAAACATTTAGAAGAGTGCTAGCACACAATAATCCCTGGATACATTTTTGCTGTTATTTGCTATTATCACCATTTTAGACATGAGGAAACAGGGAAATGAGTCAGGATTTCACTCCAGGATTCTCTGACTTCAAATCCACTGTAAACTCTCAATCACATTTCATTTACAGAGGTTACAGCCCAAATGGAAGGCCTCAAATGGAAATGTTCTAACATGTTGCAAACTAAACTATGACTAATTCTTAGTTCTTTGTGGTTCTTTTACTATTTTTACTATTTTTCTTTAAATGTGACATGAGATGATAATGCTCAGAGTTTGTTTTCTCTTTTTTCAGATGAGTCTTTGATTTTAAGAATCCTGTCCTAAGTGTATAGACGTATGGTTGTGTTTAATAAGCAAAATCAGGGAAACATCATTAGAGATCATGAGATTATTCTTCTAAATATAGCCAGTCACTTTACAGGACTATAGCTGAACATCTTAGCAGGATGAAGCTGGCTCTAATCTAAAGCCCACGAAAAAGTGAGTTGTTGTTCGTTGTGTGACTTATTCCCCTAAATAACAATGCCATTTTTGCTGTGGGCATGTAGTGGTTAAGAGCGAAGGTTTTGGGATTTGACAAGACCCAAATCCCAGATCCTTCTTCGTCCTTCCTGGCTCCAGGATCCTGTGCATGTTGAGCTCTTTATATCTGTTCCTGTATCAGTAAAATGGGGACAATAGTCCTCACCTTCTAGGAAAGGGGAGGAAGGAGAAAACTACTTGAGAGAACATGTGTGAAGTACTTAGCGTAGTCCAGGTACAGTCAGGACTCAGTCAAGTCTGGCAGTACTATTAAAAGGAAAACATGTATTTAGATGCCAAAAAGGAACTCTAATTTAGGTGACGTGTTCTAGAGAAAAGAAGTGAGTCAGGAGATGTGGATCCTATTTTGGGCTTGAGAACTGTAGTCACAGGAAGCAGCAATTTCCCTGAGAGTTTGTGAGTTGATTATAAAATGGAGAAAATAATATTTTTACTTACCTGCGTGGATACATGGAATGTAATTTTGTCCTCCTAAGAATGAACTGTATAAAACATAACTTTTTCAATCGTGTGGGTCTTTTTCATCGGCGTGGGGTGAGGAGAGTACTCCAAACCACTTTCCGTTGCGTGCATTTCTTTTTAAATTCTATCTGCACATGTCATATCATCAACAGGCAAGTCTAGTCTACAGATGCAGACCAAACACTGCTTTAGAAACTATGAAAGCTACATGGAGATGTAGCTACCAGGAAACCGGAAAACCTGAAATCAGCAAAAATAACTCCTGAAAAATTCTCCTGCCAGTACCTTATTATTACTCTGCTTCCCCTTCCCTGTGCTGTGCATACTAAAAAGAAGAGGGAAAAGAGAAAGAATGGATTGTCTGGATTTCCTTGTGATCATATGCTCAGAAATGGTTCCTCTGTGGTCTAATGAAATGTTCTTTGCAAAGTGGGTAATATGAACTTAACTCTAACCCAACTATTGAGGCATAATTTCAAGGAACCAATAATACTATTGTTACTATTACCATCCTTCCCTTTCTAATATTTATCCCAGACTAATGATAAGTGTTTTGCTGAATATTTTTAAAGCTTTTCCTTCCTGATGAAACTTTAGTTTTTGTAACAAAACATATACAGATACCATAAAAATTGGAAATTATGGATTAACCTGTTAGGGGAAGATCCCCAAAGACTTCAGAATTAAAATATTATGTTTTAATTTGACTTTTCAAGATTTCAGGATTCTCATCTATAAGATGGTAAAGGTTCTACCCCTCAAAATGGGTGCTGTTTGTCGTGTTCTCATTTCATAGTGCACACTGCCATTTCTGTTTCTTCAACTAAGTAGTGTTTCTAAGTTATGAATGCATCAACAAGGACATAAGATAATGCTAGAAAACTGATACTAACAACAACCACATAATAATAATTCAGAAGTCTGAATATAAACCTGCTCTTTTCTCAAGGAATCATTGACGGCAAGCTGTATGAACTATGTATTTATCATTTTATATTTGCCTACAGTGACACCTGCTGGAAAACCCTGTTGAAGCTTTAAAATGAAAATAAATTTAAAAAAATAAAATAAAAACCAAACTTTGAAAACATCAGCCATATGTTATTATTATTATTTTTTACTAAAAACACATTGATTATACTTCAATTTAATTTCTGATTCTGCTTTTGAATTTTCTTTTTTTGTGCAAACTGAGAAACTAAGATTCAATTCCACTTGATGACATAATTATTTTACTGATATGAGAGAGTTCAAATTAACTCTTATATGATGCAAACTATTTTAAAATGGAAGCATTTATAAATAGTTTAGTTGCATTATTTTGCTTCCCTTTGAAATATTGCTTTAAAATTTACATATCAACTGCAATGTGATGATAAGTGATTTTAAAAGTCTTGCTTAAGATTAAATATCAGGATATTTAATACTATGAAAATATTTAATAGCTAGCACTTTCCTGAGCAGCATTCATGCACAAAGCCATTCTGTGTTTGGGGTTTTCAGGTTGTTTTGTCACAGGCACCAGGTGCCAGCCCACACTATGCATTAAGCAACTGATGTGGATCTTATGCAAATTACCTTTAATTTCAATAGAAATTTTGCATACTAAGGGTTCCCATCTCACAATGACATAGGGAAGGGTTTGTGCACCTACATCCTGTTACCATTAATAAAATTCACTCACAAAAATTGTGGCACATTAAGAAATTGGAAGCATCTACGTGGAAATGGGTGATTCATGAAGTCAACCTTACCTCAGGATTGGGTATCTTATATTTTTCCCCACCATGAGACACGTGTGAAGCAACATCACTGTTCTTGAGTTCAATCACCTTCAGCCTTTTCATAATCATGTCAGTATGGTTTCTAAATGGTTGGTGGTCATTTCTCCCATTTAAATTTTTTTTTTCAAAATATAAAAGCTGTTTAAAGTCAGTGCTCCTTTTTAATGCAACTATGCTATTTTTTTAAAGTAAATTTTTATAAAGATTGACTCCAGTTCATTTTTAACTATGCCTCAATTTCTGTAAGAACTCCCTCTAGCATTATGTAGAGAAGATTTGGTACTTCAAAACAAAGATTCTAATATCTTCACACCAGCCACATGGCTGATTCTCCATATTTTACCATTTTACCATATCTGTTCTTATGAGAAGAAAAGATATCTTTGTTTAAAAGTCAAAATTCATGGGGAAACAAATTTTCTCTAATATCTTACATTAACTTCCATATTAACCCAGTCTCTTATTCCTTCAGCACAAAAGACTTCTTTAGTAAAGAAGCCAACAATTTGTGATGATATAGCTCCACCTATCATTCTATGTATGAGAAAATCTTGGCCAGTAGAGATAGACAAAGATCAAGTACACAAGAAACACTTGCTGAATTAGCTAGATATTCTGTCTTTATTATGACTTCTGTAGCTAAGCAAAGCCAGTAACCTTCCTTTTCTCTCTGTCCATTTCAACCTGAAGTAGGTACAACTACCTTTAAAAAGAAATAGTTTGAGGGCACCTGGGTGGCTCAGTTGGTTAAGTGTCTCACTCTTGATTTCAACTCAAGTCATAATCTCACAGTTCATGAGTTCAAGACCTCAGTCTGGCTCTGTGCTGGCAGCACAGAGCCTGCTTGGGATTCTCTCTCTCCCTCTCTCTCTCTCTCTGCCTCTCTTCCATTCACACATGTGTGCACACAATCTCTCCCCCTGACCCTCTCTCTGTGTCTCTCTCAAAAATAAATAAATAAACTTAAAAAAAGATATAGTTTTGTTTTTTATCTTAGAGAGAAAGGGAAAGAGAGTATGCATGAGCATGGGAAAGGGGCAAAGAGAGAGAGAGAGACAGACAGAATCCCAAGCAGGCTCCACGCTCAGCACAGAGCCTAATGTGGGGCTCAATCCCATAACCCTGGGATCATGACCTGAGCTGAAATCAAGAGTCATACACCTACAAAAGAGCACTCGTAAAAAAGACATAGTTTTTTTAAGAAGATAAAATTTTCCAAATGCCCACTAAGCTTTACCTATACACCTTAAAAATAGTTAGGAGTCTCTCAAAGTTTCTTTCTCAGTTCCTAGGATTGAGCTTTCTAGGCAGTACAGATTTCTCTAGTCTTTAAACTCTACTCCCAATAAAGTATAATTGAGAGGGGAGACTGAGGTAAATTATAGCAAATAGAACCCCTTCAATCCCAAGCATCACAAGAGATATTCAGAGATCTTGGATTTATTGCCACACAGAAAAGATTTCACAAAAATGAGTTTAAAGTAAACCCAATTAAGCTGAAGCTCTTGTGGGCACAAGTTTTATATTTGGCCTGTAGATTTATATTTACATTTGTTTTTATTTTATATTCATGTTTATATTTGCTTTTGTAAATTATAGGTTGGATACCAAATTTGATGTTCAATTTATTAGCAGATTTTAAAACACTCAAATCATTAAACAATCATTAGAAAATCATATTAGTGAAATTAATTATTCCATGTTTATCTATGCTTTAAAGAGTTAATCCTCAAATAGCATCTGCACAGATTTGGTGGGGGTCTGGATGTTTTCTCTTGAAATAGTTTATATTTTAATCTTGGGTTCTCACAGTTATGACAGCTCAAATTAAAATCACATAACTATCTTCTTAATGACTTCTTAGAATGAGAACCGTAATGTCATTTCAGTGACCAAATTTCTTTCAGGTAACTCTATTTTCAGTGTTACAGTCTGACTGAAAAAAAGAGCAAAGCAGACCTAATGTGTAAATGATAAACTTATATCATATGAAGAAGTCATATAATGGTATATACTATAACCAAACTAAGATTTTTCAATAGTTCCTATAGAAAACAGTAGTGGGGAAATTGAGTCGTTCCACAATGGTGAGGATATCTCTTAAGTTTTTATCTGTTTTGTAGGTCTTCCTTTTGGGATTTTTGGTAAGGCTGAAAATCAAGAAAGCTAACTTTGTCTTTGGAGTTGGGCATATGACTCAGGCTGGTTAATCAGAAGATTCAGTGATTGGTTCAAAGGAGAATATGGCTAATTAGAAGATTCAGCGATTGGTTCAAAGGAGACAGACCCCAATAAGCCAATCAGTCCTTTTTGGTGAGTAATTGTAGACACTAGGAGGGAACCAGGGGATTTTTTTTTTCTCAGATGATCTTGATCTGTAAAGATGATTTCAGTTGGAGCTGCCCATGGATCATCTTGAATGAAGCTATCATGGAAGAAACCAGGGGCAAAAGTAGAGACAGAATTTAAATGAAAAAATTGTAACCCCTGGGACCACCCATTTCCTAAATACTGGTTTCATCTTCCCAATTATGTATATATGATCCCATATATTCCCAAAATCTGTTGTTGTTGTTGTTGTTCTTATCTTATTATCTAAGCTAATTGTAATTGGGTTTCCGTCCCTGTAACCAAAAGGGTCTTGGCCAATATACCTGACACTCAATAGAATATCCACATGCAATGTAAGGAATTGGAGTGTTGCTGCGAGAGTCAATATCATATTTACATCTCATATGACCACTTCATTTCAGAAAAATAACATCATTCATTGTATTAATTTTGTTAATACAAATTGTATTGGATTTGAAATTTGTTTATATTTAATATATATTTGCTTTTGTTTTATTGTTTTATAATAACTATAAGCATAAAGAATCTATATATAGTTTTTTTTCTCATAGTTATGTAATATAATAATAAAAAAAAACTTTAATCAACACTGGGAGTCTATAGTAATTTTCTCTCTTTAAAAAGATCTGTCATGGAGCACCTGAGTGGTTCAGTTGGTTAAGCATCCAACTCTTGATTTCAGCTCAGGTCATGATCTCATGGGTTTGTGGGATCGACCCCCAATCCCTCTGTGCTGTCAGCATGAAAGCATGGAGCCTGCTTGGGATTCTCTCTCTCCCTCTCTCTGCCCCTCCCCCCATTCTCTGTCTTTCTTCCTTTCTCTCTCTCTGTTTCTCTCTCTCTCTCTCTCAAAATAAATAATAAACTTTAAAAAAATATTTAAAAGGGATATGTCCTGAAATCAAGCTTCAGAACATATTCTATTGGCAGGTCTAGAAGAAATAAGCCCTTCTTATATTCCTGGCAGGAATGCAAAAATGGTATAATTACATGTGAAGGTGAATTTCCTTGTGCCTTTAACCTTTTAGATCTACCCAAATCTACTTTTTGGAATCTACTCCAAACATAAGCAAGAAAAATATAAATTTTCTGTGCACAAAAGTACTTATTACAACACTATGTATAACAGCAAAAGATTGGAAAGAAACCAAACATCCATGAAAGGGGACTGGTTTAATACACTATTGTATTATCACACAGTAGAGTATAATGCAACTGTAAAAAGGAATGAGCAAGATCTCTACTGTATATGCAAATAAGGAATGATCTCCAAGACATATTGTTAAGTTTTAAAAAATCACAGAAAACAAAAAAGAAGGGGGGCGCCTGGGTTGTTCAGTCTGTTAAGTGCCCAACTCTTGATTTTGGCTCAGGTCATGATCTCAGGGTCATGAGATTGGGCGCCGAGTCAAGTTCCATGCTGGGTGTGGAGCCTGCTTAAGATTCTCCCTCTGCCCTACTCCAGCTTGCTCTCTCTCTCTCTCTCTCTCCTTAAATGTCTCTCTCTCTCAAAAAAAAACCCAAAATCACTATACAAGGCAATGTTTGTGGTATGCTCTTTTTTTGTAAGTAAGGTGAGTATTACTATTAATGTAAATATACACTTTTGCTTATATTTTCAAGAATAAATTTGAGGGTTGATGGGGGGTGGGAGGGAGGGGAGGGTAGGTGATGGGCATTGAAGAGGGCATCTTTTGGGATGAGCACTGGGTGTTGTACGGAAACCAATTTGACAATAAATTTCATATATTTAAAAAAATTAAAAAAAACAAATAATGGAAGAATAAACCAAAACTAATGAAAACTGGTTTTTATGGGGGAGGTAAGGGAAATGTGGAGGGAGCATGGATGAAAACATTTGATTTAATGTATCTTTTTACATAGTTTTGAATTTGGGACCAGGTCAGTGCTTTCCATAACTAAAAATCAACCAGAAAGGAAAAAAGCATTTCTTAAAAACTAAAACAAATGAGAGGTGCCTGGGTGGTTCAGTCGTTTAAGCATCCAACTTCAGCTCAGGTCATGATCTCACTGCTTGTGAGTTTGAGCCACCCATCGGGCTCTATGCTGACAGCTCAGAGCCTGGAGCCTGCTGCAGATTCTGTGTCTCCCTCTCTCTCTGCCCCTCTCCCATTCACACTCTGTCTCTTTCTCTCAAAAATAAATAAATGTTAAAAAAAAATTTTTAATTAAAACAAATGAACTGAACTGTATACCAAGTTGGTAGTATAACCACACAGAGAACAGAAACACTTGAAATAACTTCAAAACAGAATGTGGTATATTATTATAAGAACAAAAGAACACCAAATAAATCTTAAACTGCATTCATTAGTCTTTCTGTTAGCATTAATACTGGTGTTATTAGTGCACCTGTTATGGGTACATTGTAGCATAAAGCAAATAAATAATTATTCTAATATTGTTAAGAGGCAATGGAAGAAAAAAATATGAGTGTAAAATATAAAAGTTCAGCCAAAAATTCATGGTTTTCCATTTAAATTGTAATGTTAGCATGAATACATAAGGTTTTTCTCTAGTTCTCAGATTGTTGCTTCTAAATACCATTCTTCAATAAAAGGAACCAGAGATACTTGGAAAAATACCTGATCCCAAGTGGATCAGGAAATGCATAAGATAAGCCCCCAGTATCTGTTGTGATGAAAAGCTAAAAATTTATCAAAGACTAACGTGGTCATGTTAAAAGAACACAGGAACCAACTTAAAGGGTTCTCACTGGCCTTAAATGGGTCAACTTTAGCATTAAAAAAGAATAATGATTGTACCTGAGTTAAATACAACAAATATTATATATATACATACACACACACATAAGTTCATAATGATACTAAAAAGCTTCATTGGTCATCACTGGAGATTGCTAGGGTACCAATCCATTACTATGAAAACCGATAAATCAGATGAAAGGATCAAGCATGTATCTTGTTCCATCTGTATAAACCATATTTCAGGGTATCAAAAAGCTGATGATGGAAAATTATTTAAAGGATTCCAGCTAATGTAAAAGGAATAATAATACTAAAAAATCATCATTTTCTAACTCCTAATGGAATAATTGTTCTAGGCAATGAATATCAATGACTGTTAAGCCATTAACAAAATGTTATGGGAACATTTATAATGAAGAGATCAAGCCAACATACCACAACCACTGTACAAACTAGAAGTAGAACAACCAAATATAATGTGATTCACGAGATGAGACAATAGGAAGTAGAAAATTTTTTTTCTTCAAAAAACAAATTGAACCTGAACCTAATTAAGCCTCCAAATTTAATCACCAGTTTATAGTTAACAGAGGGGACTTAGGAACAATACAAAAAACATAAACAATACCATAAGATGCAATCAGCCAAATGCAGAACATGGGAAATTCTATAGGACAAATGGCTCCATATCTCCAGCAATTTCATGGCATGCAAGAATCCAAGAATTGACAGCAGCAAGTAGTGGGAGGGGAGAGCAAGAAGAAATGATGTAAAGTACTGAGACTTAAGACATGAACAACCAAAGGCAATGTGTGGACACTGTTTGGATCCTGATTTGAATAAACTAAATATATTTTTGAAGCAATCGGGAAAATTTGAATATGGACTGAATATGACATAATACTAAGAAGATACTATTAATTTTATTAAGGGTGAAATATCATCATTGTTATATTTTGTAAAGCCCTTATTGTTAGAGATACATACTGAAATATTTACAGGTAAAACAACAGAATGTCTGATCCTTTAAAATATTCATGTATGAGTGCCTGGGTGGCTCAGTCATTTAAGCAACCGACTCTTAATTTTGGCTCAGGTCATGATCTCACGATTTGTGAGACTGAGCCCCGTGTCAGGCTCCCCACTGACAGCATGGAGCCTGCTTGGGATTCTCTCTCTTCCTCGCTCTCTGACCCTCCCCTACTCATGTGCACATGTGCACACACACACACTCTCTCTCTCTCAAAATAAACATTTAAAAAATAAAATTAAATAAAATACTCATGCAAACAGCAATGATAAAGTTGAGAAAACAGTGAAATAAAATTGGCAAAATGTTGAAATTTGCAGAAGATGGATAATGAGTATATGGGAGCTAATTTTACTATACTTCTTTGTGTTTGAGATTTCTTATAATAAAAAGGTTAATAATAAAGTATAATAATTATTATTACATAATTAAAATAAAGAGCCTATACATTACTCAACTTTGAGAAACAATTTGTGATGCATTAAAGCATCTTGATGTAAACTAAGTCAACATCTTCAATAATAGTGAGAAACCATAGAGAAATGCTCCCCCAGTTTCCTGAAGCAAATTTTAGTTTCTCTGTCTCTGAATCCATTGTTAGGTTCTATAATTGTTCCATCTATTTATCATATCCACCTTATTACCTTAATAAAAGCATGGATCTTAAAGTCAGAAATGCTTTTGTTCACACCCAAGGCCCATCATAATTATCCATATAACCTCGGGAAATACAATTAACCTCTCTGAGCTTTAGTTTTCTCACCTGAAAAATGAGCAGAGTATCATCTGTCTCCCTTCTAACACTTCCATGTGGGCAGCCTAACCACTGCCTAATCAGTCACTTAGATAAGTATCAGGACTGTACCTACTGGCCTTTTAAGAGAAGACACCCAAGGGCCTCCTCTATAAACCAGCCTTCAAAAGAACTCATAGCCAGGCTACACCACTGTTTATCTACCCATTGATCAGCTAACAAAAGTTCTATCCCCCTCTGACTGGACAAGACCCATTTTCCTCAGCAATTGGAATAATTCCATCCACGCTGGTAGAGATAAAACTCTGTCAGGAGTGGTAAGAAACTGTAACCCAATGACCTTCTTTAGTTAGAGAATCTTCTTTTATCTTGGAAATATGGAGTTAGCAGCAATACTTATGCACACTCTATGTGCCTATGCCTCTTTATAAATACTCATAGGTTAAAAAAAGTCAAGACTTTGGAGTTCCTGGGTGGCTCTGTTGGCTGAGAATCTGACTGTGGCTCAGGTCATGATCTCACAGTTCATGGATTCAAGCCCCACATCAGATTTTGCACTGGCAGTGCGGAGCCTGCTTAGGATTCTCTGTCTCCCTCTCTCTGCCCCTTTCCTCCTGTGTGCATGCACGCACTCTTTCGGTCTCAAAAATAAATAAACATTAAAATTTTTAAAACAAAACTAAATTAAAAAAATAAAATAAAAGATCCAAGACTTTGATGCTAGTTTCATTTCTGGAATTAGAAGAGTTTTGCTTTGTTTTGTTTTGCTTTTATCAGACTAACACACATCCTTGACTTACAGTTTGTGTGCTTCTACTTCTGTAGTTTCAATCTGCTACCCCTCTCCTTCCTGAGCCTTCTCTGTCCTAGCCTTAGGGAATAATCTTATCCCAGGCCTTTTATAGAGACAGAAGTAAGGTCTAAGGACTGCCATTTGTTTATCTATCCCCAACCCCCATTAGATAGTGGATTTTTTTTTTCCTAAGGAACTGAGATTTGGCTTTTTTACAATTCCCCATAACATTAGGGACCATGTTCTGGCCTCAGCAGTCTCCATAAACATTGGTGACTGACTGAATTATGTTTCTTTTGCTCTGATTTTCCATTTAATAAATATTAGGAAAAGTAAACCACAGCTACATCGAACAACAGAATAAGAGAAGATATTTGCACAAAAGCTCTGGAATATTGCCAAAAAATCTGAATCTCTAACATTTCCATATTTTAAATGTTTAATGGCAGACTCGGAACTTTGTTTTTCCTCATATTTGTTTAATTACAGTCGATGATTCAGAGAATAGGTCAGATAATTGTGGTTTTCAGATTTTTTTTAAGTCGGATGTACATTTACTATGTATTCTAACCCCTGTTTAACAAAACAAACCCCAGATGAAGTGATGAATGGAGGAATATATAAGCACTCCCCTAATTATACTCCCTGCCAGCCCCCTGAACATGCCTAAATATTAAGGGTCTAAAACCAAATATCCTCAGGAATTTTACATGAACAGTTTTCTAAAATTAGTAGGAGTTAATTACTACCAGATATATTCGTGCTTAAGTAAAATACCCTATTCAATTTCCCTTTTGAATTCTACAAATATCTTAAGTTAATGGATAATGAAATGTAGAAATGATTCCTTGAACTCACAAAAGTCCATAAACCAAATCCTTACAGGTTTCCTCATCTGTAAAATGAGGATAACAATGGTAAATATCCGGAAATGTTTCTTGCAATGAAGAGCTAATTAAATTAGCTAGAATTGAGCTAATTAACTACTCTAAATGTAAAGTACTTGTGAAACAAAATATGATAAAAAAATGCTTTAACAATTATTATAACTATTCAGCAGTTGGGGAATAGAAGAATTTTCTTCTGGGATTCAATTAACTGACAGTATTACTAAATTATTCACCATGTGCTTACTGTTAACTGATCTGCAGATGAAACCAGGAGGTCTTGGAACTGTCATCTTAACATGGTTGGCCATGTTTCATTTCGGCCACTGGTAGTCAAAGCAGCATGTGAATCTGGCTCAAAAGGAAAACCAGATGCCCCATTCTAATACATACCATTAAATAAAATAACTGGAAAATTATACTACTACTTTATTCAACAGCAATCAAATCCTTAGTAGAATGCACAAATCCAATCTGTATTATAAGGAAGAAGGTTGGGACTCTATTTTTTTTTTTGTAAAATGCCAAAATAAATCAGAACTATAAAACATTACTGTGCACGTATTTGGGTGGAAGTGAAGAATGACTCAGGTTCAAAATGAAGATGAACTTTATTAATTAAAAGTGAAATTAACTACTAAGAGAAGCCTCAATTTACTTTGGGAAGTAAAGAAGATAAAAATTATGAATAAAAATTAAAATTCCCCAGGGAATTTATAAAACTTCATAAAATTTAAGAGTGAGACATTTAAGAGTGTTCTTTATAAGATTATCATGTGGGATTATTTTGGATAAGGCAATGATTAGACTACAAAATCACTTCTGAGAGTTAGGATAGTTTTTAGGTTACATATACGAACAATTACTTTATCATATTATTTGGTAGACTTTTATAACTTTTAAACCAGAAAATAATCTCAGCTTCAAACTTGAACAAGTAAATTTAATCCAGAAACCACTGCCTTCACTTTCCTTCATGTTCTTTTAAGACAATGATTATATCATTTTCTTGAGAAAATTCATTCTACAATGCAAATCTGGTATTTATTTTTTTTAGTGTTTATTTATTTTTGAGAGAGAGAAAGCAAGTGGGGTGGGGAGACAGAGATAGAGGGGGACAGAGGATCCGAAGCCCAAGACAGATGTCTCTGGGCTAACAGCAGTGAGCCCAGTGCAGGGCTCAAACTCACAAACTGTGAGATCATGACCTGAGCCGAAGCCGGACACTTAACCGACTACGCCACTCAGGCACCCCTGGAATTTACTTTTAATACCCAGTAAAAACATAAGATTAGCCACAATATTGCAATTGCTAAGAAGACAAAGCTGAATGAAAGATTAATATGTATAGTACTGCCATTCAGAAGTTCATCTTCAATGGGAACACAAATAAGTAAATGGATGTAATGAGTAAATGAATTGAATCCTAAGAGCGAGAATAGATACCAACTTTATTGTCCAACCCCCCATGGCTTTCCATCCCTACTTAGTCAAATCTGCCCTCTCCTTTGGAAATATCTCAGGTAGCAACTGTAACTTTTCCAATCATCTTTACGTATTAAGAAATAGTCTCAGCTGTGGAACAGTCTGGTGCAATTTCATTGCATATCTTCAGTATCTTCTACTATTTCTTAATTCTACTTTTCCTTTCCTAAAGAAGCTGAAAGGGCTCCTACGAGGTCAAGGGGAAGAACTATTGGTCTAGGTCTTAATCCTGGCTGTGTACGCTGAATTATTCCAGCTGACCAATGGTAAGTATTTTAGATTTTTCCAAAATGGTCATCTTCCATCCTGGTAGGGGGACAGTTTGGTTCTCATACCACACTCTTTCTCCTGCTCCAAAGAAAAAGTATTCTAGAGATGAAGAGAATGCTGTGTAAGTAAATGTGAAGAATTCTAATAAAGAATTCTGAGGAATAAATAAGAATTTCAAAAGAGATTTTATTTTTTAACCAGTACAGATAAAGGCTAGAAAGTCTTCAAAGCAGGTCACACAGTGGGGATTAAGGGGAAGACTAGGAAGGGCACCTGAGTGGCATAGTCAGTTAAGCGTCCAACACTCTTCAGAGTTCGAGTTCGAGCCTGGCATCGGCTCTGCGCGGAGAGTGTGGCGTCCGTTTGGAATTCTCTCTCTCTCTCTGTCCTTCTCCTCCCACCCCTGTCTCAAAATAAATAAATAAACTTTAAGAGGAATACCAGGAAAAAATGCAAAATACTATAGTTTCCATTTTTTAAATTTATTTAAAAAATTTTTTTAATGTTTTATTTTTTATATTTTTAAAAATTTTTTTTAATGTTTATTTATTTTTGAGAGAGACAGAATGTGAGTGGGTTAGGGGCAGAGAGAGAGGGAGGCACAGAATCCGAAGCAGGCTCCAGGCTCTGAGCTGTCAGTACAGAGCCTGATGCGGGGCTTGAACTCATGAGCTGTGAGATCATGACCTGAGCCGAAGTCGGACGCTCAACCAACTGAGCCACCCAGGAGCCCCATTATTTTTTATATTTGAGAGAGAGACAGAAAGCAAGTAGGGGAGGGGCAGAGAGACAGACACAGAATCTGAAGCAGGTTCCAGGCTCTGAGCTGTCAGCACAGAGCCCGACGCAGGGCTCAAGCTCACGAACCGTGAGATTATGACCTGAGGCGAAGTCAGACGCTTAACCAACTAAGCCACCAAGGTGCCCCTATAGTTTCCATTTTTGATGAAGTGTTTCTACACTTTGGCACTACCTCCTTTTAAAGAATCAAAATCTTCATGATAAAATTCAGAACTGCATTCCAAAAATAGTATCCCCATTTTACAGATGAGGAAGATGAGGCACAGAGGAGTTAGGTGACTTACTCAAAATCACAGAGCCAGTAAATGGCAGAGTAGGGACACAAACCTGGGAAATCTGCTGTTGTAGCCTGTGCTATTAATTTACATGCAGTACTATCTTTTCTGATTAGTAAGCAAGCTAGTAAAATGATAGAATATTTTAGAGTGGCATGTTAATTAGTATTTTGGTATTGGTAATTATAAAGGTATTTTTACCTAGAATAATAATAACCCAGAAGAATGAGAAAAGGGATATGTGGCCTCCCCCCAAATATTGCCTACAACATCTATACAATTGTTATCATGAGGAGATTTACATTATCCAATACTATTTCCCTAAAGGATATTTTCAACAATTGTAGTTATTGAGTTACTTGGGCAACTTCCCTCTCAACTTCCAATTGGTCAGTCAGTAATATCACATATGCAATTCAACAGGAGCATATTTTGCTTAGGACATTCTACATCCAAAATACTTTTCAGTTGCCAATGATTCAAGATCTTCATTGATTACTGCATTTGAATAGAGTGCTTTCCAAAGTCTATTTCATGGAAAACTGGCCCCTTAAGTTGCTCCATGAAAAGAAGATTCCATAGTCAAATAAATTTGGGACACTGCACATATTGGTTCTCCTTGTTAAAGGTTTGATATTCACATTACCATATTTTAAATAAATTCACATGAAACTATTGTATCTGTAATGTGTCCTTTAAGACTAGATCACTCAGGTCATTGGTTGTCCTGGAATCATACTGAGAATTTAGGAAACAAAGAAGAAACCAGTCAGGAGTAAGGAGGCCAAAATTCTGCCTTGATTCTATGCCTATAGGTTCTTGAGCAGGTTGCTTTACCACTCTGAGGACCAGTTTCTACATCTAGAAATAAGAAAATAAATTGTACCAATAGTTTTTAGACCTTTTCTTAGCCAAGAAATGCACCCTACAAATGAATCTTCCCTAACAGTCTGGATGAAAGCTACTACATCTGGGTGATGAGGATGAGAATCAAGGCCTTCAACCCCCCACTCCCTGATCAGACCTCCATTTGCCTTCTCCAGAACAGTTTGAAACCAATAAGCCATAATTTTTATTGTCCCTTGTAATCCTAATTAGTTTTATGCTCTAAACATGGCTCCCTGTCTGTCTAACAAAAAAACATCTGAAGATATTTAAAAGCTGTTAGACACTGAAATAGATGAATAATGGTTGGATGGGATTTTCTCCCTTTGGAACTTTTTCAGAATAAGCATATTGGCCTTGTGTATGAGGATTAAAAAAAAAAAAAACAAGAGCCAAAAATCCATTTGGCCTGTTAAATATGCACTGACACCATCCAAATATATCTAGGCCATCCTTGTCACCATTAATCACCCCTACCTTCTGTCAAAGCTCCCAAATCGCTATGACAAGAGACCACAATCATCTGCTAATAGGAAATTCAGAATTGCCTCCCAAGTAGATTCCCACAAAAGCCAAACCAACAGGTTCCTAGACAGGAAAGAAAGTCCATTACGTGTCTTTTAGGATTTCTGCCTAAATGCAATCAAGACCATCTTAAGCAGAAAGGGTCCCTTAGGACCCTTTAGAGGGAATGCCCCAAGTTCATCTGCTGAGGTGACCAGATGGCTGGGCAGGCACTGGTTCAGGGAAATGACCCTCATGGGAAAAGGAATGGGTTACACTAACTTATGTCAGCTTCAAAGGGGTAGAATTCATGCTCACAAATGTTCCTGGCAAGAGCCCTACATATGTCACCCACAGTCATTCCTCCTAGTTTTTTGGAGTAAAGTCTACCAGGTGCTACAGGTGCCACTTTTTGAGAAACGTAGACTTAACAGTTCTCAGGAAATTCAAGCAAGAGGCATTCCTTATCTCATGTTTATCTAGGAATGCTCATAGATAGAATGTGTGAATCTTCTGTCCCCCGCACAAGAAAGTCCCTGTTTTTCTTACTGTCCTGAGATAGGTGTTTGACAGGCCCCAAAACTAAAATGCACCCAAAGCAAGATTTACAGACTTCAATAGGGACAGTCTGGATTTTATAACCAACAGCATCAACTAACCTAGGCCCTGGGCTCATTCCAACAAGGGAGATTCTGTGCAATGACTTATCAGAGTGATGAGTCACTCTGACCTCTCTGAATGCAACAACCTGTGTGTAATGATAGGAGCATACATGGGCCTTCCCCATACCTCTTTTCAACTATGAGTACCCTGGGTCATGGTATCAAGGAGAAATAAAAATTTAGGGGGATGCTCATCCAAACCTGCCCTTCAATGTGTCTATACAATTAATGTGTGGGCTGAAAGCCAAATTTATTTTTGCTATAATGGTCTGACCAGTCAGCATGGTCCCAGTTTCAAGGCTGCACATTTATTACCATTGAGACTTGCCCTTTGACTCCATGGCAATGTCGCTCTCTGACATCAGCAGAGGTATCTTGTGTCCCTTTGCTGGTAACAAGTACCTGCTTCCATGCCCAGATCAGAATATAATGAAAGGCAAAGGTGATCTTTTCATTCTAAGCCTGTTATTAGTCAATGTTTTCCAGAGAAACAAAACCAGGTGTGTGGTGTGTGTGTGTGTGTGTGTGTGTGTGTGTGTGTGTGTGTGTGTGTAATTTATTATAAAGAACTGGTTCACATGATTATGGAGGCTGAGACATCCTATAATCTACAATCTGAATACTGGAGACCAAGGCAATCCAGTGATGTAGTTCTGAAAAACAGAGGGTCAATCTGAAAACCAGAGGTAAATCCCAGTCAAAGGCAGGACGAAGCCAATGGCTGAGCTCAAGCAGTCAGACAGAGTGAATTCCTCCTTCTTCCACCTTTTGGTTTTATTTAGGCCATCAACAGATTAGACAATGTCCACATACAATGGGGAGGGTAATCTGTTTTACCCTAGTCTACTGATTCAAATGCCAATCTCATCCAGAAACATCCTCAAAAACACACCCAGAAATATTGTTTAATCTAGGCACTCCATGCCCCAGTCAAGATGGCATGTAAAATTAGCCATCACAAAGCTGCATCTCAGAAGCTTACTTTCCTACCTAACCAAGCTCCCTACAAGCAAAATGTTCATGAGCTCCCCTGCTAGGGCCAGTGACTAAAGAGAACACCTCCTTAGAACTGCATGCAGAGACAACACCAAGAAGTTACTGTCACCTATTTTCCAAATCAACCCTTCATTTTCAACCTCTTCTGAAAGGATTCCCACGACCCCAAAATCTCACAGAAGATCTATACCTATAGGCCTCCTCAGGGTTTGGCCACCAGCTTTGCCTGCACATCCCATAGGTACCCCACCATATCCATCCTTCCCCATATCAAAATCCCAAGCATGTTACTCACCCACAGGAGTAGCATTCAGACCTGAAGTTCTAACACTCAAACTGCCAAAATTGAAGAGGTTACAATACAAGTCTACCGGAAAAGGGGACCCAAGTATGGAAATATGTGTATCTGCCCTATTGGTGACCTCATGAATAGAGCCAGCATGATGTCCCTAAAAATATCCAAAAGGCAGCCTCCAGCATCAGCTTCAGTCTCTGGGACAGGCCTACAGCAGCTCATTTGCTTACAACCCTAACCCATTATTCTCTATCCTAGGCCTGTGAATCTCCAGTTCTCCTGCTTGGTAATCCAGCACATATTATTTGCTTTACTCCTTTCCTTTTGTGACACACTGTACTCTCCTCTCTAGTTTATCCTTCTCCCACACCCACAACACATCCTTAACTTCAATTTCTACCTTGATTATACTTCCACTTCAATTTTACCTTGAGTACATTTCTGACTACTGTTCTAACAACAGACATTCCCTTAGTCTGTCTGGTGTCTGTAGTATCCAACTTGCTTGTTCCTTCAAGGAGATGGATCAGGTAGCTCACTGGCAATTCACAGCAATGAAACTCCGTTGTCAATGGAGTCCACTCACCCATACACTCTCTTATTCCCAGTCTTGAGAGAAAAGTTAAGCCCAAGTCGCTCCCCAAGCTTCAACAATATTTTTGTGAGTAATCAGCTTTTCTTTGGGAAATAGTTCTAAAATATAAAATTAATGCTGAGAAGATTTTTTGATACTATTTCTATAATTTGCCAATGAGAAACTTTCTCTAATAACCCTCAAAACAAGAGTAGGATTGTCTCCATCTTCTTTTACATAGTCAGTCAACATATCCAAAGTTGAACTCAACTCCCTACCCCCAAACATACCACTCCTTTCCTGTTCTCTCGTTCTAAATTGCCCCACCATTTTTCAAATTGCCTAAATAGACTCTTTAGTCCTTCTACTGTCTTCCTTCTCTCATTCTCAATAGCCAATCACCAAATTTTATCAATTCTATCTCCTACATCTCCCCCAAACCTATCTACTTTCCTCTTCTCAGGCACCATCATCTCTTTCCTAGATAACTATAAAACCTTCTGACCAGGCTCTGTTTTCCATTTCCATCCCTGCTTCCACTTCACCTATCCTTATATAACTATGGTGATCTTTCTAAAATGCAAATCTGTCCATATCACACCTCTATTGAAAATAGATACACAGCTCCTTATTATGCTTAGAATAAATATCATACTCCTTAGCAGGAAAAAAAAAACTGGTCATGATCTGGGCATTACTTTTCTCTCCATCTTCATTTCTCCCCACTCCTCCCCTCCCACTGTACAACATTCCCTGAGTAACATTCTCTCACCCTTGGGACTTTGCACTTGCTGTTTCTACTTCCTGGATTATTCTCCATGCCCTGCCATCTCTTCATCTGCCCAACACTGTTCATTATTTGAATATAAGCTTGACCCCTAATTTTTCCAGGAAGTTTCCCCTGAACCATACCCATGTACCTCCAGACCTGGCTGAATGTTTCTCTTGTGTGTTCCTAGTCTACCATGGGCTTAAGACTATTATAGCACTTATCCTACCATATTGTAATTGTCCATAAAACAAAGAATTGCCTGTAATTTTAATTATCTCTCTCCCCTAGTGAGTTAAGGACAATTTCTTGCTTCATCTTCAGCATGTAGAAGAGTATCTGCATCAAATAAGTGTTACACACACACACACAAAAAGTTGATGAATAAATGGATATTGGCATTTACCTCCTAGAGACTGCCCATAAATGATCATTTTAACCTAACTTCACCTATGTAAGAGAAGTTGGACAGGATCACATTGGATGGCTTACTCCAAGCACAACATTTCACTGCAGGTAGACTAATTAGTATGTTTACTCCTAGAAATATCATCAGTGTTTCCTCTTCATGTCTACAGAAGATACACTTCTTTAGCATAAGTCTAAGTTCAAGTCAGGGACAGTGCCTAAACTTGATGTTCTAGAAAATGTCAGTTGCATAATCCAGGTAGAATGTTGAATAGATTACACTTCTGCATTTTTCCCAGTTATTCATAAATCAGAAAAAAAGATTGTACATTATTCCTTCCCTACTTTACAATCATTCCAGCCTGGAGAAATTAAAGAGAGCACCAATTCAGAAAACAATCTGGCTTTACTATGAAATATTTTCACTTAACTGCCCTATTTTACATGATGAGATACTTGATGATATAACTCAGGAATATGCCTACTAAAATACCACAGAATATAGCATTGCTCCAAATTTTTGACAGTACCTGAGTACAATACATCAGCAATTCATTTCTCAGCTCTGAAAGGTTGAAGATCAGTAGCTAAATCATGTAAGTGCTTATCAAGTAATTATGTTATTAAAATGACATACATCACTCAGGCATATCTTGCCTTTGTCTGTGGATTCTTTGTATTCTCCATTTTACTAGTCAAAACACTATTTTCAGCACCCTTCTCAGGAATTAAGAAAGCTATATTTAAATAATGTTAATAAGAGTGACATAAACCTGCACGAAGGAATTAGAGAAGTCTAAGGCTACATACCCCCTTGCACTTAGCAGGCGAAAATAGACAGTGGCAGCCTGAACTTGGAATTCTAAGGCTTTTGTTACAGAGACACAATCTTTATACTTTCTAAACCATTTTTTCCTTTATCACTGGAACTTCTTTTTACCCTTGTTGTTCATAATGATGAAAAAAATCTGTCAGGAACCAAAATAGTCGTAAAAGCAAAAAAAAAAAAAAAAAAAAAAAAAAAAGATTTATGGAGCCATAAAAGCTAATGCAATTTTCACTATTAATTAGATTTGTGGAAGGGGATTTTTATTCTTTCATGTTTAATTCAGAAATATTTACAATTCCAATTTTTACCAGAATTTGAGTTTGGGAAGGTTTCAGTTTTGTTTATAAAAACCAAAATAACTCAGGAAGTTATTTCCAAAAAGCCATTTAATAGATTTCCTGATTGTGGTAATAACTTGAAAATTAGATTTAGGCAAATTTAGTGTGTACGTTTGGGTACAACACTGACTCAGAAATCTGTCCTTCAGGGAAGGGGCAGGGAAGAAGACCCTACCGAAATTCAGAAAGCGATTTAATGATCCTCAAACCCAACTGAAATGTTTATTTTAAAACAGCTATTAGAAATGCAAACAGCATGTTTTCACTAGCTCTCATAAGCAAAAGAAACAAAATGATGCACACTGTAGAAGATATTTTGTTAGTTCAAAGAAGAAGAAGAAGAGGAAGAAGAGGAAGAGGAAGAAGAAGAAGAAGAAGAAGAAGAAGAAGAAGAAGAAGAAGAAGAAGAAGCCGCCGCCCATCGTGTTTCAAAAGAATTTCAAAACGATCTACCAGTCTATGGATAGAATTATTGCCGGGCAAGATGAGGATCACAGATGAAAGAACATTCAATTTGTCCAGGAAGAAGTCATTAGAACTTCTTTGGCAAGTACAATTTCAGTGTAGAGGATGGCAAGAAAGTGCTCAGGAGAAGGTCAAGATGTAAGTCGGAGGTGAGAAAGTGATTCAAACATCTCTTGGGTTTGGAATAGATTGAAGGGAAGGTTTTTAGTTGAAAAATAAAAAAAAGTTAATGGATTTGGGGGGAGGGAAGGATTTAATAAAAGTAAAAGAAAAGGTTAAAAGAAAAATGAGGGTGTCAGAGGAAAGTTAAGGAAAAAGAATCCTACGGGGAGAAGTTTATTTAGCCCAGAGTTCTAGAAGAGAAAAAAAAAATATGAGGATATGAAGACACAAACAAGAGGAAAGATAGGAAAGAAATAAGACAGAAAAAGACAACAGCATGCAGGAATAAAGAAAAACAGAGAAAAGAAGGATGAAGAGAGACAATTCTGGGAGAATGGGGGCAATAATGTCTTAAATGAGCACCTGAAAAAAAAGTAAGAATAAAAACTATAAAGTTTCAAGAAAGAGTTGGAAAAAGCAGTAAAAGGCCTTGCACTAAAGTTACACATACACACACACACACACACACACACACACACACACACACAAGAGGTATGTTATTGTACAAGATTACAACACAAGTTCCAGGAGCAAAGAGCAAACTTTTATTGAAGGTGTTTACCGAGAAGATACATCCCCCTCATGTAGGGCAAAGCAAAAACTGAAACAGGAGGATGCACTAATAACAATCCAAAGGTAGGAGTGGATAAAGCAAACATGAAGACAAAAGAATAAGACTGTTGAGGCAAGAAAAGTGGAGCTCTTTACATGGTAAGCAGACATAAGTAAGGATTAAATTTCCCTGAAATACACAGTTCTTGTGTTCAATTTGTCCAGGGTAAAATCATTTCAAAACAAGAGGGAATTTAACCATGACACTGTAAACCTTTTCTTTCCTACAGGTTAAAAGAGCCTGATTTAAAAAAATAAATAAATAAAAATGTAAAAAGAGAGAGGCAAACCAAGAAACAAACTCTTAACTACAGAGAACAAACTAATGGTTACCAGAGTGAATGGGGTGGGTGGAGGGTGGGTTAAATAGGTGATAGGGATTAAGGAGGGCACTTGTGATGAGCACTGGGTATTGTATGGAATTGTTGACTCACTATATTGTACACCTGAAACTAATATTACACTGTATGTTAACTAACTGGAATTTAAATTAAAAGTTTTTTAAATTAAAAAATAAAATAGCCTGAAATATAGGACACGGGTGACCAATATTTCTGTGTACTACTTTCATGATGTGTAATTTCATTTGGTGTTTCACCCACCATACATGTCCAACATGACAAAAGTTGACAATTTCCTTCCCCACTGCCTTCAGCATCTACTCACCTTTCTGACTTTATGACCGTTTCAAATTTAAGACTACCTTCAAGGAATTTCAAAATGTCCCACAATTCAATACCTGAGTGCAAAGTGATGAAGGAATGTCTTGGAGCTCTTCTTTAATACCCAGAGATCCCAGCCTAGTTTTATCATAAACTTTTGACCATCTACCATTTCCTTTTGTCATTTTGAGAGGATGCTGGCACCAATTTAAAAGACAATTCATTAATACTAGAATTTCATAGGTGGAGAGGTAAAAAGAACATGGTCTTTGCAGAGACTGAATTCAAATCCCAGCTCTATGATGCTGGGCAACTTTCCTGTCCTCCCTGAGCCTCAGTTTCATCATCTATAAATTTGGGATAATAATATTCACCTCCAGAGTTGCTGTAAATGAGATAATGTATAAAGCGTAGTTCAAAAATTGTTTGGCGAGGTGCCTGGTGGCTCTGTCGGTAAAGCATCCGACATGGGCTCAGGTCATGATTTCATGGTTCATGGGTTCAAGCCCCGCATTGGGTTCCGTGCTAACAGCTCAGAGCCTGGAGCCTGCTTCGGATTCTGTGTCTCCTTCTCTCTGCCCTCCCCCACTTGTACATCCTCTCTCTCTCTCTCTCTCTCTCTCTCTCTCTCTCTTTCAAAAATAAATAAACATTAAAAAAGTTTTTTAAAAATTGTGTGGCACATCGTAATTACTCATAAATGACTATTACTCTGTTCTTCACATTTCTGAGGCATGAGAATCTCACCTAGCTGTAAGTCTTTTTCCAGGTCACTCCATGAAACTGTTTATCTTTTCTGAAGCCAACATGATATATTAAAGTCATTTGCAGAAACAGATATGGCTTACTCTTTGGAATATACTTCAGTTTTCAAGGTTTAATATTAATATTATTGATAGTGTAAAATAGGTCTCCTTTACATTAAATTTAAGCAATTCATTTGATTTCTTTCTCTGTTTTCACTACATTTTTATAATAATTAACTATAAAATCCCATTAATTATTATATTTCCATATGTTAGGCCTTAAATGTATTAAAATGATTAAATACTAAACATATTGGACCACCTATCCGATCATCTGGTGAGTAAAATGCATATTTGCAAACTATATATGTGTACATATACATATATAATTGATATACATACATTAGTATACATATATACACATATATGTTGCGCACATATATAATATTTTCACCACTTTCTCACATACTCATAGTATGCTAAAATGTCATGTATACACTTTTACTTTAAGCTTCAAACAATTTTGTGTTTAGGAAAAAAAAAACATGTTCTCAGAAGTATAGACATTTTATTTCTGTTTTGTTTTGTTTTGTTTTGTTTCACTTTTATAATGTGTTAATACCTAGAAAGAGTCAGCATGTCAAATGTCCCATCACTGATAGCTTCAAGAGGATGAATAATTTAGATCCTTGCCTAAAAACAAGAGGACTCTGGGCAAGTTCAAGCAAGTGAAGAAGAGGCGCCAATACGGAGGCCAGACACTCTAAACTCAGGAACCACCCAGACACATATCCCCAACTTCACAATGTTACCAAGAACCATCACTGTTCACAAAGCCTTTACCACTTTTGATAAGCAAGAATTGCCTCTTCCTCTCCCATACTTCAGTAGCACTTGACACCTCTGTTAGCACATTTGTGTGCTAATGTCTCCCTACAGACTGTTGGAGCTCCTGAAGGGCAGGAACCACATTGTTCTCTTGGAGATGATGTTCAATACCCTTTTGTGGAATGAATACACAGCACCAACATGAACTGACTACTGGGTAACCAGCAACCTCCTTGCAGAATGCAATGGTCTTTCCTCATATTCTACAGCATTTGACACCAGAGCTTCCTTCTGAAATTATTTCCTCTCTTATTTTTTATGTCACTGCCCAATCCAGGTTCTCCTCATACTTGTCTGGCCATTGATCCCTTGTCCATTTTAGCTGCCTCCTCTACCATCTTCAAATCCCTAACTTACGGACTTGACATTTATACCCTTCTGCCCCAGGAAACAGCTTCTGTTAGACCATCTCAACTTCGAAAATTCCTTCTATGCTTATTACTCTCCAATCCACACCTCTAGCCCTAATCTCCTCACCAAACTCTAGAATGTCTCCACTCTAAGATAGCTGCTCTCAAATTCAACATAGCCCTAAACACAACTCATTATGTTTTCTTTAAGAAAGCTTCCTTATTTATTGACCATGGCATCATAATTGCCTCCAGAATTTTCCAGAAGATGTGCTGTATTCTCATACTGTTGTGTAAGAAAGAGATACATGTTCAGTTAAGTGGGAGGAAAATTGGGTTAAATACAATTAAAAAGGTTTCTTCTCTGTAGGATTTCTCAGAACCTTTAATATGCTAATGTGTTTGGGGAGTCTCCAAAATGGGGATTGAGTATATACTGTTTGCAAATATATTTGATTATGGGACTCTTACTGGAAGCTTCTCTCAGGAAGAACCAGCTTCAGTGAACCACTTATAGCAAGATCTTATCCAACTCATTCTTGACTCTCCCTTCTCTGTTATGTTATTTTCTATATCTAAGTACCTATCAAATTCTAATAATTCTTTTGAAATATCTCTTTCTTTCCCATCCCTGCTATTGATACACTATTTGAACCCCCCTGATTTAGACTTCCAACACTTCACACTCAGATAATAACCTTTCTGTTAATTCCTTTTCTCCTCTAATCTCATCTACCAGACTAAACTTCCTAAACCATCATTCTCATTATCCATGTGGTTCCCTTGTTGTAAAAAGGAAACAGAATACAACAAAAAACACCTTCTGTTGTTCCCAGGATTGAGTCAAATTCAAAACCTGGAACTTATTATCCTATTCACCAGCCTTATTCCTTCCATGGCTCTAGCTGAGTCTTCCATCCAACCAGGTTGTTCTTGCCATAGTCTGTTAAACATAGCATGCTGCGTCTCAACTTCTTTTCCTTGCTCATTCACCCTCTCCCCACCTAAGGTGGAGTGTCTTTCCCTTTTGGGAAGGCAGTTAACATGAATAAGGGATGGCAAATACAGGAATGGAAGCTATAACTCTCCCCTCCTGTGCCCATGGCAAATTTAATAATTAATAACAACTCTTTCTTTCGGACCTTAGTCTCTACCTCAGAATCTTTCCCAACACTGGGCTTTAGGAAGTTACTGCTGACAAAACTATTAGAGTTGACACACAAAATAAAACTGAAAAAAAAAATAATAATGGGATTCCCAGCCATAGAGATCAATTTATCATTGTATTCTCTGCATGAATTTAGACTTTAAACCTCTATGAACTTCAGATTCTTTACCTCTGAAATGGAAATAATGCTCATCTCAGCAGTTTGTTGCAAAGGTCAAATGAGTTTACACACATAAAGGCTCACCAAAGAAGTACAGAGTAGATGACTAATAGATAATCATCTCTTTTCTTCCTCCTCCCCTTGTTCTCTACCTATCTAAATGCATCCTTTTCCAGCCCTCCTTAGCCAGGCCAGCCTCCTCTCTCCCTCTTTCAACCATTTGTGTTTTCATCCTAGACACTCAATCTAGTTGTGTTGTACAACTGTGTTGACTTAACTCTCCTTAGGCCCTTAGACTTCTCATCTCCATTCACACTCCCCTCCACAACCCTGGTCAGTTCCTGATGTAGCCCTGTTTAATACCCCAACATGGTTCATTCAACATCTGTTCTAAAAGTCTGCTCTAACCACAAACATCTGCTGTTCTGCCTCTGAGCCTTGACTTTCCAAGTCTATTTCCCACTCTCATGAAACTGAATCCCTCTAATCCTCCTGATTATTTTAGTCCATCAACCTTTTCTGGTCTGCTTTTGCTTTCCTACCAAGCCTAGTCCTCCTGCATGGTCACTCAGTGAAACACTAACCACAACCTTAGAATACTCAACTCTTGCATCTTCTGCCATTCCTTCCATGTCAAGCCCTGCCCAGACTACTGTGGGCCCTCCTTGCCTCCTAGTCATGTTTTGCCAGGCATTAAACTCAGTGATTTGAGAACTGGGGCCTCTGCATTTTTCATAGAACCGTGTACAACCATTCCCTACTTATTAGTTATGTCCTTAAGCACTAATCTGAAAGTGGTATAAAAATTTCCTGGGGGCATGTTTATAGCAGCACTATCAACAATAGCCAAAGCATGGAAAGAGCCCAAATGTCCATCGATGGATGAATGGATAAAGAAAATGTGGTATATACATACAATGGAGTATTACTTAGCAATCAAAAAGAATGAAATCTTGCCATTTGCAACTACATGGATGGAACTGGAGGGTATTATGCTAAGTGAAATTAGTCAGTCAGAGAAAGGCAAAAATCATATGACTTCACTCATATGAGGACTTTAAGAGACAAAACAGATGAACATAAGGGAAGGGAAACAAAAATAATATAAAAACAGGGAGGGGACAAAACAAAAGAGACTCATAAATATGGAGAACAAACTGAGAGTTGCTGGAGGGGTTGTGGGAGGGGGGATGGGCTAAATGGGTAAGGGGCATTAAGGAATCTACTGAAATCATTGCTTCACTATATACTAACTAATTTGGATGTAAATTTTAAAAAATAAAAAATAAAGTTAAATCAAAAAAAAATTACCTGGGGGCTATTTTAAAATACAGACTCCTGGGGCTCCACTCTGATTATTCTAATTGAATCAGGCTAGTATAAAACCCTGGAATATGTATTCTAACAAGCACCTAAAGCAGGAGTGGGCAAATTACTGTCTTTACACCAAATCTAGCTCACCATCTGTTTTTGTACTGTCCCTGAGCCAATAATGGTTTATTTGTAAATGGTTGAAAAAGGTCAAAAATGAAAAATATTTTATAACGTGAGAATATTCAAATTTCAGTGTCCATTAGTAGAGGATTTTTTAAAGGACTTTATTTTTTAGAGCAGTTTTAGGTTCATAGCAAAATTGAGAGAATGGTACAAAAATTCCCATATATTCCTTGCTCACATGTATGTATAGCTTCCCCCATTTACACCTTCCCCCCTAGAATGCATTTGTTACAAGAGATGAATCTACACTAACATGTTCTTATCACCCAAACTCCATAGTTTACATTAGGGTTGACTCTTGATTTTTTATATTATATGAGTTTGGACAAATGTGTAATGACCCATATCCATCATTATAATATCATATGGAATATTTTCACTGCCTAACGTTAATAAACTTTTATTGGAACACAGCCATAGTCATTTGTTTACAACCATTATCTATGGTTGCTTTCATGATAAAACAGCTAATCTGAATAGCTGCAACAGAGACCACATGGCCCACAAAGTCTAAAATATTTACAATCTGGCACTTTACAGAAAAAGTTTGTTGATCCCTGACTTAAAAGATTCTGTTGTAGTATCAGAGACCTCAGTTTGAGGTATCCTTATATAACAAGGTTCACCGAAATTCCATGCTGCCTAAACTTCCCTTCTTTTCTTCATGTTTTAATGACACGCTTATTCCCTACAGTTAGTGTTTCAAGTATTCTTCACATTTCTCAATCCTTTCTCTACCTAGACCTCCTCACTCTCAGCAGATACCTCACCTCTCACTTAAGTAAGAGCACACAGCCTATTTAATCAGTTACTTACCTCACTTCCTTTACTCCTATGTGAAACCAAAACTATTCAAAAAAAAAAAACCCCATAAAGTCTAGGAGTATCTTCAGTGTCTGGCAGACCTGTGTTCAAATCCCAGCTCTGTAGTTACTGGCTTGTGATTCCAGGTAAGGTCCCAACCTCTAGGTTTTATCATGTATAAATATGGCTGGCAAGCCATAGCTCAGAAGACCATTGTTGAAGTGATGTGAAACAGCTTGGGCCTGGCATACAGCAGGCACTCAAGGAATACTTTCTTCATTCTGTCTGACTCCAAAACATGCTCAATTCTCCTCTTATCCTTGCCACAATTTCATATTAAGGTGTCCTCTCACCTTCGCTGAGGTGTTCTCTCACTTCCCTGAAACAATAAAAAAAAGAAATCCCACTTATGCCTTAACTGTCCCTCACTACTTGGTTTCTTTTGTTTTGTTCAACCTAGGAAAATAGCTATTCCCATTTGGGAACAAATGGCTCCCAAGATTACCGATAATTATTAACTGCCAAAAACAGATGGTATTGTCTTGGTATTTGTTCTGCGTTATAGCAAATAACATTCTAACCACAAGAGATTAAACAACCACAAAGCAAATCTCTCCTTGACTGCAATAACAACTCACCCTGGTGGTTTCCTTCACTTTTCTGAGAACTTCTTTTCAGTTAGCCTCACTGGCCTCTACCCTCTTCCCCATCCCTTTCTCTTGTCCTCTCTACTCTTCACCTCCCTCTACAGTTTACTTTCTAGGACCTTGGCTTCAACTACCAGTTGAAAATCTAAATTAGCTGTGCCTAGCCCTAACACTCTTTAAACTTCTTCTTTAAATTTTTTACCTTTTTTCCAAACCATGGGCAAAATGTCTATCCACATTTCAAACTCAATCAAGGGAAAAACCAAAGTTCCCTTAAAATTAAGGCTGACTCCTGACTTCTCTATTTTGCCAAATGATGCTATCATTTCCTGAGACTTAAACTCATAGTCATCTTTTCCTTCTTAGTCTCCATTACCTTGACCCCAGGAACTGCCTCGTGTTCATCTCTAAAAATGCCTCTCCTGCCTCCCTTGTCCTCAAGTCCTCACTTCCCAATCCACCTTTAATCCATAAAGTTCTGATTCTTCCCCCACTGCTTCAGTGAAATTGCTCCTGCTAACATCACTGACATCCTCTATGTTGCAAAACCCAACAGGCTCATTTCAAGTCTCCTTTTACTCTATTCCCTTGGTAACAATTGAAACTATAATTCTCTTTCTTTCTTAGAAGTTTACTCCCTTGATTTCTAGTTTCCTTCATACACATCCTATCTGTGTGATCTCTTATCATTAGGTATTTCCCTCTATTATACAAACTACTTACATCACATACTTGATTGGGAGCTCCTTGAGATTAGGGGTCCTATGTCTGCCTAATACATAATAAGTACAAAGTAAGTATCTGTTAAATTAATGAGTGCATTAATTTGCTCTCTATTAATTCTATTCCTACTGTCACCACTCTGATTGAGCCTTTGGTTCCCTCTCACCTGGCCTATTACAGAGTTTCCTAACCAGTTTCCTCATTTCAGTCTGCTCCAAACATTTCCAGGTATGGTTGCCAAGTACATTTTCCTAATGTAGATCTCTGGATCATGTCTCTATATTATTCAAAAACTTTCCAATTGCTCACAAAATTAAGCCAAATCCATGAACTTGGAATTCAATGCCACTGAAATAAAAGTCCAATGTTTCCTGCATGGTCTTCTAAAACTCTTGTATAATAGTCTAACACTCAACATGGCCTCTCAAGTTCCTTGTGCTTTGGTGCCCAAACTCCTTCTGTTGCAATTTTTCATCCTTTAAGGTCTACTTTCTCCATAATACCTGACTCTTCACAATTCCTGATCTGATATGACTGAGTAACTTTTGATCTTCAATATTCTAGTCCACATAGTTCATACTACTTTGATAAGCCATAAGATTTCTAGCCCATTGCTATCATTAGCGAATGGCCTATTGAGTAAGCTAGTTTGCAAACTTCCTGACAGCAAGAGCCATGCATTCTTCATCTCATATTCCACTTCATAATGTATTTTCAATAAACATACAGTGAATTAATAGTTATTTAATATGTATGCCATATGTATTGAAATACTTTGCATTCAATTGTTTCCCATCTAAAAACTATTCCCCTTTAATTCCCAAGTTCTACTACAGCTTTGACCCTAGCCCGTCCTTTCCTTTTCCAGTGAAACCGCCTGAAAGGGTTATCACAAATGCAGTCTCTTCTCTCATACCTCCCACTCTCTTCTTAGCCCACAGCAGTCGAGCTTCCTGTCATCCCTCCACCCAAAATGGTCTTGCAAAATCAATCACAATCTCTTTGTTGTGAAATACAGCATGCCCCTCTTAGTCTTTAACTTACTTCATATTTCTGTTGAAATATGATCCCAAGTTCCTATCTTGAGCCCAGAACTCACCTGAGTTCATATTAACATATCCAGGTCTGTACTAGATATCTTCACCTGACTGTCAAACCCGGTAGAGTGCTCAATAAATGTTGCTTAATAAAGTATACCTCCCCAGCTTGCTCTTCTTGGTTTGATCAGTGTTTCTTATTTTATCTTATGCCCTCTGTTTAATAAACATGTAAAATGTTATGCTCCCCCAGTACCAAATACAATCTAACACAGCTGCCCCTCTTCCCCCAGAGGCTTTTTGGAGGCTGAAAATGACCAACCCTCTGCCTGTTTCCATCAGACACCAGACAAAGATGGTTCTGTGGAGCACGCGTTTCTGATATTTAAACTATTAAAACAGTAGTATTTGCTTAATTTTTCAAATATAAAATTATAATATTACATATGTTCGATAGGCTTTTTAAAATAATATGCAGTAACCTGGAGATCCTGACAAGCCCCTTGGGGACTCATCCCTCTCTTTCTACTGCTCATCCTCCAAGCTGACAATCCCAGTGCTAGAAGCTCCCTAAGGCAGAGTACAACTCTAAAATTGTGTGACTTTAGGTTATAAAATGTTTAAACGTATTTGACCCCTTATGCATAGTGGGCACTAAATAAAAAACACTTTGAGCAAATTATGGAAAGCCATCAAAACACAAAGTATTTTAAAATTTAGTTTATACCTGGAATTTTCCCTTCCTCTTCCTCATCTTCTCTCCTCTACCCTACCTTCACACTTCTAACCCCAATCCTTTCCATTTCTTTTTTTCTCATTTTCATTGTGTTAATCACAGAGTGTGCTATCTGTATAAGAAGCTGAATTTTTTTTTTCTGGAGGCAAGAAAAGTAACTTGTCTGTTTTGGAATTTTTATGATATACAAGTGACCATCTCCTTGGCCATACCTAGCAGTCCAAAAAAGAAAAAAAAAATCCAAATTACTCTGGGAAAGTCATCCAAGCAAGATTGAAAATGGTCTGCTAGATGCTTAGGGGGACTTACTTCCAGATCTGGTTTCCCAGCAGAAGCTGGAGGGGAAGCCTTAACTTTTCCTTGTACACACATCTTCATTTTTACTATATCCTGAAAGATCCCACCTTTGAACTATTAGGATGCTAAAACACTCTGTTGAATGAAGCACTTTGCTCTTCCTTCAGCTTATTGAAAAAAAAAATTGAGGAGTTCCTGGGTGGCTCAGACAGTTAAGCGTCCGACTTCAGCTCAGGTCATGATCTCACAGTTTGGAGGTTGAGCCCCTGTGACGGGTTCTGCACTGACAGTGCCGAGCCCTGAGCCTACTTCAAGTTCTGTGCCTATCTATCTCCGTCTCTGTCTCTGTCTGATCTATCTCTGTCTCTCTCTCTCTCAAAAATAAATAAACATTAAAAAATTTTTTAGACAGCTATGGCGTACTTTTTCATAGCACATTTTTGTTACTATAACCACGTCTTTTCACCCGCAATGATCTAGCACATATTTAAGAGAGTTTGCCCTTCCAACAAAAGAAATTATACATTATTAAATCTGTCCTTATAACTGTCTCAGGGAAAGAAAAATATTACCATCTTTCATTTTAGTTTCAGAGCACTTCATAAGGAGTCTGTGAACATCAAAAGGCATTTATTTTTATCCTTCAATTCACTCTTGAAAGACACACTCATTAGAGCTATGACAATATAGGCAATTTTGGATAGCTGGCAGATTGGACATCATTTCCTAAAAGAGATACAATGTCTGACAATCAAGTTCAAGGCTCCAAGAACCTTGTAACATCAACTCTTGAAGCCAAAAAGCAGAAGCAAAGACCTGAGTAACTTAAAAGAAAGTAACTACACAGAAAATATAGTAGTGTTCAGGTAAATGAATCTCTAAAAAATTTCTAAACCTGGGGTTCCAAAAGGTTTTGTAAAATGTTTCTCAATTTTCACTTCATGCCTCAAACTCCAAATTATATGTGTTGAACCATTATAGATGATTCATGCATTTTTCTTTTCAAATTTTCTAAAAGGAGGACGCAGAGGTTGAACTGATAAAAGCCCTACTACCTAATCATGATTCAATGTATTTCCACAACTCTAAACCTTTGAGATGGTTTCCATTTTTCATTGTCTGTGGCCTCTTCCTAGGCATTAGCATTCTATTATTCTTTAAGTAATAATAAATTTATTATTATAAATAATATTATTATATTTAATATATTATTATATATAATACGATACAATATACAATACAATATGTTGTATTATATATTATGTATCATATGAATATAATAAATTATTATTATAATTTACATATTAGACAAACAAGGCCAAGTTTGTCTAGTATGTAAATTAAGAACATAGTTTCCAATTTCCACGTACAAAGGAATTTATGGGACACAACTGAAAAAAGGAGACTCGATTTCATTTTTAGCACTATATTACTAGGTAAGTTGTTTCTTTCTCCTTTATTGATTTTCTCATTCTTAACTTCACCTTTCCCTCCATCCTTAACTTTCTTTTTAAAGCCCCACACAAGGAAGCATGTTATAAGTTTTGCTATGGCACCCTGGACTCATCAGCAGGGGTAGCTACAACCAAAAGCGTAAGAAATGTCTTTCACTAATGAAAAATGTGTAGTGGGATGTTTCAATTGCTACATAATCCTCACTACTATTAAGTTGCCAGGAAGGCTTTTGGGGATGTATTAAGCATGGCATTGGGCTTAGATATGCAAGTTTAGTTTTAGGAGCTGGGGCAAAACCATATTGCTGCTGCATAATAGAGGTGTAAGTAATTTAAAGATAGAGAAAGGGGGATCCAGGAATAGAAGAAAACATGTAGGGAAGCTGGATGGAACATGGGGGAGGAAAGGTCAAAGAGAGAAATCCCCAGTGTTGGCAAACTAAGAAGGCACTTTGTAAACAAGAATGTTCACTAGGGATATATGTTCATTCAAGTGGTTTGATGTGGGATATGCAAAGTAAACTCCGCACCCACCCTACTTCATCTCTCCTTCAGTAAAAAAATACTGTAAAATTTTACTGAGTACAATCTATTGCTCATTCACTCTTCATGAAAGTGTACTCTACCAGAGAACCTCAATGAAAGCTGAGGTCTGTGGCTGTGGGTTGGCATTGGACAAAAACAGAATGATGTTCTGTACATGTAAGAGACTGAGGGACAGCTGACATCTGTGTTGCCCAAGGAAAGCCCAGGGTATGACTTTGGATTTAATCCACATAGCCACATGCTTCCTGTGTATCTAGAGACCAGTTACGGAATCTCTCTGATCCTGCATTTTCACCACTGTAAAATGAGGGTAATGATAACAGACTTTGGGGTGGTTGTGAGGATTAGGGCTAATATGTATAAAATACTCACTATATGGAAGTTACCCTTTTGATGTTTTTTTTTCCATTTTTGTTGTAGTTGCTAAAAACCCTGGTCAAGTCTATGACTCAAAACAAATTTAAAAAAAAAAAACACACCATAAAACAAAAGCAAAACCTTTGCAATGTATGGCCTCTGTATGTGTGTTATTTTTTTTCCTGAGTCAAACTGACATATTTTCTATATTCCTAATTGTTTAGTTGTCATCTATATCTATTGTATTGTATTACAACCTACATCAAAGCCCTTGTAAAAAGTGGTGTTACAGAGTTTTTCTGCCTCTTATGCTCCCAGTTTCCCCATACTGAATTTTAGGACATGATGGAAGTCTGTGAATTTTCTTCCACTTCAGATGCTGGAGCTATTGCTTAAAGTTTCATGGAATTGTCTGACCAATAATTGGAATGACCTTGGCATTGATCAAAACCTGCCCTGTACTCTCTTGCCTTGTCCCCTTTGTCAGACAAACGTGGGTCCAATCTGGGATTAGCAGTAGAGCATGTCTTGGAAACCTGGTTTTATCTTCTTTGTCATTATGTCATCGCCATCTTAGCTGACCGGACCCAACCATCATATTCCTGCCAAAATATCTGCCCATCCATAGGAGGCAAGAAAAAAACCAAGCAAGGGACAGATAACATTCCCATTTGACACCTAAGGGAAACGAGGCCCAAAGATGTCAGTGATCAGCCCACAGCCTTCATCAACACAAAACTGTAATTAAAACCAGGCCAAGCACTTTCCTGCATCCCGAACACTAGAGAATGTGACCTCTTAACACACGCTGCTTAGTCAAGCAGTCTATAGCTTGTCAGTACATCAAAGCATGGGCAGATTTACTTGATCCTGCTAAAGATTATAAAAGAACAATTTGCAGATAATAGCTTCTACTGGCAGAGCTTATGCAGGGGGCAGGGCTCCTCTCCTACCCTGGAAGGACTGGGGCTGCACAGGCCTCAGGTCCACTTTTGGGTTCTGTGGCTCATCCATGAAAACACTGAAACCTCAGTACCTTCAGTGTCATAAAAAGGTAGTGCCTGGTTCCTAACACAAATCCCAAGGAACTTTTAATTTTACATAAAGGAAAACAAAACTTTAAAATCACTATCAGATGCTTCAGAGTCCTAACAAGTGTGTCCCTTTTTTTTTTCTTTCTTTCCTCTGATAACTTCTTAAGACACCACAGAGATCCAGATTTCTAAACTTTCTAGGAGCAGTTTTTTGTTTGTTCATTTTTGTTTTGGCTTAGCAAAGAGTAAAGTGTATAATATATCAGTTGCTATATCTAGGAATATGAGGCCTGCAAACAAAAGATTTGAGAAGGCTCCCCTTTCCCCAGTGGTTAGATGGGAAATATCTAGCTCTGCAGTACCCCTAAATGCAGGTGCTTGCAGAATAATGCTTACACCCATGTTGAGGGAGAAAGAAAACATTCACTGCTCCACTAACAAAAACTTTGGAACAGTTAATCATCGATAAACTGAGCAAGAAGGAACTTTAGTTGATTTTCAGGCCTAATGATCTACTCCTTAACACGTCTTTACAGTCTTCACAACTATACCAAGACAAATATCTCTAGCTTTTACCCAAAGTACTTGAAGAAACACAAAGAGAAATTTGGCAAAATGCTTACAAGATTGACTAGACGTGAAACTAGTTAGCAAAAGATGAAGTATTACTGCCCAGGTACTAACTTGGATTAGCAATAAAACAATAATGACACTCCTAAATAATAAACCTTTTCTTTTAAAAGCTAAAAAAAAAAAAGCAACTATTTTAACAGCAAACTTAATTTACATAAAAGGGAATGAAATCAATATTATGAGAAAAAATTTGCATAGCTGTATAATAAATTACATATCTTAAACAAAAGATCTCTATATTGTGCTTCTCTATCAATCTAAGATTTGATATATAAGGCAATAATTACAATGGCACTGCAAAGATAATCTAGAACATCATGTCCATGCAGATATCGCAACAATCCAACTTGTTTCCACAGGAAGAAACCCCACACACTTCGATCCATCAAGAAAGGCACCAATTAGTTTTACTCTTCTCCCTCCCACCCACCCCTCAGGTTTTAATCATCTGTTGTGTAGTAACTGTTGTAAATTATGGGTAACAACAACCTTGGAACTTCAATACCAATATAAACCAATACCCCACTGCCACCTTCTTGGCAGTTTGCCATGTGTGCTATTTTAAAGTTAGGCATTAGGAGGCAGCAAATGGCTCAAAACCACAGGCAAAGATAAATGTTGTAGGAAGTTGGAAAAGAGACCTAAAGCTGCAAAGGCAGAGAAAACGGACTTCATCTTTAACACAAACTTCCAGGAATTTAGATTTGTAATGAGAAACAGTTAGAAGGGAGAGGGGTTTGGCCCTGTAGAGAGCTTTGTGAAACTATTCCATTCCCCATCTCAAAAAAAAAAAAAAAAAAAAAATGCTGATGGTCACCTTAAGGGTTAAACAACATAGGTCTTGGTATCATTTAATCTTGTTTTGTTTCTTAGCTCTAGAAACAAAGGTCTCCTGGTTGCCTACGTGTAATTCTCAGGTCACACTTGCTTTGGCAATGCCCATGCTAAGGCATATGCTGTTCAAGCCATTGCAGAGACATTAGAACTGATTCTGCCCCATATCGCTTCATTCTGACTAAGGCATTTACATATTTAAAGCATGCACCATAGTTACTTAGAAATACCAATGCTGCATCTACATTTTAAAAAAGAATACTGTGACATATACTCTAATGCAAAGAATTATGTCTTCAGATAACACCTGTCTGTCTTATTTTTAGGAAGCTGAAAACGGACTTTTCATTTCCCTAAAGGAAGTAAATATCTCCAAATGAAGCATTGTTATTTTAGTTATAATGCTTGACTGAATTATAAGATGTATAGCTTAAACTGCCTTAAAAATTGCTTGATTGGCTTGTAATACCAAAACAACTCTTGCCTCTCTCTGGATATTTATTTTGAAGAAATAAGCTCATATAATTTATAGAAGAATTTTATTTCAAGCACAAATAGAAAGTCCTTAGAAAATATGACTGTTAGGAGTCAAAACTATAAATGTGTGAAGAAGACTGTGTTGTGCATGGAACAAGAAACCTTAACATCTCCAAGGATAGTTCCCTGCAATTTTTGCATTGTTTCTTAAATTGTTGTGCTAAGAATGCACACATTATGTGCCACAAAATACTTAGCTATCAGAATATACAGGATAGAGCATAGCGAAAAACACATTCAGTATTACAATAGCAATATTGTGAAAAACAGTTAAATCAAACCAAAAGTAATTTCTATCAAAAAATGCAAATGCTACACGAAACCTATTTTCCTGCTAGGCATGCGTGATGATTTCAAACCCCTCCAACAAACCAAATTTCAGCTTTAGTACAACTGACTATTAATAGGAGTTGAAGAAAATATCACACATTACTTACTGTTTTTGAGGTTCCTATGCCATCCTTCTGAAGTCAAAGGGCTGAAGAAGAATCACTACCATGAGGAAATCTAGCAGGCAAAAAGAGGGAAAATAGCAAGCATTAGTTGTCAGAAATATTAGCATCTTCAGGTTTTCTTGAGGCACTTCCCAAAAGATCCCAAAGCAAAGAAGAAAAAGGAAAAGTTGGAGAAAAACATCACACACATCCCAAGCCGACTTTCTCCACAAACCCACGCAGCTCCAAACTTTAAAGTAAAGGCTCAAATTGTGGAGCATCCTGATTGAGCAAACATCCGACTTCGGTATCACTGGTTACGTACACAATTTCAGTAAGACGAATGCATCTCCAAAATTATGGCTACTTTAATGTATTATCCAGATTTTCCCCCTGTTTCTCTCCCTTTCTCCCTTTTCCATTCACATTTTTCTTCCTACAAAATGCACATAGGTCTGTTCTTCCTTGTACCCCAGTCAGGCCTGGCTTTGAAATGCATTTCAATCTCTCAACACAGACTGCTTTCATTGCATTTAGAGTCCCACTAAGGCCCAGCTTTAAAAGCTACTGATTCTTTTTTTCTTTAGCCTTCCTCACAAAGGAAGGGTATTTTGTAAATTACCAGCTCGTTCAGATCAACAAAAGGTACTTTCATAGAAAGCCCCATTTGATTTTGCTCAAATTTGATTACAAGGATGGAGAAAAGGAAAGGAAGTCAAAAAGAAAAACCCCAGATGGCTTTTTCATTCATCTCAGTGAATGAGCTTTATCTGTGCCTTTTGAAACTGTAGCAGTGGAAAAGCATTTCTGTTGGCTTAAAAAACTTGACAAAAATTATTGGTTTGCCATTTCTCATGTAACAGCCATTGGGAACTGGATGAAAAGACTTTTTCATGGGATCGCCTGCTTGGATCAAAATAATGGAGATTAGGTATTTCATTATAAATTACAGTGGGAGATAGAGCAGGCTGTCATATTAATAGCAACCTGCTCATGGCCTTCAATGGTAGCTATTCTCCTAGACAAAGGACCAAGGGGGTTGTCTATTGAACTTGTACTTTAGGCCTGATCAATTTTCTATCATCAAGGCAAAAGGTGAGATGACTAACAAAGGAATTCACACATGAGTGACCTCATAAGCCTACAGATAAAACAGCTTAAAGAAGCAAAATACATCCTGAAATTATGGATGATAAACTATATAAAGAAGAAGAAGACAGAGTATGAGAGCGGGAAAGGAAAGAGCAATGGTCTATATGGTCTATAATTCTCCTCTCTCTTCTTGGCCAAATGGACACATTAAAAGCTACTTGTTTTCAGCTGCAGATAATTGCAGTGTTTGGTTTGCAGTGGTCGGCTTTAAATCCTTCAGCCCATTTTTTTTTCCCTCAGCACAGCTCCAGTCATTTCACTCGCTATTAACAACGGCATTGTGTTCAAGACAAAGCTTCCACCAAGAGTCACACTTGAAAATAAAAACTAAAAAGAATCACAAGCAACACAGGCTTCAAGATATTACACAGTAGAATGTGCGTTCGTTATTTGCTTCAGGTTACCAGCCTCTCGCCTGCCTCTCCTGCACTTTCTTGGAACCTAAAGCATTTCAAAGACTAAGCTATACCTGAAACTAAAAGACACCGAATCTTAACGAAGCATAATGAAACATGCGATTCAATGAAGATTCTTTCAGAAGAGAGTGATGATAAAATACTAATCCAAAGGACCATCTGTGCAGGACAGGTGATTAATTTTCATCCAATCGCAAGGAATAATTTAGATTCCAAATTGAAGTTGGCCAAATCACTGTAGAAACTGCTAAAATTTTCTTCTCTGTTACATTTCCATGGAATTTTCTTCAACCTTCCTTTAAAAAAAAATAATTGGGATTTCTGCCCTCTAGCCTTATTGTTCCTTGAATTCAGGATGGTAATAGAGAATTTATGTTCCAGAGATAAAACCCAGGCTACCAAAGGTTGCTATTACCTGGAGATATGGATACAGTGTAAGACTTTCTGCATACTACATAAAGCTAATGCAAAGTAAAAAAAAACATGAGCAGGACACAGTTTTACTGTGCTGCATTTTTTAAAGCCAAAGAGTAGTGTAAGATTATTAATGTAAAAGGACTTTCAACTGCCTAAAAGCTTGAGAAAATACCATAAACATCACCCATGACAGCAGTTGTCAAAATAAGGCTATCTCTGAAAGGCACTCTTGACAGGAGTAATGATCCCTAGGTCTTGGGCACAAGCAGTATTAGTACACACTCACATATTTAGTAGTGATGACATAAGGAATCTGGTCATTTACATGTAGTTCAATAAAACAGGATATAATATAATCTGAGGTATATATACAAATGACTCTACATTTCATAAAATTGTACTTACCTTGTTTTTTAGAAGAACCCTGCTTCCCTCAACTCTTTTAACTATTCAGAGAGACCCCAAATTCAAAGTTATTGAAGAGAAATTAAACAACATTGGTGGAAGCCAGTGTAAAGAAATCTCTTCCCACTATTGGTGTAAATGTGGATGGGTATCAATTTTCCAGAGGGTAACTGGACAGCATTCTTAAAAAGTTTGAAAGCGGAGCACCTGGGTGGCTCAGTAGGTTGAGCATCCGACTCTTGATTTCAGCTCAGGTCATGATCCCAGGGTCATGGGATCAAGCCCCGTGTTGGGCTCCATGCTCTGCTTAAGATTCTCTCTCCCTCTCCCCTTCTACCCCTCTCCCCAGCTTGTGGTCTCTCTCTCTCTCTCTTAAAAAAGAAATTGAAAGCCTTCATAACTCTTGACCTAGTTATTCCACCTCTAGGAATCTTCCCAGTAGAAACTATCAAAAATGCAGATAAAGATTTTTTTTTCCATGAAGACACTTATACAGTGAGTCAGACAGTAATAGGATAGTGACTAGGACTACAAGTTCTAGAGCGAGTAGCTGAGTTCCAATTACAGCCTGACCAACTTCCAGTTACAACCTTGTAACGTTGTAATTAACCTCCCTGTCTCAGTTTTCTCACCTGTGAAATGTGGATCTCAAAAGTGTGTTATGAGAATTAAATGAGTTAATATATACAGAGCATTTAAAAAGTGACTAACACATACTAAGTACTGAATAAGTATTAGGTATTATCTGGAAACAAATAATTAAGGTAACAAATCTGTAAAATTGTTAACTAAATTGTGATAAATACAATAGAATGCAATATGCCCATTCAAGATCATGTTTCTTAATAACATGCAAAAACACTCATACTGAGTAAAAAAATTCAGTATTCAAAAATCTCTATGTGATATCAAATATACCCATACAATATTTATGTGCGTTAAAAGTGGCAATAGTATTTATCCTCAAATAATGTAGAACTAGGAGGAGCCCCAAAGAGCATGCAGCATTTATTTAATACAGGTAGGCTAGGCTATGGGGAAAGTCAGAATCTATACTAAAGTTCATCTTTGTGCTCAACCCTAAGATCTAGAAATGAGATGTGCTTCAACAACCGGGAAGTAAGCTTACACTCTAAAATGCAAAAAAAGTAAAATCTAAGTATAATAGATCCACGAAATTCCCACCCAAAGAAGCTGTCAGTATGTGGGTTACCAAGGGCATTTGATGACAGGGAATGCAGCAAAATGACTCAGGGATAAACTTGGGAAGATACACACATGCCAACGTATACAGGATGTGTGTAACACAAACAGCTTTGATTCAGTTGGGGGCAAAGGACAAGGTCAAGGAATCATAAACATAAAAAGTTTCAACAACAGGACCAGAGGAGTGGCCTAATCAATTGCAGCGGCTGCTAAACATAGAGACTGTAGGGTGCAGCCAAGTTAAGGACTCACTATGGGAATGTGTAGAAAAGGGAGTAAAGCATTTGTTGGTTTCCCTCCTCCTAGCCATAGGGAGCTAGAACCTGAAGACAGAAAGGGAGGTGTATGGAAGAGTAGAATCTCTGCTCCTTGCTGAGCCTTTAGTCAAGCCTGAATTAGGGGATGGGGAAAGGATAGGGAAATGGGGAAGCCTAGTATTTATTTGAGCTGTGCTAGTCTTTAGTAACAAAAAGTGACTGGAAAATTACCAGAATCTCCCAAGATATTATTAAGAGGCAGGAATGTGACAGAGCATAGTTGAAGGTGAAGAAAACAAAACCAAATTCAGATTACTCAGTACATGACTTACACGTGTATTATGCCTTTGTTGCAAAAAAAAAAAAAAAAAAGTGTCAAAGCTAAGGGCTAGGCTTTTCAAGAAATTTCAATTAATAAGAAGCAATGTTCAAAAATATAAAAATGCCATATGATCCAACAATTCCACTTCTGGACATATATCCAAAAAGAACTGAAAGCAGGGACTCAGACAAATACTTGTCCATTCACATTTAGACCAACATTATTCACAGTGGCCAAAAAGTAGAAGCAACTCAAGTGTCCATAGACAGATGAATGGACAAACAAATTGTGGTATATTCAATGGAATATTATCCAGTCTTAAAAAGGAAATTCTCATACATGCTGCAACATGGATGAATCTTGAAGATATGCTTAGTGAAATAAGCCAGACACAAAAGGACAAATATTGTATGATTCCACTTATACAAAGTACTTAGAGTAGTCAGACTCACAGAGACAAAGAGTAGAATGGTGGTTGCCAGAAGCTGGGGTAGAGGAAGAATTTGGAGTTATTGTTTAATGGGTACAGACTGTCAGTTTTGCAAGATAAAATGAGTTCTGAATATGGACAGTGGTGATAATTGCACAACAAAGTGAATGTACTTAAAACCACTGAACTGTACACATTAAAATGGTAAATTCATGTTATGTATATTTTACCACAATTAAAAGAATACTATGGGTAAATAAATAAGAATATTAAAATGTTGCTTCCTGAACTCAACTCTTTTATCTTACTATCATCCAATGGCAAGGAGAGGAGAGAGAAAAGGAAAGGGAGGGGACGAGGGAGGGAGATACAGTGAAAGAGAGAGAAACAGAGAGACAGGGAGAGAGGGGAAAGGGAAGGCCTGCTATATGCAGTTGTGCAATCTGTATACTTCATCCAGAAGCCATGGGGGGAAAAAGAAGGTAAAATCCAGCCGGAAGTTAATGGTGACCAAGTGGTATATCCAGGGACTAGAGTTCAACAGTTGGGAGAAAGGTCACAATTTTGTAACTTACACACCCAGAAAGAACATCTTTTATTAATCTGAAGCATGACATTGTATGTGCTGAAGCCTTGGAAGGGAGCCAGACTGGTATGTGGACAGATTAAGAATAATCATTTAGATTGAGTGGCAGAGTTCGTTATGTGCTCTTTTTTTAAGTGTTATTTTTTATTTATTTTTGAGAAAGAGCATGCGAGTGGGGGTGGGCGGGGGTATGCAGAGAGAGAGGGAGAGAAAGAGAATCCCAAGCAGGCTCCACACTGTCAGTGCAGAGCCTGATGGAGCCTGACTCGGGGCTCAAACTCATGAACCATAAGATCATGACCTCAGCCAAAATCAAGAGTCGGATGCTTAACCAACTGAGCCCCGGTGACGTACTCTTTTTTTTTTTTTTTTTAATTTTTTTTTTCAACGTTTTTTATTTATTTTTGGGACAGAGAGAGACAGAGCATGAACGGGGGAGGGGCAGAGAGAGAGGGAGACACAGAATCGGAAACAGGCTCCAGGCTCCGAGCCATCAGCCCAGAGCCTGACGCTGGGGCTCGAACTCACGGACCGCGAGATCGTGACCTGGCTGAAGTCGGACGCTTAACCGACTGCGCCACCCAGGCGCCCCAGTGCTCTTTGTAAATGAATTGGCCACCAATTCCCTGGGATAACCTTCTGCCTGGGACTTTCATCACTGTCCTCTTCACATGCCCTTCCTTGCCGTCAATAAAACCAGCATTACATCATACACCAAAGCATATGATATGACATGAGTAAAATAATATGTAATATATAATTTGGCTTCTCTAAATGAGACAACATAAATTAACTCCAGGTCTAAAACACGTGCTCTTCACTTTTCAGAACTGTAGGGAACACTGTTCTTACAACCAATTCTCTAAGGATGGTATTTAAAATTTACATTCCAAACCCTGACTTTCCACCCAAACTAATGCCATACTTCAGGTAAAGCTACAGGACATTTTTAAGCATATCCAAAATATCTCTTTGCCCCATCGCATCAAAAATAGCTCCCTTTCCTAACTTCTCTGATTCTGTTCATGTGTGACCCAAAGTGCCCAGACACACAACATTGGCAATATATTTGAATCCTTCTTTTCTTTTGCACCTTACAGTCAATCACATGGATCCATTTTCTCCTTGATATGTTATATCCAGACCTCCCAGGTCTTTCCTAAGATCGTATATAGTTCTGAAAATGTAATCGTTTCTCAGGGCTCTTTATTTGATACTCTTGTCTTCTCTCTCTATGGCCTCATTCAGGAAAAGCAGTGATTCCCTTGATTAACTCTCACTGTCTATCAACTTGCTCATTTATCTTTCTTGAAATTCTTCCTCTATGGCTTCTTGGACTCCAACCACTTACTTCCTTGATTCTCCAATCCCTTCCATTCTGTGTTCCTGACTCCACCACCTTCAATGAGGGACTCTCCCTCATCTCTAAAAAACTCTTTGACTTAATCCTCTTTATACCACACATCCCTGGCCACTTCTCCTGCTTCAGGATCACCTATGATGTGTATGCTAATGACTCCCAGATCCACTCTCCAGCACTAGTCCTAAAGCTAGCTCAATTTCAAGTTGTCTTCCACAACTCTGTAGGGAATGAGGGAGCAAGTGAGAGAGTGAGAGTGGGTGAGAAGGGGAAAGAGAAAGAGGGATAGGGAAAGAGAGAGAGGAGAGAGAGAGTGGGTGTGTAAGTCCAAACATGAATTCTTCCCTTTCTATAGTGGTAAAATGCAACACTCAGTTTCTCCAGCAACAAATGCTCATCCTTGTTGGTTCTTCTGTCTCAGCCTCTAATTAATTACCAAAACCTTTGAATTACATCTTACAAATTTCTCTACGGTTTCTTCCTTTCTTCTCAAACACATTCCTATTACTCTAATTAGGATCTGAAGCAGCTCTGATTTATGCAACTATAGTAACCTTGAGACTAGGCCCCTCCCTCATCCTCCACCTGGCCATTACAATAATGTTCTTAAAGGAAACATCTACCCATGTCACTGCTCTAATTAAACCTTTAAAGGTACTCCATGCTACAGAGCCTTGCTAACCAAAATGCATCACCCGGAATCTTGTTAGAAATGAAGAAAATGGGAAAACAAAAAAAGAAAGAAAGAAATGCAGAAATTGAGATCCTTCTCCGGGTCTACTGAATCAGATCTACATCTTAACAAGATCTCCAGGTGATTCAGATGTCCATTCACCTTTGAGAAACACTGGTCTAAAGAATAAGGTACTATTATAGCTTCACCCATAGGGCCTTCAAAAACTTCACAAACTGGTGCCCATATATCTGCCCAATTTCAACTTCAGCCCCTTCCCCTCCACACCACCTTCCCCTCCACACCACCTTTCCTGCCTTGGGGCCTTTGTACAAGCCATCCTTTGCCAAGAACACCCTTTCCTACTTCACCTGGCAATATCTGATTCATCTCTTAAGACTTGGCCAAAGTGTCACATCTTACAATCTATCAAGACCAGAAGTTTTATTTCAAGAGAATAAAAAAGAATAGGCAATGTTAGAATACAGTGTCTGTACTAAACATAAAGTATTTTTATGAAAAGAATTTTTTTCAATTTTATGTGTGTAGATGCATAGTGGTCATGATCTACAGTACATTTCTTACTGCAGATAAAAAGCAAAAATTCCTTCTCTAAGTTCAGAGGTTTTGTCAGAAGGGCCTCAGAGTTTTGCCATGTGTGCATACCTCTTTATAAAACTGATTGGATTTTATAAAGTATATTTTTGTATGTCTGTTTCCCCATCATACCATTGGTTCCTTCAGGGTGAGCTACGACTTTTCTATCTTTGAAAACCCAAATACTAGTACAATCAATGTTTTTTGGATGAATGAATGAGTGAATGAATGAATAACAGTATTAATGAAATAAGTCCACTATTGTTCAAGAAAAGATCAATAGTTTCTTATGTTGAGGCAGGGAGTAACAGAGAGACAAGAGTCACACCTTTGGGAGGTGGTCCAGGGTCCAAGAAAAGGCTGTGAGCTTCAGCTAAACTGACTCCAGTTTTGAGTCCCTATTTTGTCCCTTATGACTGTGAAACCTTGAACAACTTACCTACCCTCACAGAGTCTCAACTTTCTCCTCTGAAAAATGGTTATATTATATATTCAATTTTCCAGGTGAGATAATGTTACATGAAGTGCTAACCACATTCTCTAGAACATAGTGAGTACTCTGTAATTCTGTATTGGATCGGAATTAAATATGATAATATCTACCATACATCTGTTACATTGTAGGAATTCATGAATAGTAATGACTGTAGCTGGGCAATTTACTGGGGTTTTTTTTTATTTATTTTTTTTTATTTTTTTATTTTTTTAATATATGAAATTTACTGTCAAATTGGTTTCCATACAACACCCAGTGCTCATCCCAAAAGGTGCCCTCCTCAATACACATCACCCACCCTGCCCTCCCTCCCACCCCCCATCAACCCTCAATTTGTTCTCAGTTTTTAACAGTCTCTTATGCTTTGGCTCTCTCCCACTCTAACCTCTTTTTTTTTTTTTTTTTCCTTCCCCTCCCCCATGGGTTTCTGTTATGTTTCTCAGGATCCACATAAGAGTGAAACCATATGGTATCTGTCTTTCTCTGTATGGCTTATTTCACTTAGCATCACACTCTCCAGTTCCATCCATGTTGCTACAAAAGGCCATATTTCATTTTTTCTCATTGCCACGTAGTATTCCATTGTGTATATAAACCACAATTTCTTTATCCATTCATCAGTTGATGGACATTTAGGCTCTTTCCATAATTTGGCTATTGTTGAGAGTGCCGCTATAAACATTGGGGTACAGGTGCCCCTATGCATCAGTACTCCTGTATCCCTTGGGTAAATTCCTAGCAGTGCTATTGCTGGGTCATAGGGTAGGTCTATTTTTAATTTTCTGAGGAACCTCCACACTGCTTTCCAGAGCGGCTGCACCAATTTGCATTCCCACCAACAGTGCAAGAGGGTTCCTGTTTCTCCACATCCTCTCCAGCATCTATAGTCTCCTGATTTCTTCATTTTGGCCACTCTGACTGGCGTGAGGTGGTATCTGAGTGTGGTTTTGATTTGTATTTCCCTGATAAGGAGCAACGTTGAACATCTTTTCATGTGCCTGTTGGCCATCCGGATGTCTTCTTTAGAGAAGTGTCTATTCATGTTTTCTGCCCATTTCTTCACTGGGTTATTTGTTTTTCGGGTGTGGAGTTTGATGAGCTCTTTATAGATTTTGGATACTAGCCCCTTGTCCGATGTGTCATTTGCAAATATCTTTTCCCATTCCGTTGGTTGCCTTTTAGTTTTGTTGGTTGTTTCCTTTGCTGTGCAGAAGCTTTTTATCTTCATAAGGTCCCAGTATTTCACTTTTGCTTTTAATTCCCTTGCCTTTGGGGATGTGCCGAGTAAGAGATTGCTACGGCTGAGGTCAGAGAGGTCTTTTCCTGCTTTCTCCTCTAAGGTTTTGATGGTTTCCTGTCTCACATTCAGGTCCTTTATCCATTTTGAGTTTATTTTTGTGAATGGTGTGAGAAAGTGGTCTAGTTTCAACCTTCTGCATGTTGCTGTCCAGTTCTCCCAGCACCATTTGTTAAAGAGACTGTCTTTTTTCCATTGGATGTTCTTTCCTGCTTTGTCAAAGATGAGTTGGCCATACGTTTGTGGGTCTAGTTCTGGGGTTTCTATTCTATTCCATTGGTCTATGTGTCTGTTTTTATGCCAATACCATGCTGTCTTGATGATGACAGCTTTGTAGTAGAGGCTAAAGTCTGGGACTGTGATGCCTCCTGCTTTGGTCTTCTTCTTCAAAATTACTTTGGCTATTCGGGGCCTTTTGTGGTTCCATATGAATTTTAGGATTGCTTGTTCTAGTTTCGAGAAGAATGCTGGTGCAATTTTGATTGGGATTGCATTGAATGTGTAGATAGCTTTGGGTAGTATTGACATTTTGACAATATTTATTCTTCCAATCCATGAGCAGGGAATGTCTTTCCATTTCTTTATATCTTCTTCAATTACCTGCATAAGCTTTCTATAGTTTTCAGCATACAGATCTTTTACATCTTTGGTTAGATTTATTCCTAGGTATTTTATGCTTCTTGGTGCAATTGTGAATGGGATCAGTTTCTTCATTTGTCTTTCTGTTGCTTCATTGTTAGTGTATAAGAATGCAACTGATTTCTGCACATTGATTTTGTATCCTGCAACTTTGCTGAATTCATGTATCAGTTCTAGCAGACTTTTGGTGGAGTCTATCGGATTTTCCATGTATAATATCATGTCATCTGCAAAAAGCGAAAGCTTGACTTCATCTTTGCCAATTTTGATGCCTTTGATTTCCTTTTGTTGTCTGATTGCTGATGCTAGAACTTCCAGCACTATATTAAACAACAGCGGTGACAGTGGGCATCCCTGTCGTGTTCCTGATCTCAGGGAAAAAGCTCTCAGTTTTTCCCCGTTGAGGATGATGTTAGCTGTGGGCTTTTCATAAATGGCCTTTATGATCTTTAAGTATGTTCCTTCTATCCCGACTTTCTCAAGGGTTTTTATTAAGAAAGGGTGCTGGATTTTGTCAAAGGCCTTTTCTGCATCGATTGACAAGATCATATGGTTCTTCTCTTTTTTTTTGTTAATGTGATGTATCACGTTGATCGATTTGCGAATGTTGAACCAGCCCTGCATCCCAGGAATGAATCCCACTTGATCATGGTGAATAATTCTTTTTATATGCTGTTGAATTCGATTTGCTAGTATCTTATTAAGAATTTTTGCATCCATATTCATCAGGGATATTGGCCTGTAGTTCTCTTTTTTTACTGGGTCTCTGTCTGGTTTAGGAATCAAAGTAATACTGGCTTCATAGAATGAGTCTGGAAGTTTTCCTTCCCTTTCTATTTCTTGGAATAGCTTGAGAAGGATAGGTATTATCTCTGCTTTAAATGTCTGGTAGAACTCCCCTGGGAAGCCATCTGATCCTGGACTCTTATTTGTTGGGAGATTTTTGATAACCGATTCAATTTCTTCGCTGGTTATGGGTCTGTTCAAGCTTTCTATTTCCTCCTGATTGAGTTTTGGAAGAGTGTGGGTGTTTAGAAATTTGTCCATTTCTACCAGGTTGTCCAATTTGCTGGCATATAATTTTTCATAGTATTCCCTGATAATTGTTTGTATCTCTGAGGGATTGGTTGTAATCATTCCATTTTCATTCATGATTTTATCTATTTGGGTCATCTCCCTTTTCTTTTTGAGAAGCCTGGCTAGAGGTTTGTCAATTTTGTTTATTTTTTCAAAAAACCAACTCTTGGTTTCGTTGATCTGCTCTACAGTTTTTTTAGATTCTATATTGTTTATTTCTGCTCTGATCTTTATGATTTCTCTTCTTCTGCTGGGTTTAGGCTGCCTTTGCTGTTCTGCTTCTATTTCCTTTAGGTGTGCTGTTAGATTTTGTATTTGGGATTTTTCTTGTTTCTTGAGATAGGCCTGGATTGCAATGTATTTTCCTCTCAGGACTGCCTTCGCTGCATCCCAACGCGTTTGGATTGTTGTATTTTCATTTTCGTTTGTTTCCATGTATATTTTAATTTCTTCTCTAATTGCCTGGTTGACCCACTCATTCGTTAGTAGGGTGTTCTTTAACCTCCATGCTTTTGGAGGTTTTCCAGACTTTTTCCTGTGGTTGATTTCAAGCTTCATAGCATTGTGGTCTGAAAGTATGCATGGTATAATTTCAATTCTTGTAAACTTATGAAGGGCTGTTTTGTGACCCAGTATATGATCTATCTTGGAGAATGTTCCATGTGCACTCGAGAAGAAAGTATATTCTGTTGCTTTGGGATGCAGAGTTCTAAATATATCTGTCAAGTCCATCTGATCCAATGTATCATTCAGGGCCCTTGTTTCTTTATTGACTGTGTGTCTAGATGATCTATCCATTTCTGTAAGTGGGGTGTTAAAGTCCCCTGCAATGACCACATTCTTATCAATAAGGTTGCTTATGTTTATGAGTAATTGTTTTATATATCTGGGGGCTCGGGTATTTGGCGCATAGACATTTATAATAGTTAGCTCTTCCTGGTGGATAGACCCTGTGATTATTATATAATGCCCTTCTTCATCTCTTGTTACAGCCTTTAATTTAAAGTCTAGTTTGTCTGATATAAGTATGGCTACTCCAGCTTTCTTTTGGCTTCCAGGAGCATGATAAATAGTTCTCCATCCCCTCACTCTCAATCTAAAGGTGTCCTCAGATCTCAAATGAGTCTCTTGTAGACAGCAAATAGATGGGTCTTGTTTTTTTATCCATTCTGATACCCTATGTCTTTTAGTTGGCGCATTTAATCCATTTACATTCAGTGTTATTATAGAAAGATATGGGTTTAGAGTCATTGTGATGTCTGTATGTTTTATGCTTGTAGTGATGTCTCTGGTACTTTGTCTCACAGGATCCCCCTTAGGATCTCTTGTAGGGCTGGTTTCGTGGTGACACATTCCTTCAGTTTTTGTTTGTTTGGGAAGACCTTTATCTCTCCTTCTATTCTAAATGACAGACTTGCTGGATAAAGGATTCTCGGCTGCATATTTTTTCTGTTTAGCACACTGTAGATATCGTGCCAAGCCTTTCTGGCCTGCCAAGTTTCAAAGGAGAGATCAGTCACGAGTCTTATAGGTCTCCCTTTATATGTGAGGGCACGTTTATCCCTTGCTGCTTTCAGAATTTTCTCTTTATCCTTGTATTTTGCCAGTTTCACTATGATATGTCGTGCAGAAGATCGATTCAAGTTACGTCTGAAGGGAGTTCTCTGTGCCTCTTGGATTTCAATGCCTTTTTCCTTCCCCAGTTCAGGGAAGTTCTCAGCTATAATTTCTTCAAGTACCCCTTCAGCACCTTTCCCTCTCTCTTCCTCCTCTGGGATACCAATTATGCGTATATTATTTTTTTTTAGTGTATCACTTAGTTCTCTAATTTTCCCCTCGTACTCCTGGATTTTTTTATCTCTCTTTCTTTCAGCTTCCTCTTTCTCCATAACTTTATCTTCTAGTTCACCTATTCTCTCCTCTGCCTCTTCAAGCCGAGCCATCGTGGATTCCATTTTGTTTTGCATTTCGTTTAAAGCGTTTTTCAACTCCTCGTGACTGTTCCTTAGTCCCTCGATCTTTGTGGCAAGAGATTCTCTGCTGTCCTGTATACTGTTTTCAAGCCCAGCGATTAATTTTATGACTATTATTCTAAATTCACTTTCTGTTATATTATTTAAATCCTTTTTGATCAGTTCATTAGCTGTTGTTATTTCCTGGAGATTCTTCTGAGGGGAATTCTTCCGTTTGGTCATTTTGGAGAGTCCCTTGCGTGGTGAGGACCTGCAGTGCACTTCCCCTGTGCTGTGGTGTATAACTGGAGTTAGTGGGCGGGGCCGCAGTCCGACCCGATGTCTGCCCCCAGCCCACTGCTGGGGCCACAGTCAGACTGGTGTGTGCCTTCTCTTCCCCTCTCCTAGGGGCGGGATTCACTGTGGGGTGGCGTGTCCCGTCTGGGCTACTTGCACACTGCCAGGCTTGTGTTGCTGGGGATCTGGCGTATTAGCTGGGGTGGGTAGGCAAGGTGCACGGGGGGTTGAGGGGCAGGCTTAGCTCGCTTCTCCTTAGGTGATCCACTTCAGGAGGAGCCCTGTGGCAGCGGGAGGGAGTCAGATCCGCTGCCGGAGGTTTGGCTCCGCAGAAGCACAGAGTTGGGTGTTTGCGCGGAGCAAGTTCCCTGGCAGGAACTGGTTCCCTTTGGGATTTTGGCTGGGGGATGGGCGGGGGAGATGGCGCTGGCGCCTTTGTTCCCCGCCAAGCTGAGCTCTGCCGTCCGGGGGCTCAGCAGCTCTCCCTCCCTTTGTCCTCCAGCCTTCCCGCTTTCCGAGCAGAGCTGTTAACTTATGACCTCCCAGACGCTAAGTCGCGCTTGCTGTCGGAACACAGTCTGTCCGGCCCCTCCCCTCCGCTTTTGCCAGCCAGACTCGGGGGCTCTGTTTGGCCGGCGAGCCGCCCCTCCGCCCCGGCTCCCTCCCGCCAGTCCGTGGAGCGCGCACCGCCTCGCCGCCCTTCCTACCCTCTTCCGTGGGCCTCTAGTCTGCGCTTGACTCCGGAGACTCCCTTCTGCTAATCCTCTGGCGGTTTTCTGGGTTCTTTAGGCAGGTGTAGGTGGAATCTAAGTGATCGGCAGGACGCGCTGTGAGCCCCGCGTCCTCCTACGCCGCCATCTTCCGGAACCTGTCTAAACCAGCTGTTCTTATGTCCACTTTCATAGAAACTCAGAGTCCAAGAGTTTAAATCATTAGCTGCCGGCCACACACCTATTAAAGCAAAGCTGGCATACCCAGCTTTGCAGCAATTTACTGGGGTTTTTAATATGGCAGAATAACCTATTGAAAATAATTAATAAAATAATCTCATTTTACATAATAATTATAAATGTTTGTATAAATTTATATAAATATTTATGTAAAGAATAAATAAAATAACTTCTTATTTTAACTAGGGAGAAAAAAGGGAACTCCCATCCCCAATAAGAGAGTATCTTACTTTATTTACTTTCTCTATAGCACATATAACTTTTAGCTATTATATAATCGTTACTTGTGTATTATGTTTATTATTTAGCATCTGTCTCCTCAGCCAGAATATAGGCTATGAAGACACAAATTGTTTAGAGTAGGAACCAGTGAAAGAAGTAGAGATATATAACCTGCACTGGAGGAACCCCTAGAGGACTCTACAAACAGAGATGCAGATACACAGACATGGACATCGACTGTGATACAAGTGTGGAGATAGATGCGGAGGTAGCTGTGGATGTAGATGCGGGTACAGATGTAGATGCATCTTCTCTCATGGAGAAGGGCAATAGATTTGGTCTATATAGCTCCTTAAGTCAAACTGAAATTAATGAACAAAAGCTACAGAGAAAAATTTCGTATCAACATTTTAAAAAGTTTCTAATATTAACATGGTCCAGACAAGGAACAAAGTCACTTAGGGGTTGATCCCTAACACTTATAGTGTTCAGACAGAAACTAAACTGCTGTTTGGGTTGAAGGTTATAAAGAGAACACAAGTATTGTTTCATTTACCTAGATGTGTGTCAAGAAATACAAAGGGGCTACCTGCAAAAAAAGTTAGTCTGCCACAGTTTCATGAATGGTTGTTAAATAAGAAATGCCCTTTTTCGTTCTTTTATCTCTGTGGTAAGGATCTCACTGATGTCTCCTATTCTTTTCTCAACTCCAATGAGTATCCTTATGATTGCGGCTTTAAATTCCCCATCAGGCATGTTACTTACATCTATTTCGCTTAGATCTCTGGCTGTATGAAGTGCCGAATCACTATATTGTACACCTGAAACTTGTATTACACTGTATGTTAACTGGAATTTAAATAAAAACAAAGAAAAACAAAAAAAGTCTACTAAGATGAAGATTTCTTAAAAAATTAAAAATAGAAATCCTTATGATCCAGTAAATTCCACTACTGAGTATTAATCCAAAGAAAACAAAAACACTGATTTGAAAATATATATGCACCCTTATGTTTATTACAGCATTATTTACAATTGCCAATATACAAAAGCAACTTGTGTCCAATTGATAGATTAATAGATAGAGATGTGGAATGGAATATTACTCACCCCATCACCATCTGCAACAACATGGATGGACTTAGAGGGTATTATGCTAAGCAAAATAAGTCAGACAGAGAAAGAAAAATACCGTATGATTTCACCTATATGTGTAATCTAAAAAAGCAAAACAAATGAACAAACAAACCAACGAACTAAAAGAGAAGCAAGACTCATTAAATACAGAGAATAAACTGGTGGTTGCCTGAAGGGAAGAGATGGGAGGGTGAGTGAAATAGGTGAAGGGGATTAAGAGGTACAAACATCCAGTTATAAAATAAAAGTCACATGATTTCGGCTCAGGTCATGATCCCAGGGTTGTGGATGGAGCCCTGCGACAGGCTCCACACAGTGTGTGGAGCTTAAGATTCTGCTTAAGATTATCTCTCTCCCTCTGCCACTCTCCCCTGCTCACACATGCTCACTCTCTCTCTGTCTCTCTCTAAAGTAAAAATAGATGAATGAATAAAAATAAAAGTCACAGGGATGGGGGTGCCTGGGTAGATCAGTTGATTAAGCAATCAATTCTTGGTTTTGGCTCAGGTCATGATCTCATGTTTCATCAGTTTGAGCCCTGTGTCAGGCTCTGCGCTGATAGCATGGAGCCTGCTTGGGATTTTCTCTCTCCCTCTCTCTCTGCCCCTCCCCCACTCATGTTCACGTGCACTCCCTCTCTCTCTCTCTCTCTGTCTCTCTCAAAATAAATAAATAGACAAACATTTTTTTTAATCATGAGGATACACAAATGAACTACTGGGACCTCATCAAAATAAAAAGCTTCTGCACAGCAAAGGAAAGAATCAGCAAAACTAAAAGGCAACCAATGGAATGGGAGAAGATATTTGCAAACCACATATCAGATAAAGGGTTAGTATCCAAAATCTATAAAGAACTTACCAAACTCAACACCCAAAAAACAAATAATCCAGTGAAGAAATGGACAAAAGACATGAATAGGCATTTCTCCAAAGAACACATCCAGATGGCCAACCGACACCTGAAAAAATGCTCCACATCACTCATCATCAGGGAAATACAAATCAAAACCACAATGAGACACCACCTTACACCTGTCAGAATGGCTAACATTAACAACCCAGGCAACAAAAGATGTTCGTGAGGATACGGAAAAAGAGAATCTCTTTTGCATTGTTGGTGGGGACGCAAGCTGGTGCAGCCACTCTGGAAAACAGTATGGAGGTTCCTCAAAAAATAGAACTACCCTATGACCCAGCAGTTGCACTACTAGGTATTTATCCAAGAGATACATGTGTGCTGTTTTGAAGAGACACATGCACCCCCATGTTTATAGCAGTGTTATCAACAATAGCCAAAGTATGGAAAGAGCCCAAATGTCCATCGAAGGATGAATGGATAAAGAAGATGTGGTATATATATATATATACACATACATACAATGGAGTATTACTCGGCAGTCAAAAAGAATGAAATCTTGCCATTTGCAACTACGTGGATGGAACTAGAGGGTATTATGCTAAGCAAAATTAGTCAGAGAAAGACAAATATCATATGCCTTCATTCATATGAGGACTTTAAGACACAGAACAAATGAACATAAGGAAAGGGAAGCAAAAGTAATATAAAAACAGGGAGGGGGACAAAACATAGGAGACTCTTAAATATGGAGAACAAACAGAGGGTTACTGGAGGGGGTGTGAGAGGGGGGATGGGCTAAATGGGTAAGGGGCACTAAGGAATCTACTCCTGAAATCATTGTTTCACTATATGCTAACTAATTTGGATATAAATTAAAAAAATAAAATTAAAAAAATCATGGAGATAATGAGGCACCTGGGTGGCTCAGTCAGTTAAGCATCTGACTCGGTTTTGGCTCAGGTCATGATTTCTTGGATTCATAAGTTCAGGCCTTGTGTTGGGCTCTGTGCTGACAGCACAGAGCCTGCTTGCAATTCTCTCTCTCCTTCTCTCTCTGCCCCTTCTCCTCTCTCAAAATAAATAAATAAAACTTAAAAAAATCATGGGATAAAAAATAGAGCATAAGGAATATAGTCAATAAGATTGTAATAACATTGTATGGTGACATGGTTAACTACACTTACTGTGGTGAACATAGTATAATGTGTAAAACTGTCAAATCACTATGCTGTACACCTGAAACTATCATAACATTGTATGTCAACTATACTTCAATTAAAAAATGTTTAGATAAAAAAGATAAATGCCTACTAATGGTAATAACAGAATAATAAGCAAGCTTATAGATGCTCTGCAGTTCTGCTCAACTTCAGTTCTTAAGCAAATTTACTTAATGTTGTATGCCTTGAACACATTTAAATATTAAGATGTTAGAAAAATATAAAGCTCCATTACTGGTACTCCATTAATAACAAATTGAAGTAATTTCAATATTTCTATCATCTAAAAAGGATCTTGTCAAGAAAATAATATAAATAAAATTGAAATGGATGTGCTCAATCTACCAGGGAATAAAAATTTCAACAATTGAAGAAACATTATAAATTATAAATATAAATATAAAATTATAAATACTTGCTATGCTCATTAAAATCACCTTATCAACCATTAAAGAAGGTCTTAAAGGATCTCTACTTGGTAGCATTTTCTTAGTCTAGTTTGGGATGCTTTGTGAATTTCAAAGTAATAAAACTTATTTCCTTGAAAATGTTACATAACTCAAACTATTTAAGTTAATTTTGCAATCAGTCTGATTTAACAAACTGTCCCAATCAAAATTCAAAACACTTCTATTTACGTTAATGGCTAATAGTGATACCAATCAAGGCAGAGTTATTTAAACAATGAAACAACTTTGGTATCAGAGCAAAATCAAATTGATTTGGAAACACAGATAGCTATATGTTATGATAGCTGTATATACTAATGCTACCTGCATACATCTTAGATAAATAGTATTTATTAACAAGAATCACGAGTTGTCAGTACGGGCATGATCTAGCATCTGCCCATCCCTACAATACCATCTCCCAAAGCTCTTTCCCTTGCCCACTTGCCTCTTGACACCCTGGTAATATTTTTCTTCTTATAATACATAAATTTATGCTAGAGCCTCTGCCTAGAATGTTCTTTCTGCAGCTCTTCTCATGTCAAACTCATTCTTATCCTACCAATTTCTCTTTTGATGACCACACCTCAGAAAACATTTCCTTGATATTCCAGCACCCATCCTGCCCTATGTAAACTTGCTGCTCTCCATCTCCCTCTCAGAATTTTTTTTTAATGTTTATTTATTTTTGAGAGAGGGAGACAGAGGGCGAGCAGGGGAGGGGTAGAGAGAGAGGGAAGCACAGAATCCAAAATAGGCTCCAGCCTCCGATCTGTCAGCACAGAGCCCAACACGGGACTCAAACCCACAAGCCGTGAAATCATGACCTGAGCGAAAGTTGGATGCTTAACCGACTGAGCCACCCAGAAGCCCCAACCCTCTCAGAATCTTGTTTGTGGCCTTTATGGTGCCTGTCTCAAATTACTATTTACTATAGCTTATTTTTTTTATTCTGTATTCACTCTATTGTAAACTCCATGGGGAAGGAACCATGTGTGTCTCATTCATTCCTATGTCCCTAAAACTCAATACAGAGTTGAATACTCAGTAGAAATTCAGTATATCTACACTGAATGAATGAAGAAATGAATGAATATAACAAAACTATAGTCATTCCTCAATTTCAAAGGTGGTGGACCACCTTTGACCACACACACACACACACACACACACACACACACACACACAGAAATCTTACCTGAACCTCTATACTACAAAATGATGCTGAGAAAGTAAAATGGTATTTAAATTAATTCAACTAAATTATTGCTTCTGGCAGACAATATCACTCATAAAAAGTGAGACACACCTCAAACTGAAAGCATTTTATTAATTCTTCCTGGTCAAGTATAAATAGAAACGTATGTCCCACCTAGGGTTTGCCACTTACAACAAGGGGAGCCAGGTTAAAGAGGTGGCAAGGCCAGGAGATGGCCCTACTCTGACAGAGACACAGATGCGACAGTGCAGTCCTCACACTAAATGCTGACATTGATCTTGATGATGGTGATGATAACGACGATGATGACAACAATGATAGGAGCAACATTTGTCAAGCATTTGCTATGCGCCAGATAGTGTTCTAAGTGCTTGGCATATACTAGATCCTTTAGTTCTTACAACAACCTTACAGCTATCCCCACTTCACATATGAGAACTTCTAAGGCTTCGTCAATTAGAGCAAGCACTTGAATTTACAAAATGTCACACAGTTAAGAAGAGTAAGAGCTGAGATTTAATCCTAGGTACTTTGATCCTATATGCCCACATTTATCTCTATTAAAGAAAAACCAAAATATTCTGTTTGAATATACCACTAGACCAAACACTCATAGTCACGCAAAAAAACTTACACTGTCCTGACTTACCTGAAATGCTCTGACCTGAAACAAACTTAAGCTTTCTTCATGTCTTTATGCCATGACCTTACAGCTTCCTAGACAATCAGCTATAAACAAGTTCATTATGCAATGAAAAGGAGTGAGTTTTTAGTAACCAATCACAAGAGAAAACAATATACTTACTGTGCTCACTGCAGTAACTACCGAAAGCTCAGCTCCAATCACTGGTAGCAGTCAGCTTCTCGCTCAATAAAATATTCATATCAAGCAAAGCTCTCTGAATTTTCTTTTGACATTTCTAAGTGTGTAAAAATATTTTAAGACATACCAAGAAGAAAGTGTACCTTATATGGTAATAAGCATAAAATGATGAAACAGGACCTGCCAGGACTTTGCAGCCATGGGGGATGCTCACATTTCTTATTGGGGAAATCCACACTGGTTTAGCTCCAATAACAAGGTTATTTTTTTACCAAATGGATAAGAGTAACACTTTCCTGAGTATCCCAGAAGGACAGACAACACAGAAATAGACCAAAATAAAATATCAGATGGCCAGAACAAAAACTACTTAGATAAGAGAGAGGGGAAGGAGAGAAAGAAGGTGAGAAAGAAGGAAAAGACATGCACTGTCATGTGAGTCAACAAATAGAGCAGGCAGCCAACATTTTGCAAAACATCTTTAGAGAAAATTAAAGGCACCTTGGTAATACTACTTATAGAGATTTTGAATTCAGGGGTGCCTGGGTGGCTTAGTTAGTTAAGCATCTGACTTCACCTCAGATCATGATCTCAGTTGTGAGTTTGAGCCCCGCGTCAGTCTCTGTGCTGGCAGCTCAGAGCCTGGAGCCTGGTTCAGATTCTGTGTCTCCATCTCTGCCCGTGCCCTGCTCATGCCTCTGTCTCTGTCTGTCTTTCTCTCAAAAGTAAATAAACATTAAAAAAAATTAAAGATTTTAAATTCAGGGGAATTTGAGATAAATAGGAAGTACCAGAAAATAGTATTCTATTAGTTTTCTGTGCCTACTGTCACAAATGACCACAAATTTGGTGGCTCAAAACAATAGAAGTTTATTCGCTGCAGTTCTGGAGGCCAGAAATCTGAAATCAGTATCACTGGACCTAAAACAAATTGTTGGCGTAACTGCATTCCCTCCAGAGATTCCAGTGGAGAATCCACTCCTTCCTTCTTCTAGTTTCTTGTGGCTGCCAGCACTTCTCGACTTGTGGTCACATCACTCTGATCATCTAAGGCCAGCATTGTGAACCTTGCTCTGTGTATATAAAACTTCTTCTGCCTCCCTTCTATAAGGATTGTTTTTCATAATACTTTAAATTATTCTGGAAATTAAAGCCAGCATAATTACTGTAGTTTAATTCATAAAAAGTTTTTTTTAAATTAATTCTATTAATTGTATCTAATTTTATTCCATAACCTGTGTTCAATCAATCTTGAAAAAAGAATCTTTCCTGTCTTTATTGAATTCTAGGCTGAAGTGCCAATTCAAATACACTTATGTAGGAGAAGAAAGAGAGGGCTTCTCTTTTCTACTTTATTAGAATCCCAGGAAAAATGCTCTCATAGGCCAAAATAAGCAAGAAAGACAGCTTTTTCTGATTGGAGCAGGGAAGAAGAATCTTCAATCTACTACCAAAAGAAGAAAGGAAGGTGTGCTGGGCAGATAAAAACCACAGAAGTCCAGTGCACTCTATGCCAGACCACACACACCTATTATAATACACCCATCCCACATATACACATACTCACAACAGAAAAGTACTCACTCCTCCCACAAGCGCAACAATCCAAAGCTGTGTCTTCTTTCTGCATCTAGCCAGAAGTTCAAAATCTGAAGGTAATATAGGCTTTCCTTCTTTAGATCCAGGCATGTCTCCTCTTGACCTTGTCCTCTTTAGCTCAGTGTCTAGCCCAGTGGTTAAAAGCATCAGACTGCCTCAGCTGAAATCATGGCTCCACCTCTTAACAGTGTGTGATTTGGGACAAGTAACCCAACTTCTCTGTGTCTTAGTCTACTCATTTATAAAATGGGAATACTGGTAGTATCTACTTCATAGAGTTGTTTTAAGCATTTAATCAGAGAAAATGTATGAAACACAAAAAGTAAGCATTCAATAAGTGTTAGGTGCTGTGGTTGTTATCATTTTAGATGATACAGATACAACATTAAACAAAACAGCAACTCCATAGAACTCAGGGAACTCAAATTCTAGCAGGGGAAATAGAAAAATTAGACAATTAAACAAACAAATAAATAAGACCCTCTTAATTTCTGACTTAGCTTTTCAAACTCAGAATGAAGCCTTTATCTCTTTTTTCACTTACCTGGCTATTGTTGAACATTTAAATTGAGGTGAAGCTCTTTACAGTGATGTGAAGGTTGTGCAAAATAAATCAAGTAAAAAGAGGAGGCAGAACAGTATATACTGTATGGTAAAAACCCTGATTATAGTAAATACACATATACATTATAAATACCTTTGTTTCTGCATTAAAATGGCAGAAAGGATATACAAACTGCTAATAATTACTGGCAAGTTAGAGAGTTGGCAAAGACTTTTTTTACTTTTCTAAGTAAACATGTAATACTATTTTAATGAAAAAATGTTTATAAAATTTTAATCTAAAAGATTCTGATGGTTAGGATTGAGAAAAACAATCAAAATCTATTTAATCGTGCATACTATTATAGCCCTTTGTAAGAATTAAGCTTGTTTCTTTCATGTATGTATGTTAAAACTAAATCTTCAAAGTTTACTGAGCACCCTTCCTCCTAAACCCTTATTATCTTTTTACGCAATAATAGCAACATACTGTCTTTCATTTAAAAGACAATTGTTTGGGGTGCCTGGGTGGCTCAGTCAATTATGTGTCCAACTTCTGCTCAGGTCATGATCTCACAGGTTGTGGGTTTGAGCCCCGCATCGGGCTCTGTGCTGACAGCTCAGAGCCTGGAGCCTGTTTTGGATTCTGTGTCTCCCTCTCTCTCTGCCCCTCCCCCACTTGTAGTCTGCCTTTCTCCCTCTCAAAAATAAATATTAAAAAAATTGTTAAAGAAATGTTCAACATGATACACCAATAAGAGAAAGGATTTTAAAAAAAAACAAGATTATTTCAGTAGATGCAGAAAAAACATTTGACAAAGTACAATATCCATTCATGATTTAAAAAACCCTCAACAATGTAGGTTTAAAAGGAACATACCTCAACATTATAAAGGCCATATATAAAAAACCCACAGTGAACATCATGCTCAATGGCAAAACACTGAGAGCATTTCTCCTAAGATCAGGAACAAGACAAGGATGTTCCTTGTCACCACTTTTATTGAAAATAGTTCTGGAAGTCCTAGCCATAGTAATCAGAACAAAAAAAAGAAATAAATGGTAAGTAAGAAGTAAAATTTTCACTATTTGAAGATGACATGATACTATATATAGAAAACCCTAAAGACTCTACCAAAACACGACTAGAAATGATAAATGAATTCAGGAAGGACATAGGATACAAAATCAATGTACAGTTGTATTTCTATACAATAACAGTGAAACAGCATAAAGGGAAAGCATGAAAACAATCCCATTTACAATCAAACCAAAAATAATAAAATACTTAGGAATAAACTTAACCTAGGAGATGAAACACCAGTGCTCTGAAAACTATAAAACACTGATGAAAGAAATTGAAGATGACACAAATAAATGGAAAGGTATTTCATGCTCATGAACTGGAAAAACAAATATTGTTAAAATGTCTATACTACCCAAAGTAATCTCCAGACTTAATGCAATCCTTATCAAAATACCAACACATTTTTCACAGAACTAGAACAAATAATCTTAACTTATTATGGAACCACAAAAGATCCCAAATAGCCAAAGCAGTCTCAAAAAGAAGGGACAAAACTAGAGGTATCAAGTCACAGATTTCAAGATATACTACAAAGCTCTAGTAATCAAAACAGTATGGTACTGGCACAAAAAACAGTGATCAATGGGACAGAATAGAAAGCCCATAAATAAACACTTATGGTCAATTAATCTTTGACAAAGGAGACAAGAATATGCAATGGGAAAAACAAATAGTGTTGGAGAAACTGGGCAGCTATATGCACAAGAATGAAACCAGACCACTTTCTCACACCATACACAAAAATAAACTCAAAATGGATCAAAGATTTAAATGTCAAACCTGAAACCATAAAAACTCTAGAAGAGAGCACAGGCAGTAATTTCTCTGACATTGACCATGGTAACATTTTGCTAGATATGTCTCCAGAGGCAAGGGAAACAAAAACAAAACAAAACAAAAAACTATTGGGACTACATCAAAATAAAAACTTCTGCACAATAAACAGTCAACAAAACTAAAAGACAGACAACTACTGAATGGGAGAAGATATTTGCAAATGGCATATCCAATCAAGGGTTCGTATCCAAAATATAAAGAATTTATAAAACTCAACACCAAAAAAAAATGTAATTAAAAAATGGACAGAAGACATGAACAGACATTGCTCCCAAGAAGACATCCAGATGGCAAACAGACACATGAAAAGATGCTCAAAATCACTCATTATCATTGAAATGTAAATCAAAATCACAATGAGATATCACCTCACACCTGTTGGAACGGCTAAAATCAAAACCACAGGAGTGCCAGTGTGGCTGTGGGTTCAGTGTCTGACTCTTGATTTTGGTTCAGGTCATGATTTCATGGTTTGTGGGTTTGAGCCCCACATTGAGCTCTGCACTGGCAGTGCAAAGACTGCTTGGGATTCTCTCTCTCTCCCTCTATCCCTTCCCCCCCCCTCTCTCTCTCTCTCACTCTCTCTCTCTCTCTGTCTCTATCTTTGTGTCTCAAAATAAATAAACATTTTTAAAAAGTAAAATAAAATAAAAACACAATAAACAAGTGTTGGCGTGCATACGGAGAAAAAGGAATACTCATGCACTGTTGGTGGGAATGCAAACTGGTGCAGCCACTGTGGGACACAGTAGGGAAGTTCTTCAAAAAATTAAAAATAGAATTACTTCATGATTCAGAGAATCCACTGCTAGGTATTTACCCAAAGAATGTGAAAATATTAATTTGAAAAGATACATGCCCCCTATGTTTATTGCAGCACTATTTACAATAGCCAAATTATGGAAACAGCCCAAGTATCCATCAACAGATGAGTGGATAAAGATGTGATATATTTATACCATAGAATATTACTCAGTTATAAAAAAGAATGAAATTGGGGCGCCTGGGTGGCTCAGTTGGTTAAGCGTCTGACTTCGGCTCAGGTCATGATCTCGTGGCCCGTGGGTTCGAGCCCCGCGTCGGGCTCTGTGCTGACAGCTCAGAGCCTGGAGCCTGTTTCAGATTCTGTGTCTCCCTCTTTCTCTGACCCTCCCCTGTTCATGCTCTCTCTCTGCCTCAAAAATAAATAAATGTTAAAAAAAAATTAAAAAAAAAAATGAAATTTTGCCATTTTCAACAACATGAATGGATCTACAGGATATAATACCTAGTGAAATAAGCCAGTCAGAGAAAGACAAATATCATGTGATTTCACTCTTAAATTCCTATGTGGAATTTAAGAAACAAAACAAATGAACAAGGAAAAAAAAAAAAGACAAACCAAAAACAGACTCTTCACTATAGAGAACAAACTGATGGTTATCAGAAGGGAGGTGGATGGGGGATGGGTAAAATAGATGAAGGGGATTAATAGTACATTTATCGAGATGAGCACTGAGTAATGTATAGAATTGTTCAATCACTGTATTATATACTTGACACTAATATAATTAGTTAACTACACTGGAAATAAAAATTTTTAAATATTGTTTACACAACCCAAAAATTGGCTCTTTGGTATCCCACCCAAATGAATATAGGAACTCCTTGTCCTTTTTCTTCAATTTCACTGTGAATCTAAAAATGCTCCAAAAACAGTCTATTTTTAAAAATTACTTGAGGTAGAATTTTTTTAGGTTTTCTACATAGAGAATCATGTCTGCAAATAGTGAAAGTTTGCACTTCTTTCTTGCTGATTTTGATGCCTTTTATTCTTTTTTTGTTGTTGTCTGATTGCCGAGATGAGGACTTCCAATAATATGTTAAATAACAATAGTGAGAGTGGACATCCCTGTTTTGATCCTGACCTTAGAGGAAAATCTGTCAGTTTTTTTACATTAAAGATGATATAAGCTGTGGGTTGTTCATATATCACCTTCATGATAATGAAGTATGTTCCCTCTACCCCTAACTTGTTGAAGGTTTTTATAAAGAATGGATGCTGGACTTTGTCAAATGCTTTTTCTGCATCTGTTGAGAGGCTCATATGGTTCTTATCCTTTCTCTTATTACTGGGGTATATCACTTTGATTTGTGAATATTGAACCATCCCTATGGACCAGGAATAAATCCCACTTGATCATGGTGAATAATTCTTTTCATGTACTGTCGGATTCAATTTGCTAGTATCTTGTTGAGAATTTTTGTATCCATGTTCATCAGGGATATTTGTCTGTAATTCTCCATTTTAGTGGGGTCTTTGTCTGGTTTTGGAGTCAATGTAATGCTGGCCTTGTAAAATGAATTTGGAAGTCTTCCTTCTGTTTCTATTTTTTGGAACAGTTTGAGAAGAATATGCATTAATTCTTCTTTGAAAAAACTGCTAGAAGTGATACAAGAATTCAGTAAAATCCAGGATACATAATCAATATACAGAAATCTATTGCATTTCTATACACCAATAATGAAGCAGCAAAAAGAGAAATCAAGAAATCAATCCCATTTACAATTGCACCAAAAACCAGAAGATATTTAGGAATAAACCTAACTAACCAAAGAGATAAAAGATCTGTACCTGAAAACTATAGAACATTTATGAAAGCAATTGAAAAGGACATAGAGAGGAGGGGCCAAGATGGTAGAAGAGCACGGAAGTTTTTTTTGTATCTCTCATCCCTGAAATACAGCCATATCAACATTAAACCATCCTGCACACCTAGAAAACTGATTTGAAGATTAACACAACAATCTGTACAACCTGAACCACAGAACTCAGCAGGTATGTAGTGTGGAGAAGTGAAATGGGGGAGAGAGAAGCTGCGGAGAACAGGGAGCTGCTTTTGCTTGCGGAGAGAGGATGGAGACAGCCGGGGCAGGGGTGGGGGATTGTCGGGGAGAGAGTAAGGAAAAGCATCCCCCTTGCCTGAAAGCAGCTGGAGAGAAAAGAAATAGTACACAAGAGACTGAGCAAGAAAAGGGAGAAAGGAGAAAGGAGAGGGTTTAAATTCCATTAAGACTCTATAAACAGAGGGAGTGCAGAGTCTGAAACTCCACAGCTCAATAGCTGGTGGTGCTCTGGTGGGAAGGGAGAATCCCCAAAACCAGAGATTGAGGTCCAAGGGGTCCTCAGGCCACAAAGGAGTGGCGGTTCCCCTGCTGGGAGGACATTTGGTACAGGCTGCATGGTCACCCACAGGCAAAGGTCTCAAAAGACCACATTCACTGGTGTTGGAACAAAGACATTAAGGGGGAAGCCTAGTGCCAGATGTGTGTTGTGATTTACCTAATCCCTGCTGCTGCTGCTGCTAACAATCACATGAATTTTTTCTGGGACGGGCTGGTACCCAGTCTCTGGGCATTGGCAGCAATATGGTCCCATGAATGATCCTGGGGGCAGATAGGCACCCAGTCATTGCTTAGTGAGATCCTCCACCAGATGGTTTGAGTGGGTCAAAGCCGCAGTCCCTCAGAAGTGAGGGACTAGGAAACACAGCCGCATCTGAGATAAAACACAGGAGGGAGGTGCTGCCTGGCAACCTGATGGCTTGGTCACAGGCAGTGTAAAAGCAGGGAGTGGATGGAGACTGGAGACAAAAGAGGGGTCCATGATTGCCAGCTGGGGAGAACAGAGTCCTGAGACTAGAGACTGGGTAGCTGGGTGACATCATTTTCACCCCTCATGCTCATGCACATACACACCTACAAGCACCATAGTACTCCACCCAGTAAGCTAAGCAGTGACATCTAGTGGAGAATGGAGGCATTACACTAAGCCCCACCCAACTGGGCTCTTCAGGAACACCACAAGTCTCTCTGCCTGCTTAGTTTACAAACTATAAAGTGCTTCATAGTTGGACTTCTAGGGGAAAGTGATGCAATTTCAATCACCACATTTCATTCTCTTCATTGGTCCATCTATTCAATTTTTTTCTTTTTCTTTTCTTATTCTTAAATACAGAAAGATAAAAAAATTATTGTGATTTTCAACTTTTATTAAAAATATTTCTTTCATTTTTTCTATTATATTTTTTAATTTTGTAATATTTTCCAAATTCTATTTTACTTCCATCAATTCATTTTATTCTATTTCACTGTATTCAGTTTTTCAAGTTTTCATTTTTCTTTCTTTTCCTTTTTTTCCTTTTTATTCTTTTCTTATCTTTCCCTTTTTTCTCCACTCTATCAAGCTCCTTTCAACAACCAGACCAAAACACACCTAGGATCAGCATCATTTATTTCTTTTGTGTGTGTGTGTGTGTGTGTTGCTTCCAATTTTTTAATATTTATTTTTTAACTTATTAAATCTTTTCCTTCCTTCAAAATGACAAAACAAAGGAATTCATCCCAAAAGTAAGAACAGGGGAAATGACAGCCAGGGACTTAATCAACACAGATACAAGCAAGATGTCTGAACCATAATTTAGAATCACGATACAAAGAATACAAGGTGGGGCTGAAAATAGATTGGAATTCCTTTGTGTGGATATAAAAGAAGTAAAAGCTAATCAGGATGAAATAAAAAATTCTGTAACAGAGCTGCCATCTAGAATGGATGCCACAGCGGCAAGGATGGATGAGGCAGAGCAGTGAATCAGCAATATAGAGGACAAACTTATGGAGAATAATAAAGCAGAAAAAAAGAGGGAGACTAAGGCAAAAGAGCACAATTTAAGAATTAGAGAAATCAGTGACTCATTAGAAAGAAACAACATCAGAATAATAGGGGTCCCAGAAGAGGAAGAGAGAGAAAAAGGAGTAGAAGAGTTATGTGAGCAAATCATAGCAGAAAATTTCCTAGCCTGGGGAAAGACATAGACATCAAATCCAGGAAGGACAGAGGACTCCCACTAGATTCAACAAAAACCAACAATCAATAAGGCATATCATAGTCAAATTCACAAAATACTCAGGCAAGGAAAGAATCATGAAAGCAGCAAGGGGAAAAAGTCCTTAACCTACAAGGGAAGACAGATCAGGTTTGCAGCAGACCTATCCACAGATACCTGGCAGAACAGAAAGTTGAGTGGCAGGATATATTCAATGTGCTGAATTGGAAAAATATGCAGCCAAGAATTCTCTATCCAGCAAGGCTGTCATTCAAAATAGAAGGAGAGACAGTTTCCCAGACAAACAAAAACTAAAGGAGTTCATGACCACTACACCAGCCCTGCAAGAAATTTTAAGGGGGACTCTCTGAGGGGGAGAAAAGACGGAAAAAAAAAAAAGACCAAAAGCAACAAAGACTAGAAAGGACCAGAGGACATCACCAGAAACTCCAACTCTACAGGCAACATAATGGTAGTAAATTCATATCACTCAGTACTCATTCTAAACATCATTAGACTAAATGCTCCAGTGAAAAGACATCGGGTAACAGAATGGATAAGAAAACAAGATCCATCTATATGCTGTTTATAAGAGACCCATTTTAGACCTAAAGACACCTTCAGATTGAAAGTAAGGGGATGAAGAACCATCTATCATGCTAATGCTTGACAAAAGAAAGCTGAAATAGCCATACTTCTATCAGACAGTCTAGACTTTAAAATAAAGACTATAACAAGAGATGAAGAAGGGCACCATATATAATTAAGGGGTCTATCCACCAAGAAGACCTAACAACTGTAAACATTTATACTCCAAATGTGAAGAACCCAAATATATAAATCAATCACAAACATAAAGAAACTCATTAATAAAAATGCCATAATAGTAGAGGACTTCAATATCCCACTTACAACAATGGACAGATCATCTAAACAGATAATCAACAAGGAAACAATGGCTTTGAATGACACACTGGACCAGATGGGCTTAACAGGTATATTCAGAACATTTCATCCTAAAGCAGCAGAACATTTCATCCTGTACATTCTTCTCCAGTGCACATGGAATGTTCTCCAGAATAGATCACATACTGGGACACAAATCAGTCCTCAACAAGTACAAAAAGATCAAGATCATATCGTGTATATTTTCAGAACACAACACTATGAAACTCGAAATCAACCACAAGAAAAAATTTGGAAAGATAACACATATTTGGAGACTAAAGAACATCCTACTAAAGAATGAACGGGATAACAAAGAGGTTAAAGAGGAAATTAAAAAGTATATGGAAGTCAATGAAAATGAGAACACCACAGCCCCAAACCTCTGGGATGCAGCAAAGGCGGTCATAAGAGGGAAGTATATAGCAAGCCAGGCCTTCCTAAAGAAGGAAGAAAGGTCTCAGATACACAATCTAACCTTACACCTTAGAGATCTGGAAAAAGAACAGCAAATAAAACCCAAAAACAGTAGAAGACAGGACATAATAAAGATTAGAGCAGAAATCAATACTATCAAAACCAAAAAAACCCAGTAGAACAGATCAATGAAACCAGGATCTGGTTCTTTGAAAGAATTAACAAAATTGATAACCTCTTAGCCAGTTTGATCAAAAAGAAAAAGGAATGGACCCAAATAAATAAAATCAAGACTGAAAGAGAGAGATCACAACCAACACAGCAGAAATAAAAACAATAATAAGAGAATATCATGAGCAATTATACATCAACAAATTGGACAATCTGGAAGAAATGGACAAATTCCTAGAAACATATAAACTACCAAAACTGGAACAGGAAGAGACAGAAAATTTGAACAGACCCATAACCAGCAAATCAGTAATCAAAATCTCCCCCCAAAAAAGTCCAGGGCCAGGGGAATTCTACCAAACATTTAAGGAAGAGTTAACACCTATTCTTTTGAAGCTGTTCCAAAAAAACAGAAATGGAAGGAAAAGTTCCAAATTCTTTCTATGAAGCCAGTATTACCTTGATTCCAAAACCAGACAAAGACCCCACTAAAAAGGAGAATGATAGGCCAATTTCCCTGCTGAACATGGATACAAAAATCCTTAACAAGATATTAGCCAACCAGATCTAACATTAAAAAAATTATTCACCACGGCCAAGTGGGATTTATGTCTGGGATGCAGGGCTGGTCCAATATATGCAAAACAATCAGTGTGAATCATGACATCAATAAAAGAAAGGACAAGAACCACATGATCCTCTTAATAGATGCAGAGAAAGCATTTGACAAAATACAGCATCCTTTCTTGATAAAAACCCCTAAGAAAGTAGGGATAGAAGGATCATACCTCAAGATAATAAAAGCCATATATGAAAGACCCAACGCTAATATCATCCTTAATGGGGAAAAACTGAGAACTTTCCCCCTAAGGTCAGGAACATGATAGGGACATCCACTCTCGCCATTGTTATCAATACAGTATTGGAAGTTTTAGCCTCAGCAATCAGACAACATAAAGAAATAAAAGGCATCCAAATCATCCAGAAGGAGGTCAAACTTTTGCTCTTCGCAAATAACATGATACTCTATATGGAAAACCTAAAAGATTCCATCAAAAAACTGATAAAAGTGATCCATGAATTTAGCAAAGTCGCAGGATATAAAATCAATGCACAGAAATCGGTTGCATTCCTATACACCAATAATGAAGCAACAGAAAGAGAAATAAAGGAATCAATCCCATTTAAAATTGCACCAAAACCAATAAAATGCCAGAATAAATCTAACCAAAGAGGTGAAAAATCTATACACTGAAAACTGTAGAAAGCTTATGAAAGAAATTGAAAAGGACACAAAAAAATGCAAAAACATTCCATGCTCCTGGATAGGATGAACAAATATTGTTAAAATGTCAATACTACCCAAAGCATTCTACATATTCAATGCAATCCCTACCAAAATAACACGAGTATTCTTCACCGAGCTAGAACAACAATCCTAACATTTGTATGGAACCAGAAAAGACTCTGAATAGCCAAAGCAATCTTGAAAAAGAAAACTAAACTTGGAGGTATCACAATCCCAGACTTCAAGCTGTATTACAAAGCTGTAATCATCAAGACAGTATGTTACTGACACAAAAACAGACACTCAGTTCAATGGAACAGAATACAGAACCCAGAAATGGACCCACAAAAGTATGGCCAACTAATCTGTGACAAAGCAGGAAAGAATATTCAATGGAATAAAGACAGTCTCTTCAGCAAATGGTGCTGGAAAAACTGGACAGTGACATGCAGAAAAATGAACCTGGACCACTTCCTTACACCATACACAAAAATAAACTCAAAATGGATGAAAGACCTAAATGTAAGACAGGAAGCCATCTAAATCCTAGAGGAGAAAGCAGGTAAAAACGTCTTTGACCTTAGCCACAGCAACTTCTTACTCAACACGTCTCCGGCGGCAAGGGAAACAAAAGCAAATATGAACTATTGGGACCTCATCAAAATAAAAACCTTCTGCACAACAAAGGAAACAATCAGCAGAACTAAAAGGCAACTGACAGAATGGGAGAAGATATTTGCAAATGACATATCAGATCAAGGGTTAGTATCCAAAATGTATAAGGAACTTATCAAACTCAACATCTAAAAAAAACAAATAATCCAGTGAAGAAATGGCAAAAGACATGAATAAACACTTCTCCAAAAAAGACATCTAGATGGCCAAGCAACACATGGAAAAATGCTCAATATTACTCATAATCAGGGAAATACAAATCAAAACCACAATGAGATACCAGCTTATACCTGTCAAAATGGCTAACATAACAACTCAGGCAACAAAAGATGTTGGCGAGGATGTGAAGAAAGAAGATCTCTTTTGCACCGCTGGTGGGAATGCAAACTGGTGCAGCCACTCTGGAAAACAGTTTGGAGTTTCCTCAAAAAACTAAAAATAGAACTACCCTATGACCCAGCAATTGCACTACTAGGCATTTATCCACAGGATAAAGGTGTGCTGTTTCGAAGGTACACATGCACCCCAATGTTTATAGCAGCATTATCAACAATAGCCAAAGTATGGAAAGAGCCCAAATGTCCATTGATGGATGAATGGATAAAGAAGATGTGGCATATATATACAATGGAGTATTATTCGGCAATCAAAAAGAATGAAACCTTGTCATTCGCAACTATGTGATGGAACTAGAGGGTATTATGCTAAGTGAAATTAGAGAAAGGCAAATATCATATGACTTCACTTATATGAGGCCTTTGAGACACAGAACAGATGAACATAGGGAAGGGAAGCAAAAATAATATAAAACAGGGAGGGGGACGAAACAGAAGAGACTCTTAAATATGGAGAACAAACAGAGGGTTGGTGGAGTGGTTGTGGGAGGGGAGATGGGCTAAATGGGTAAAGGGCATTAAGAAATCTACTCCTGAAATCATTGTTGCAGTATACACTAACTTGGATATAAATTAAAAAATAAAGAAGTTATTTTTTTAAATGACATAAAGAAATGGAAAGACATCCATGCTCATGGGTTCCAAGAACAAATATTATTAAAATGTCTATACCACCCAAAGCAATCTACACATTTAATGAAATCCCTATCAAGATATCACCAGTATGTTTCACAGAGCTAGAACAAACAATCCTAAAATTTGTATGGAACCTCAAAAGACCCCAAATAGTCAAAGCAATCTTTTCTTAAAAAATTTTATGTAAATCCAATTTAGTTAATATATAGTGCAATAATGGTTTTAGGTCTAGAATTCGGTGATTCATCACTTGCATAGAACATCCACTGCTCATCCTAACAAGTGCCCTCTTTAATGCCCACCACCCATTTAGCCCATGCCCCCATCAAACACCCCTCCATCAACCTTCAGTTTGTTCTCTGTATTCAAGAGTCTCTAATGTTTTGCCTCCCTCTGTTTTTATCTTATTTTTCCTTCCCTTCCTTCATGTTCATCTGTTTTGTTTCTTAAATTCCACATATGAGTGAAATCATATGATATTTATCTTTCTCTGATTGACTTATTTCACTTACCATAATACATTCTAGGTCCAGTCACATTGTTACAAATGGCAAGATTTCATTCTTTTTGATCAAGTAATATTCCACTGTGTGTATATATATATAAACCACAACTTCTTTATCCATTCATCAGTTGATGGACATTTAGGCTTTTTCCATAATTTGGCTATTATTGATAGTGCTGCTATAAACATTGGAGTGCATGTGCTCCTTTGAATCAGCATTCTTATATCCTTTGGATAAATACCTAGTAGTCCAAGCAATCTTGAAAAGGAAAAAAAAGCTAGAGACATCACGATTATGGACTTCAAGCTATATTATAAAGATGTAATCATCAAGATGGTATCGTACTGGCACAAAAACAGACACAAAGATCAATGGAACAGAATAGAAAACCCAGAAATTGAACCACAGCTATATGGTCAACTAATCTTCAACAAAGCAGGAAAGAATATCCAAAGGAAAAAAAAGACAGTCTCTTCAACAAATGGTGTGGGGAAAATGAAAAGCAACATGCAGAAGAACAAATCTGGACCACTTTCTTACACCATACACAAAAATAAATTTAAAATTTAAAATAGATGAAAGATCTGATGTGATACAGGAAACCATCAAAACCCTACAGGAGAAGACATGCAGCAAACACATGGACCTTGGCCACAGCAACTTCTTACTAGACGTCTCTCTGGAGGTAAGGGAAACAAAAGGAAACATGAACTATTAGGACTTCATCAAGATAAAAAGCTTCTGTACCACAAAGGAAACAATCAATAAAATTAAAAGGCAACCAATGGAACGGGAGAAGATATTTGCAAATATATGATATGATAAAGGGTTAGTATCCAAAATCTATAAATAACTTATCCAACTCAATACCCAAAAACAAATAATCCAGTGAAGAAATAGGCAGAAGACATTAACAGACATTTTTCCAAAGAATATGTACAAATGGCCAATAGACACATGAAAAGATGCTCAGCATCACTCCATCAGGGAAATACAAATCAAAACTACAAAACTGAGGTGAGGTATTACCTCACACCTTTCAGAATGGCTAAAATTAATAACACAAGAAACAACAAATGTTGGCAAGCATGTGGAGAAAGGTAAACCCTCTTATACTGTTGGTGCAAATGCAAACCAGTGCAGCCTCTCTAGAAAACAGTATGGAGGTTCCTCAAAAAGTAAAAGATAGAACTACCCTATGATGCAGCAATTGCACTAGGTATTTGCCCAAAGGATACAAAAATTCTGATTCAAAGGGGCACATGCACCCGATGTTTATAGCAGCACTACCAACAATAGCCAAATTATGGAAAGAGCCCAATGTCCATAGACTGATGAATGGATAAAGAATATGTGGTGTATCAGTTCGTGAGTTCAAGCCCTGAGTCGGGCTCTGTGCTGACAGCCCAGAGCCTGGACTCTGCTTCAGATTCTGTGTCTCCCTCTCTCTCTGCCCCTTGCACTCTGTCTTCCTCGCTCTCTCTCAAAAATTAATAAATGTTAAAAACATTTTTTTAAAGAATATGTGGTGTATATATACAATGGAACACTACCCAGCCTTCAAAAAGAATGAAATCTTGCCATTTTCAATGACATGGAAGGAGCTAGAGTGTATTATACTCAGTCAAATCACTCAGAGAAAGACAAATATCATATGATTTCAATCATACATGGAATTTAAGAAACAAAACAAGACTATGAATGACAAGACTATGAATATGTTCTTGCCCAGGGATAGACTGAAACTAAACAGCCAATTTAATAATAATGATAAATGTGCACTTTTTTTCAGTTTCTGCCCATTTACTCTGACTTGTTTTTATTTTCACAGAGCAAAATTATAACTCCTTCTTTACTCTGTAACACATCTACACCCAGTTTGCAGATCACATATACAATGCACTTCTTAATATTGATACCTGCCCTCAAACCACAAACATGGAATTTCAGTGTTATTTTTAGACCTAAGAAATTCTAGGAACTTGAAGAAGCTGCTCCTATATGTTTCAAGTCCTTAGCAATGTTTAAAAGCACTATTAGGCATGCTTTACATATCATAAAATTTTAAGTGTCAGTTCAATGATTTTTAATAAATTTACAGAATTATGCAACCATCACTACAAATATTTCCATCATCCCAAAGGTTTCCCTTATGCCCTCTCTCCCACTCACTTCCACACAACCACTGATTTTCTTTGTTTCTATACTTTAACCCCTCTTAAAATGTTCATATAAATAAAATTATACACCACATGGTCTTTTGTGCCCAGCTTCTTTCACTTAACACGATTTTCTTTAGGTCCACTCCTGTTGCAGCATATAGCAGTACTTCATTGCCTGTTATGCCGAAATAATATTCCATTGTGTAGATATACCACATTATATTTATCCATTCATCAGTTGATGGATTGCTCCAATGTTTGACTATCGTAAGTAATGCCACTACAAAAATTTCGTGTATACATCTTTATGTGGACATATGTTTCACATCTCTTGGTTAAATTCCATGAAGTGAAATTGCTTGAGTTATACAGTAAGCTTCTGTTTAACTTTTTAAGAAAGTACCAGACTGTATTACAAAGTGGCTGTGCAAGTTCACATTTCTATCAATTTCTCCACATCCTTGTTGACACTTGTTACTGCGGGGTTTTTTTAATAGCCATTCTAGCCAGTGTAAAGAGATATTTCATTTTGGTTACAGTTTGCATTTTCCTAATGGCTAATGATGTCAAGTATCTTTTTCATGTTTATGAGATAGTTGTGTATCTTCTTTAGTAATTTATTCAAACATTTTGTTTTAATTGAGTTGCTGTGTTTTATGATGAGCTTTAAGATTTCTTTGTATATTCTGATACAAATCCTTTATAAGATACATGATTTGAAAATATTTCTCCATTTTGTAGTTCATCTTTTCATTTTCTTACTGTCTCCTGAAGTGCAAAAGTTTTTCATGTGCGTAAAGTCTGTCAGTTTATTGTTTTATTGGCCATCATTTTGGTATTGTGTTTAAGCTACTTTCTTCACCGAAGTTCACAAATATTTTCTCCTAGAAGCTTTATAATTTTGGCTTTTACATTTAGAACCAAATCCTTTTTATATACAGATATCCAATTGTTCTATCAACATTTGTTAAAAAGTACTCTCCCCCATTGAATTGCCTTGGTATCTTTGTCCAAAATCAACTGACCATAAATATAAGGGTTTGGTTTTTTACTCTCACTTCTGTCCCTTTGATCTATATGTCTATACTTATGCCAATGCCACACTGTCTTGATTACTGTAGCATTATAGCAAATTTTGAAAACAAGATTTCAAATACTGCATATTTATTATTCTAGTGTTGTTTTGTGCATGAATTACTTAAGATTTCATATCTTTTCAAATATAGAAAATTTATTTCTTGTTTCTTCCTTTTAATTTGGTTGTCTTTTATTATTCCTTTCTTCCCTTTCTCCTCTCTCCCCCATCTCTCCCTCCCTCCATCTCTCTCCACTTTTTTTCCTTCTTCCTTCCCTTCTTTCATTACTTCTTTTCCTATCTCCCTGCCTCCCTCCTCCATTCTTCCCCTCCATTCTTCCCTCCTCTCTCCTTTCCTTCCCCTCCCTCTCTCTCTTTCTTCTCTCTCTCTCTTTTTTTTTTTTTTTTTTTTTTTTTATTACTCTGGCTAAAACCTCCAGTACAATGTTGACTAGAAGTGGTAAAAGTAAATATCCTGGGCATCTGGGTGGCTCAGTCGGTTAAGTGTCCAACTCTTGATTTCAGCTCAGGTCATGATCTTACAGTCATGAGATCAAGCCCCACCTCAGGCTCTGTGCTGAGCGTGGAGTCTGCTTGGGATTCCTCTTGTTCTCTCTTTCTCTGCTCCTCCCCTGCTCGTGTTCTTTCTCTCTCTCAAAATAAATATATATTTTTTTTAATTTTTGGGAAAAAAAAGTAAACATCCTTGCCTTATTCCTAAATATATGGAGGAAAGCACTCTATCTTTTACCATTAAGTATGATTTCAGTATGAGGTTTCTTTATGTAGATGCAGTTTTTCAGGTTGACGATCTTCCCTTCTATTCCTAGTTTGTTAAGAGCTTTAATTATAAAGAGTCTTTGATTTGTCAAATGCCCTGTTTTGCATCTGTCGAAATGACCATGTGATTGTTTTCCTTTATTCTCTTAAGATGGTGTGTTACATTTATTCATTTTCACATGTTAAGCAAATTTTGCAGTCTTAGGATAAATTCCACTTGGTCATGGGATATATCTTTTTGATAGTTTTCTGGAGGTGGCTTGCTAGTATACTGTTGGGGATTTATTAACCTATATTTGTTAAGGATATCAGTCTATAGTTTTCTTGTGATATCTTTGGATTTGAAATCAGAGTATTATTGGCCTTGTAGAATGAGGTGGGAAATGTTTCCTGTTTCTATTTTCCGGAAGAGTTTCTGAAAGATTTATATAATTTCTTCCTTAAATATTGAATAGAATATACCAATGAAGCTATTTAGCCCTGGGCTTTCCTCTGTGGATAGATTTTAAATTTAATTTCTATATTTGTTATAGGTCCATTTACATTTTCTTTTCTTTTATAGTAAGTTTTAGTAATTTGCTTCTTTCAAGGAATTTTTCCATTTAATTTATATTGTCTAATTTGTTGGCATAAAATTGTTTTTTAATATCTGCAAGGTCAATAGTGGTGTCTCCTCTTACATTTCTGATTTTGGTAATTTAGGTCTTTTCAACTTTTTGCAAAGGGAGGAGAGGGTTATGCTAGCTAAAGGTTTATCAATTTTATTGCTCTTTTCAAAAAAGCAACTTTTGCTTACAATGAATTTTCTCCATTGTTTTCATCTTCAATATTATTGATTTCTGCTATAATCATTTTTACTTCTTTCTTTCTCCTCTCCTTAGTTTTTAGTTATCCTTTTTTTCTAGTTTCTTAAGGTAAAATCTAATGTTACTATTTAAAATGTTTTCTTCTTTGCTAATAAAGCCTTTCACTGACATAAATTGCCCTTTAAGCACCACTTTAGCTGTATCCCATAAATTTTGATATATTGTTGGGTTTTTTTTCATTCAGTTCAAAATAGTTTCTGATTTCTCTTGTGATTTTTTCATTTGACCCATGGATTGTTTAGAAACATTTTATAATTTATTTTACAACATTTTAAATTTCAAAACTTGGGGGATCTTCCAAATTTCCTTAAATTTTTGTTTTTTAATTTAATTCCCTTATGGTTAAGAACACATCTTGTATAATTTTAATCATTTTAAAGTATATCAAGACTTCATAGACTGGTATAAGGTCTATCTTGAAGAATGTTCCCTATAGCTCTCAAAGAATGTATATTCTGCTTTTTTTGGGTAGAGTGCTCTATAGATGTCAATCTGGTCAAGTTGGTTAATAAACTTATTGTTAGAATCTTCTATTTCCTTCTTGATTTTCAGTCTATTTGTTCTGTCAGTTGTTCAGAGCAAGACATTGAAGCTCCAGCTATTATTGTCAATTCTGTCAGTTTTTGCTTCATTTGTTTTAGGGTTCTATTTTAGGTGTATATATATATTTATAGTTATATCTTTTTAACAACTTGACCCTTTATTATATGAAATGGCCTTCTGGTCATTTTTATTCTAAAGCCCATTTTGTGTGGTAGTTATATAGCCACTCCAACACCCTTATGATTACTGCTTGCATATATATTTCTTTCATGCATTTAACTTCAAAGAACTTGTAACTTTGAATCTAAAGTATGTCTCTTATAAATAGTATATAGTTGGATCTTGTTTCTTTTTTTTTAATCCAGTCTAATATTCTGTTTTTTTGTTGGAGTACTTAATCTGCCCATATTTAGTGTAATCACTGATATGGTTGGATTTATATCTGATGTTTTGCTATGTGTTTCCTATATATTTCATGTATATTTTGTTTCTCTGCTTCTTTTTTGCTGTCTTATGTTAAAAAGATCTTTACTGGTGTGTCACTTGACTGTCTCTGTTGCTTTTTTTAGAAATTTATAAACTTTATTTTTTAGAGCAGCTTTAAATTCACAGCAAAAAGTACAAAGCAGAAAGTACAAAGAGTTCCCATATACTCCCTGTCCCCACGCATGCACAACTTCCCCACCATCAACATCACACACTGGAGTGGGATATTTGTTGCTGTTAATGAATCTTCCTTGACACACCATTATCACCCAAAGTCCATAGCTAACATTAGGGTTCACTTTTAGTGTTGTATATTGTATGATGCTGACAAACATGTGATGAAATGTATCCATCATTGTAGTATCATACAAAATAGTTTCACTGCCCTAAAACTCCTCTGTATTCTGCCTAAGTACCCTACCCTCCTTCCAACCCCTGGTAACCAGTAAGCTTATTACTATTTCCATAGTGTTGTCTTTTCCAGAATACCATATAGTTGGAATCATACAATATGTAACCTTATCAGATTGGACTATTTAGTAATGTGCATTGAAGATTTCCCCATGTCTTTTCATGTCTTCATAGCTCATTTCTTTCTAGTGTTGAAGAATATTCCATTATCTGGATGTACTGCAGTTTATTTATCCACTCACCCACTGAAGGACATCTTAGTTCCTTCCAAGTGCTGGCAAATATGAATTAAAGCTGCTATAAATATGTCTGTGTAGATTTTAATGTGAACATGAGTTTCCAGTTCATTTGGGTAAATACCAAGGAGCATGATTGTTGAACTAGATAGTGAGAGTATATTTAGTTTTATAAGAAACTAAAAAACTATCTTTCAAAGTAGTTGTAACATTTTGAATTCCCACTAGAAATAAGTGAGAGTTCCTGTTGCTCAACATACTCAACAGCATTTGGTGTTGTCAATGTTTTTTTTTTTTTTATTTTGTCCATTCTTACAGGTGTATAGTGGTAGCTCACTGTTGCTTTAATTTGCAATTCCCTAATGATATATGATGCTGAAAATCTATTCAAATGCTTACTTGCCATCTGTATATCTTCTTTGGTGAAGTGTCTATTTATGTGTTTTGTCTATTTTTAATGGAGTTGTTCATTTTTCCATTGTAGAGTTTTAAGTGTTATGTGTATATTTTAGATACAAGTTCTTTTTATAAAAGTTTATTTTATTTTGGGAGAGAGAGCAAGTGGTGGAGGGGCAGAAAGGGAGAGAGAATCCGAGCAGGCTCCACACTGTCAGTGCAGAGCCCAATGAAGAGCTCGAATTCACAAATTGTGAGATCATGATCTGAGCTGAGATCAAGAGTCAGACACAACCGAGCCACCTAGGTGCCCCAATAAAAGTTCTTTATTAGATGTTTTTGCAAATATTTTCTTCACGTCTGTGGCTTGACTTCTCATCCTCTTGACATTGTGTTTTCCAGAGCAGGAGTTTTTAATTTTAATGCAGTCTCGGTTATCAATTGTTTATTTCATGGATCTTGCCTTTGGTATTATACTAAAAAATCATTGCATACCCAAGGTCATAAAGGTTTTATCCTATATTATTTTCTAAGAGTTTTATAGTTTAGGAGTTCAGGTCTATGATCCATTTTGAATTGATTTTTGCAAAAAGTCTAAGATCTGTGTCAAGATTAATTTTTTTGTTGTGTGTGTGTATATTTGTGTCAGTTCTTCCAGCACCATTTGTCGAAAAGACTACCCCTAATCCATTGTATTCCCTTTGCTCTGTCAAACATCAATTGACTAGATTTATGTGGGACTATTTGAGGACTCTCTCTTCTGTTCCACTCATCTGTCTTTCACCAAAACTACGGATACTGTCTTAATTACTGTAATTTTATTGTAAGTCTTGAAGTCAAGTGGTGCCAGTTTTCTGACTCTGTTATTCTACTTCAATAGTAAGTAGGCTATTCTGAGACTTTTGCTTCTCCATATAAACTTGGGAATAAGTTTTTTGATATCCACAAAATAAGTTGCTGGGAATTTGATTGGGATTGCACTGAATTTATAGACAAAGTGGAAAAAACCAATCTTGAAAATATTGAGTGTCCCTATTCATGAACATGGAATATCTCTCCATTTATTTATCTCCTTGATTTCTTGCATCAGAATTTTTATTCTTTTCCTCAGATAGATCTTGTACATATTTTATTAGATTTACATCTTTTATTTCTTTGAATCCTAATGTAAAAAAAAATTTAAGAGAAAAAGAGCATGCAAGTGGAGGAGAGGAGCAGAGGGAGAGAGAGAATCCCAAGCAGGTTCCATGCTCAGGATGGAGCCCAACATGGGGCTTGATCCCACAACCCTAGGATTATGACCTGAGCCGAAATCAAGAGTTGGATGCTTAACCAACTGAGCCAGTCAGGTGCCCAGATGGTAATTTGGTTTTAATTTCAAATTTCACTTGGTTGTTGCTGGTATATAGGAAAGCAATTGATTTAAAAAAAAAAAAAAAAGTTTTATTCAATTCCAGTTAGATAACATACAGTGTAATATTAGTTTCAGGTGTACAATATAGTGATTCAATACCTCCATACAACACCTGGTATTCATCACAAGTGCCCTCATTACTCCGCAGCACCTATTTAACCCATCCCCCTACTTGCCTCCTGTCTGATAACCATCAGTTTGTTCTCTATAGTTAAGAGTCTGTTTCTTGGTTTGCCTTTCTCTTTCTTTTTTCTCCTTTAGCTCATTTATTTTGTTTTTAAATTTTCATATGAGTGAAATCATATGGTATTTGTCTTTCTCTGACTTATTTGACTTAGTATAATACTCTTTAGCCCCAACCATGGAGCTAAACCCAACACCCCAAAAATGAACAAACCAGTTAAAAATGGACAGAAGATATGAATAGTCATTATTCCAAAGAAGACATATAGATGGCCAACAGACACATGAAAATATGCTTGACATCACTCATCATCAGGGAAATACAAATCAAAACTGTAATGAGATATCACTTCACACCTGTCAGAATGGCTAAAATCAACAACACAAGAAACAACTGGTGCTGGCAAGAATGTGGAGAAAGGGAAACCCTCTTGCACCATTGGTGGGAATGTATCTGGTGCAGCTACTCTGGAAAACAGTATGGAGATCCCTCAAAAAGTAAAAAACAGAACTACTCTATGATCCAGTAATTGCATCACTAGGTATTTACCCAAAGGATACAAAAATACTAATTCAAAGGAATACATGCACCCCAATGTTTATAGCAGCATTATCTATAATACACAAATTACAGAAACAGCCTAAGTGTCCACTGACTGATGAATGGATAAGGAAGGTGTGGTATAGATATACAATGGAATATTACTCAGCCATAGAAAAGAATAAAATCTTGCCATTGACTTTTTATATTAACCTTGTATCCTACAAGCTTACTTCATTCTTACTAGTTCCAGGAATTTTTTTTGTTGACCCTTTCAGATTTTCTACCTAGATGATAATGTCATCTATAAATAATGACAGTGCTAGTTCTTCCTTCTAAGTCAGAATATGTTTTGTTTACTTTCCTTGTCATTTTAGCTAGTAAGAGTATGATGTTCAAAAGCAATGGTGAGAGAGGACATCCTTGCCTTTTCCCCTAAGTGAAAAGTTTCAAGTTTCCCCTTATTAAGTATGATGTTAACTGTAGATATTTTGTAAATGTCCTTTATCAAGTTGAAAAGTCTCCTTTTACTCCTAGTTTGCTGAGAGTTTCTGTCATTAATGGGTGTTGGATTTTGTCAAATGCTTTTTCTACATTCATTGATATGATCATGTGAATTTTTTCACCATCAGCCTATTGATGTGAGGGAGTAAATTCACTGATTTTTCCAGTATTGAAGCAGCCTTGCATACCTGGAAAAAATCCCACTTGGTTGTGGCATATAATTCTATTTATACATTGTTAAATTAGATTTGCTGATATTTTGTTGAGCATTTTTTGCATCCATATTCATCAAAGATATTACCCTGTAATTTTTTGTTTCTTTCAACATCACTATCTGATTTTGGTATTGGGACAATGCTGACCTTATAGAATAAGTTGGCAAGTATTCTCCCTATGCTTCTATCTTCTGAAAGAGAATGGAGAGAACTGGCATGATTTATGCTTAAATGTTTGGTAGAATTCACCAGTCAACCCACCTGGGCCTGGTGCTTTCTGTTTTGGAAGGTTATTAATTATTGATTCAATTTCTTTAATATCTATAGGCCTAGTCATATTGTCTCTTTATTCTTGTGTGTGAGTCTTGGCAAATTGTGTTTTTCAAGGAATTGACCCATTAATTTATCAAATTTGTGAGTATAGAGTTGTTCAGAGAATTCTTTTATTATATTTTTAGTGTCTGTGGGATCTGTAGTGATGACCCCTCTTTCATTTCTGATATTAGTAATTTGTGTCTTTTCTTTCTTTCTTAGCCAGCCTCGCTAGAGGCCTATCAATTTTACTGACCTTTTCAAAGACCCAGCTTTTAGTTTCTTTGATTTTCTCTATTAATTTCCTGTTTTCAATTTCACTGATCTCTTCCTTAATACCTTATTATTTCTTTTCTTCTGCTTATTTTGTATTTAATTTTCTATTTTTCCAGTTTCCTAAGAGGAAAGTTTAGATGATTAATTTTAGATCTTTCTTCGTTTCTAATATATGTATCCAATGCTATAAATTTCTCTCTAAGCACTGTTTTTGCTGCATCCCACAAATTCTGATAAGTTGTGTGTTCAAATTTTTCTTTTTAATTTCTCTTGAGATTTCTTCTTTGACCCATGTGTTATTTAAAAGTGTGTTCTTTAACCTCCAAGTATTTTGGTATTTTCCAGCTATCTTTCTGTTATGGATTTCTTGTTTAATTCTATTGTGATCTGAGAGCAAACACTGTGTGATTTCTATACTTTTATATTTGTTCGGCTGTATTTTATAGCTCAGAATGTGGTCTATCTTGGTGAAAGTTCCATGTAAGCTTGAGAAGTATGTGTATTCTGCAGTTCTTAGATGAGATAATCTATAGATGTCCATTATATCCAATTGAATGATGGTGTTGTTGAGTTCAACCACTTCCTTACTGCTTTTCTGCCTACTGAATCTGTCCACTTCTGATACAGATAAAATCTCCAACAGTGATAGCAGATTCATCTCTTTCTCCTTGAAGTTTATCAAGTTTTCCCTCACATATTTAGACATTCTGTTTTTGGGTACATAGGCACTAAGGACTGTTAAGTCTTCTTGGAGTATTGATCCTTATCATTATGTAGTGCCATTCTTTTTCCTTGGTAACTTCTCTTGCTTTGAATTCTGCTCAGTCTGAAATTAATATACCTACTCCTACTCTTTTGATTACTGTTAGCATGGTATATCATTCTCCATCCCTTCACTTTTATATGTGTCTTTATATTTAAAGGGGCATTATTGTTGGCTCTTATTTTTAAATCAATTCTGACAATTTGTGTTTTTTAAATGGTGTATCTAGATCTTTGATGTTTAAAGTAGATATCAATGTACTTGGATTACTACTACCATATTTGTTAGTTTTTTTGTTGCCCTTGTTCTTTGTTCCTATTTTTGTCTTCCACACTTTTCTGCCTTTTGTGATTTTAACTGAATATTTATATTTATATTTATATTCTATTTCTCTACTTTCTTGATATATCAATTAGACTTCTTGTTTTACTGTTTTCGTGGTTGGTTGCCTTAGAGCTTGCTGTGTAAATTTACAACTAACCTAAATCCAATGTCAAATAACACTATGCCACTTCACAAGTAGTGTAAGTACTTTATAGTAACAAAATATTCCTAATTCTTCCTTCCTGTGCCTTGTATGATTGCTGTCACTCACTTATACATAAGCATTCATAAACACACACACACATATAAACATATCTATTTAAGCATACATAATCAAATATATTGTTGCTATTACTTTGTCAGGTGAACACAATAACCACCTCACTATAGAAATGTTGCTATTATTATTTTGGACAAACCATTACCAGTTAGATCAATTTAGAACAAGAAAAAATTTTATTTTTATTTTATCTTGCTTTTCATTCTCTGAAGCTCTGTTTTATGTAGAGCCAAGTTTCTTATCTACATCATTTTCTTTCTCTCTGAAGAACTTCTTTTAAATTTCTTTCAAGTCAGTACTAGGGGGCACAAATTCCCTCAATTTTTGTTTGTCTGAAAAAATCTATTTCTCCTTCACTTTTAAGGATAATTTTGCAGGGTACAAAATTCTGGCTGTGTAATTTTTCTCTCTCAACACTTTAAATATTCACTCCACTTTCTTCTTGCTTCCATGGTTTCTGAGTAGAAATCAGATGTAATTCTAATGTAGGTAAGATTTTATTCCCCTCTCTGGCTTCTTTCAGGAGTCTTTGATTTCCTGTAGTTTGAATATATTTCTAGGTATAATTTTCTTTTGGTATTCATCCTGCCAAGTGTTCTCTGAGCTTCCTGGTGTCATACATTAATTTGGGAAAATTCTCAGTCATTATCACTTCAAATACTGCTTCTGTTCTTTTCTCTCTTTTTCCTCCTTCTGGTATTCCCATTACATATATATTACACATTTCGTAGTTATGCACAGTTCTTGAATATTTTCTTGGGTTTTTTTTAGTCCTTTTTCTCTTTGCTTTTCAGTTGTGGAAGAATCTATTGCCATATCCTGAAGCCCACAGATTCTTTCCTCAGCCATGCCCAGTCTACTAATGAACCTATTAAAGTTATTCTTCAATTCTGTTACAGTGTTTTTGATCTCTATAGTATCTTTTTGGTTCCTTCTTAAAATTTCCAACTCTCTGCTTATATTATCCATCTCTTCTTGCATATGGTCTACTTTTTCCATTGAAGCCCTAGGCATATTAGTCATAGCTTTTAAAATTACTATCTGATGTCATCTTCTTTCAGCCCAAAGGACTTCCTTTAGTATTTCTAATAAGGCAGGTCTTCCAGCAGTGAATTCTCTGTTTTTCTGGGAATGTTTGTATTTCCACTTTATTTTTGAAAGGATTTTTGGCTGAATATAGAATTCTTAGTTGACAATTTTTCCCCCAGCATTTTAAATTTGTCATCCCACTGTCGTCTTGCCTCCATTGTTTCTGAGAAGTCAGCTGTTAATCATATTGTTGTTTTTCTGTACATGATTTTTCTCTTATTGATTTCAACACTTTTTTCTTTCTCTTTGACTTTCAACAGCTTGGCTGTGATGTCTAGGTGTGACAATCATTCTGTTTATCCTATTAGGGGGTTTCACTGAATTTCCAAGATAGGTAAATTCTTTTTTTGTTGTTCAAATTTGGAAAGAATTTGTCTATTATTTCTTCAAATATTTTTCTTCTCCTTTATCTCTCTCCTCTTTCTGGGACTTCCATTACACATATGCTTAATCCCACAAATCTCAGATATTCTGCTCATCTTTCTTGATTCCTTTCTTTCAGTTCTTTATATTGGAAATTTTTCATTGATATATCTTCAAGTTTTCTTCCTCCCTTTTTCTGCCAGCTCAGACATTATGTTCATTCCCCTTTAGTAAATTTTTCATTTCAGTTACTTTACTTTTCAATGACATAATTCCTGTCTAGTTCTTTTTGGTCATGTCTGTGTTTTTAGTGAGATTCTCTGTTTGATGAGTTATTAGAAGTGTGAATATTGAAAGCATGAGTATTATTATACTTTCCTTTAAAAAGTAGATCACACTCTTCTGTTTCTTTGCATATCATAATATTTCTTTGAAAAACTAAATATTTTAGACAATACATTATAGCAACTCTGGATTCTTATCCCTTCTCCCGTGAGTTGTTGTTGGTCTTGCTGGGTTTTGTTTCTGTTTTGTGACTCTCCTGGACTACTTTTGTCTTCTCTATAGTATAGGGTCACTTATGTCTCTACTCAGTTTTTTTTAAGTTTTGTTTCCATATTTAAGCCTGACTTCCTAAAAGGTGCCCTGAATAAACATAATTTAGTAGTTAGCCAATGATTGGTCAAAGGTTATGTTCAAACACTCTGAGCCAGTAAGGCTTCTACCTTTTGCCAGTGCATCTGTGCTTTAACTTAGGGATGCATTCAAGTTCACAATTTACAAGTCTTCTTAGCTTTTACTTTCCACAGAGCCACCTATTTCTCCTCTGTACATGCATAAGACATCATATTCAGGTAGAGATATATGGATAACTAAGGTCATTTCTAGTTTTTGTTGAGTACACAGGCTTGCTCCTACCCATAGGCTTCTATTATACCAAGACTATATGGTGGTGTATTAAAGCCAAACATGGCTGCCTCATTCTCTGAATGTCACTGATAAATTTCTGGATAGTCTGTTAATCTGTTGCTTGCCCAAACTAGGATCACAACCTCAGGTAATCTGTAATGTTTGCCTTTCCTGTTCATTTGTCACTGAGATGACTATTTCTGATAATGCCTAGTATCATGAGGTTTCTGTGTATACTGTACTAAATCAAGTCAGCCTCTTCCATCAGCAAAGCTGCTGTTTCTCACAGTATGTCACATCCTGGTAGAGCTACCATGCTCTACCAGGCACTTTAACTGGGGAGAGAGGTAGAGCCAAGAGCAGCCCCATTTAAAGTGCCAAAAGCTCCTACTTTTCTTATGTAATGGTCAGTAGTTGTTCTGGAATAAACTTCTCAACTTTTGTGTATGCCTTTGGTGAATTTCTGTTTATTTATATGATTGTTTTTGACATTTTTATCAAGATTTATTGATTTTTTTTTTGGAGAGGGAATTTGCTAAGCTCCTCACTCCATCATTTTTGTAGCACTATGGGTTTTTTTTAACTTAAGTTTACTTATATAGTTTTGTTTGACTCTTGTATGTTGAAAATTAGGAAATCAAAAGTATGATTTAAAGGGGTTTCAACCTTTTTAAAAAAATAAATATGTCAAAGGACAACATATGACCATATATATATATATATATATATATATATATATATATATATTCACACATACATATATGTTTGTATATATATATATATACAAACAAATTTGTATACACATACATACACACACACACACACACACACACACACACACAGAATCCTATAAGTCAGTAAGACATACAACAAATAGATAATGAAGAAAAATACCTGTTTACAAAAGAAGGTTTCCAAATATTCAATAAATATATGAAAACATACTCAATCTCATTAGTGATCAGAAAAATACAAATTTAAACCACAACGTACCTTATGTAACATCCACCAGATTGGCTACAATTTAGAAGTTTGATAATATCAAATCTTGGTGAGAATATAGAGCAAAAGTAATTCTCATATACTTATAGTGGGAGTATAAACTCAAATAATTTAGAAGATAGTTTAGGTTTTTTGGCTGAGGATGAAGATGTTTATTCAACGTTTCTATTTGAGGAATGTTCCCTGAAGGAAAATACATACACCAGGACATATGCACAAGGATGTTCACAGCATATTTGTTCATTGTAAACTGAAACTAGAAACAAAGAACTAACCCAAATTTCCACTGATAGTTGAATGGAAAAATAAACAATGGTATAGTCATGACAGAATACAATGCACCTACATTCAACCACATTGGTGAATCTCACAAACATAATGTTGGACAAAGAAGCCAGATACAAAATAATACAGAATTATTTCATTTATACAAAGTTCAATAACATGCATAATAAAAGACATACATAATCAAAAAATTCTAATGAAAACATATAAATAATTTTCACAAAATCAGAATAGTGGTTACTTCCAGGGTGAGGAAAAAGCTATAATGAGCAAGCAACTCGGTTTACTTCTAGAGTGCTGAGATGTTCTATTTCTTGGCCTGGGTGGCAGTTTACATAGGTGCTTGATTTTTAATCATTCATGGAACTGCATATCTTTATGCGCTTTTCTGTATTATAGTTACAATTTAGAATCTTTTATATTAAAAAAGAAGTTAAAGACTTTTAAATACTACAACTATTACTGAGAGACATTTTCAGAAAATATTGACACTACATGGAAGTATCATAATGATTCATTTAGTCAGGCAGTTGGTTAGGTATATATTCAACAAAAACGATTATGTATTAACCATCTTCAATGTTCCAGACATTAAATCAGGCCCTGTCTGAGTATGCTCTAGCTGTTACAATAAAATACTCTAACCTGGTGACTTAAACAATAGACATTTATTTCTCAGAATCTGGAAGCAAGGAAGTCCAAAATCAAGCTGCTGGCTGATTCACTTGTTGGTTAAGGCTCTCCTCCTGGCTTGTAAACAGCCTCCTTCTTGGTGTATATGTTCCAATGGCTTTTCTTCAGTGTGTACATGGAGAGAAAGAGAACTCTCATGGTTCTTCCTTTTCTTAACAGAGCACTAAACCTATCATGGAGGCCCCACCTTTATGATCTCATCTAAGCTTAATTACCTGCTAAAAGCCTCACCTCCAAATAGCATTACCTTGGGGGTTGGGGCTTCAACATACAAACATTTAGTCCACAACAGGTCCTGCATAGGATAGGGAAATGGATAAGACATAGATAGAGTCCTGGAAGAGTTATAATCTAGTAAGAATGCTAAGTATACATACATTTATCTTAGGTAGTAGAAAGGCATAAGGGCTTCAAAAAAGGTGCAAAGTTCAGTCAATATAAAGATTACTTTACAGGTGGGAGTCAAGGAGGGCTTATAGCTGACTCGGAGTTGTCTGCAAGAAAGAATACATTGAAAAAACACAAATAATCTTCACATTTTCGGGAAAGATTACTGAAATAGCTTGAGGAGGCAGCAGTACACAAACCATGTAGGTTAAGGGCACAAAAGACGCTGGTGTGGGAGGTGGGGCACACTGGCCTTAGGACTCAGTGAGAAAGATCAGACTTTTTCCAGGAGAACTACTGGAAAATTTAAAGTGATGGGTGCACTGTAGTAGTTTCCTAGGGTTGCTGTAACAAACTACTATAAACTTGGTAGTTTAAACAATACGAATATATTCTCTCATGGTGCTGGAACCTGACATCAACAGGGGTGGTTCCTTCTGAAAGCCCTGAGGGAAAATCTGTTCTGTGTCTCTTTCCGAGCTTTTGGTGACTACCAGCAATTCTTGGAGTTTCTCGGATTGTAAACATATCACTCTAATCTCTGTCTCTGTCTTTACATGGCCTTCTCTCCTCTGTGTCTCTCCTTGTATCAGTCTCCTTTTCCATTCTTTTATAAGGACAACAGTCATTGGTCCACCCTAAATCCAGGGTGATCTCATCTTGAAATCCTTATTTAATTATGTCTGTAAATACCCTTATTCAAAATAAGGTCATAGGGCACCTGGGTGGTTCAGTTGGTTAAGCGTCCGTCCGACTCTTGATTTTGGCTCAGGTCATGGTCTCACAATTCAGGAGTTCAAGCCCTGCCAGACTCCTTGCTGACAGTGCAGAACCTCCTTGGGATTCTCTCTCTGTGTCTTGCCTATTCACATGCATACACACACATACACACACTCTCTCTCTCTCAAAATAAATAATCTTTAAAAAAGAACATCTTAATTTAAAAAAAAATAAGGAGTGCCTGGATGGCTCAGTCAGTTGAGCATCTGACCTTGGCTCAGGTCATGATCTCACAGTTCATGAATTCAAGCCCCACATTGGACTCTGTGGTAACAGCTCAGAGCCTGGAGCCTGCTTCAGATTCTGTGTCTCCCTCTCTCTCTGTCCCTCCCCCCCACCTCAAAAATAAATAAACATTAAAAATTAAAATTAAAAAAAGGTCACATTCTGAGGTTCTATGTGAACATGTCTCTTCAGCCCACTAAGGTATATTGAGATGGATTGGTATGAGAGAGCTGGGAGGTAAAGATAATTAAGAATGTTTCCCACAAAAACACACATGAAAGTCCAAAAAGACATTAACCCAATTCTCATCTATGATATTATAATCCTTTATTGGAAAACCAGGAAATTGTATAAAAATCAGGTACTAAGGTACTTATAAAGATATACTATACATATACTAAAATGCTATACAGATGTTAAAAATTGTAAAGTAGATCAATATGCACTGACATTACAAGATGTCAGTAAAATATTGAGTGGAAAAAAAGTTACAAACTATATAAAGTATAACCCAGTTTATGGTAAAAAGAAAAAAGCTGGAACGAAATTCACAGCTATTAAAGGTATCTATCATCAAGTATTAAGTTGGGAGGGTTAAGACGTAGAAAGCTTATATTTAACATATTTATATATATTTAAAACATTTTAAATGCCCATGTTTTATTTTTATAAGTTTAAAAAATATTCCCTTTTGGCAGAAACTATATGCTTAGGAGGGAAAAAAACAGGTGAGCTGGGAAGAAAGGTACAATCTGACAATATGATTTTGAAAACCATGATGATCACCATGAAATTGAAACATAAGAACCTGAAGGACTAAATTTTTAAATTCTATAATACAAATTGGTATTTTAGATTGAATTCTGGCAGTTAAAGAAATATTTTTAAGACTATACAGGGGTGCCTGGGTGGCTGGGTAGGTTAAGCATCCGACTTCAGCCAGTCCATGACCTCATAGCTCGTGAGTTTGAGCCCCACATTGGGCTCTGTGCTGACAGCTCAGAGCCTGGAACCTGCTTCAGATTCTGTGTCTCCCTCTCTCTCTGTCCCTCCCCTGCTCACACTATCTCTCTCTCTCTCTCTCTCTCTCCCTCCCTCCCTCCCTCACTCCCTCCCTCAAAAATAAATAAACATTTGAAAATTTTAAGAAAAAAAGAATATCCTAACAAGGTGGGAATGCAAACTGGCACAGACACATGGAAAACAGTAAGGAAGTTCCTCAAAAAATTAAAAATAGAATTACCATATGATCCAGTAATTTCACTATGAGGTATTTACCCAAAGAATATGAAAATACTAATTTGAAAAGATATACACACCCCTACATTTATTGCAGCATTATTTATGATAGCCAAATTATGGAAACAGCCCAAGTGTCCACTAGTATATGAATGGATAAAGATGTGGTATATTTGTACAATGGAATATTATTAAGCTATAAAAAAGAATGAAATCTTGCCATTTACAAAAACATGGATGGATCTAGAGGGTATAATGCTAAGTGAAATAAGCCAGTCAGAGAAAGATAAATACCATGTGATTTCACTCATATGTGGAATTTAAGAAATAAAATGAATGAGCAAAGAAAAAAAGAGACAAACCAAAAAACAGACTCTTAAGTATAGAGTCTGGTAAACTCATGTTTACCAGAGAGGAGGTGGGAGGGGGGATGTACAAAATAGGAAAAGGGGATGCAGAGTACATTTATCATGATGAACATGAGTAATGTATAGCATTGTTGAATCACTATATTGTACACCTGAAACTAATATAACACTATATGTTAATTGTACTGGAATTAAAAGTTGAAAATTACGAAGAGGAAATAATAAAATTTATCAAATCATGAATGTATAAAATCATTCCTAACAATACCTTGATAAAGCTGGTGGATATGCCCTAACCCTGCACTTTCATGCTGCCTCACAAAAGCTACAGCCAGAGCACATGCTACAGCTCTCCCAGTGTCCTGCTATAGCCAGCAGGTGTACCCCAGCCTTGTGCTCTCCTTCTACCCCACTATAGCTGGTAGGCATACACAGTCTACACAGAAGACAACTTTTTTTTTAATTTTTTAAATTTTATTTATTTTTGAGAGAGAGAGAGAGAGACAGAGCGCAAGCAGGGGAGGGGCAGAGAGAGAGGGAGACACAGAATCTGAAGCAGGCTCCAGGCTCTTAGCTGTCAGCACAGCCTGATGGGGATCACGAACCCACAAACCGTGAGATCATTACCTGAGCTGAAGTCTGGCACTTAACCAACTGAGCCACCCAGGTGCCCCAGAAGACAACTCTTAATCACCTAGTTCTGATGGCCCAGGGAGCAGGGGGCTTGTGTTTCTAAGCACCACAAGATTAAAACAATTGAAGAGACCATTCTTGGTAGGCTACCACGCCTAAGTCACTGCGGACCGCAGACTGAAACAAACTCCCAGTCTTCCTGTGAAAAAGACCTATTTTCTAGTCACGGAACTTCAGTCTGAGGGGCAGGCTTCAGATTTGCCACACATCTAGAAGATACAGAGGTACATTCATTAAACATAGGCTGGGAGAAGCCACTTTTATGCTCTTCCTCGGCCCACTACAGTTTGTCAGTACCTCCCAGAAATGGGTTTATACACTCATAGGGAGCTCCAGTTTTCACAACTGTCACATGTGGACACCATCATATTGCCTGGACAAGAGGCTAGCAAGGTTGACAAATGCAGTATACATTTGCACACTTTAAAAGCTACTGCCTGAGAATCAGGCTTTCAAGCAGCCTGAACCTAGGTGCTGACTGAGACACTGAAAGGTCTTGACACACCTTTGATTACTGGGACCTATAAAGAATAAAATCAGGCTGCTTGGACAATCACAAAGGTGAACTATGGCAAAGCTGAATGATTGGATTCATCTCTTACACAAGGACAGAACTTTAAGACTAGGAGGGGCAGCTCTTTCACCTAATACATAGAAACAAACACAGGGTCAAGCAAAATAAGGAAACAGAAATATGTTTCAAATGAAAGAACAAGATAAAAACTCAGTAAAACTTTAATGAAATGAAGCTAAGTAATTTACCTGATAAAGAGTTCAAATAATGGTTATAAAAGATGCTCACTGAATGCAGAAGAAGAATAGATGAACATAGGGCATACTTCAACAAAAAGATAGAGAATATAAGAAAGTACCAAATAGAAGTCACAGAGTTAAAGAACATAATAACTGAACTGAAAAATACACTAGAGTGATTCAATAGCAGACTAGATGAAGCAGAAGAAAGGATCAATGACCTGAAAAACAGGGCAGTGGAACTCGCCCAAACAGAGCAGCAAAAAGAAAATATTTTGAAAAGTGAAGATAGCTTAAGGGACCAATGGGACTACATTAAGCAGAATAACAGTTGCATTATTGGGGTCTCAGAAGGAGAAAAGAGAGAGAAAAGGGCAGAAAACTTACTTGAAGAATACTGGCTGAAAACTTCCCTAATATGGGGAAAGAAACAGACATCCAGATCTAGGAAGGCCAGAGAGTTCTAAATAAGAGGAACCAGAAAAGATCCATACCAAGGTACATTATAATTAAAATGTTAAAGAGAATCTTAAAAGAAAAGAAGCAAGAGAAAAACAACTTATTACATACAAGGAAACTCCCATAAGACCATGAGCAGAATGTTCAGTAAAAACTTGACAAGCCAGAAAGGGTGGCATGATATATCCAAAGTTCTGAAAGGAAAAAACTTCCAACCAAGAATACTCTATCTGGCAAGGTTATCATTCAGAATTGAAGGAGAAACAAGAATTTTTTCAGACAAGCAAAAACTAAAGAAATCCATTACTAATAAACTGGCCTTAGAGGAAATGTTAAAGGGAATTTTTTAAGCTGAAAGGAAAGGGCACTAATCAGTAATGAGAAAACATATGAAAGTAAAAATCTCACTGGTAAAGGTAAATATGTAGGAAAGGCAATGGATTAATCACTTATAAAGCTAGTATATAGGTTAAAAGACAAAAGTAGTAAAAATAACTATAGCTACTATAATTAGCTAAGAGATATACAAAAGAAAAAGATGTGAAATATATCAGAAACATAAAAATTTTGAAGGAGGGAGTAAAAAGGTAGAGTTTTAGAATGTATTCAAACTTAAATTGCTATCATCTTAAAACAGATGGTTATGTTTTTAAATTGTTATATGTTATCCTGGTAGTTACAGTAAAGCAAAAGCCTACACAAGATGCATTAAGAATAATGAGAAAGCAATCTAAGCATTACATGAAAAAAGGCATCAAACCACAAGGGAATAGAGTAAGAGAAGAAAACAGAAAGAAACTACTTGTCAGAAAACAATTAACAAAATGGCAATGAACACATACCTATCAACAATTAATTTCAATGTAAATGGTCTATACCCAATCAAACTACATAAAATGGCTGAATGGATTAGAATAATAAGACCCATCTATACGCTGCCTACATGAAATTCATTTCAGATATAAGGACACACACAGACTGAAAGTAAAGGGATGGCAAAATATGTTTCATGCAAATGGAAACTAAAATTTACCTGGGTTAGCTATACTTACATCAGACAAAATATACTTTAAAACAAAGTCTATGATAAAATACAAAGGTAAGCATTACATAATGATGAAGGAAGATATTATCAGAAGACAGAAAATTTGTAAATATTTATGTACCCAACATATATACACCTAATTACATAAAGCAAATATTAACAGTTGTAAAGAGAGAAACTGACAGAAATACAATACCAAGTATTAATACTAATACTGCACTCATATCAATGGATATATCATTCAGATGGAAAAACAATAAGGAAACATTGGCCTTAAATGACCTATTAGACTAGATGGACTTAATAGATATATATACAGTACATTCCATCCAAAAGCAGCAGAATACACAATATTCTCAAGTGCACATAGAATATTCTCCAGGATAGATCACTTGTTAGGCCATAAAACAAGTCTTAATAAATTTAAGAAAACTGAAATCATACCAAGTATCTTTTTTTTTTAATTTTTAAAAAGTTTAATGTTTATTTATTTTTGAAAGAGACAGAACATGAGCAGGGAGGGGCAAAGAGAGAGGGAGATACAGAATCTAAAGCAGGCTCCAGGCTCTGAGCTGTCAGCACAGAGCCCGATGAGGGGCTTGAACCCATGAACTGTGAGACCATGACCTGAGCTAAAGTCAGATGCTTAACCAACTGAACCACTCAGTCACCCCATTTTAAAAAAAATTTTAATGTTTATTTATTTTTGAGAGGGAAAGAGAAAGAGTGCAAGCAGGGGAGGGGCAGAGAGAGAGAGGGAAACACAGAATCTGAAGCAGGCTCCAGGCTTTGAGCTGTCAGCACAGAGCCTGACGTGGGGCTTGAACTCATAAGCCATGAGATCATGAGCTGAAGTTGGACACTCAACTGACTGAGCCACTGAGGCACCCTGTATCAAGCATCTTTTCTAACCACAATGTATGAAACCAAAAATCTGGAGAAAAACTAGAAAAGTCACAAATACATGAAGATTAAACAACCAACTGTACTAATGAACAACAAATGAGTCAACACAGAAATCCAAGGAAAAGTCAAAAGTATCTTGAGAGAAATGAAAATGGAAATACAACACACCAAAAGCAATGGGATGTAGCAAAAGCAGTTCTAAGAGGGAAGTACACAGTGATCAGACCTACCTCAAAAAATAAGAAAAATCTCAAATAAACAATTTAACTTTACACTAAATGAAGTAGAAAGAGAATAAACAAAGCCCCAAGTTAGCAGAAGAATGGAAAAAATAAAGATCAGAGAGGAAAGACAGCTAAAGGGAAGATGACACAGTAAGAGAACCCTAAGCTCACCATGTCCCGGGAATAGAAGTAGCTAACACTCACATCAGTGTAAATAACCAGAAAAATAACCTGAAGACTGGCAGAACAAACTCCACAACTAAAGGTAGAGAAGAGGCCACATCAAGAGGGTATAAAGGGTGGAGACACTGTAGGGAGCTAAATAGACCCATGGATTGTGGCAGGAGGAAGGGAGCTGTAGGTGTGGGAAGGGAAGAAAAATAGATTATCACACTGGGGAACTCACACAGGGAAGACGACTCCCCATAATATTTGGCTTTGAAAACTAGAGGGGCCAAACTTTGTGAGTTCTTACAACCAGTAGGACTTAAAGTCTAGGTTTAAAAATCAAGCTAGGTTCTGGGAGAGCCTAGAGAGCAATAGGAAGGTGAGTCTCCACCCTTAAAGACATAGCACAACAAATAGCCTGCACAGATACATCATAGAAGCAGCTCTTTGAAAAAAGCTTGTGGCATACATGAGGGAGATTTATTTACAAATCTCAGAACATGTCCTCAGGGGCAGGGATCCCTGGGAGACCCCCTCCAGAAACAAGGGAGCTGACAGGTGCCATTTCCCTCCCCTGCCCCACCCCAGCATAAACATACAGCCATGCAGAAATCAGCGGGGGGTGGGGCATGGCTGACATTCACTACCTAACTTGCTTATACCAAACCCACCTCCTGGGCTCTGGGGTATCCACCCTTTTAGTCATGCTTGCCTCTCCCTCAGAATATCAGCAAACCTTGCCAATACTGTGACTCCTGAACCACACACTTTGCTGGGCCCCTGTACTGGCAGCAGTAGCAGTGGGTGCCAGACCACTCCCTTAGTGTGCAAACCATGTAAACACTGTGCACCCCAGCTCCTCCAATATGTTGTTGACCAGAGCCCATTCAAACTGGGACCACAAGCCTGGAAGTAGGCAAGCAGCCCCAACAGGGAAGCACTACTCCAAAGTCACTTGTCCTCCCTCAGGTGAGGGGAAGATAACCACACACATCAGCCAGAGTGATCCCAACAGTGGGCTAGGGGCAAACAACTGGTCTGATTCAGCCTTCACCCACCAACAAAAGCTTCTCAGGAAAAGCACCTTGCAGTTTAGTGAGACTGCATCTCTGGCAAATACCTGATCAGACTAAACTCAACCGCAAGGCAACACTAGACTGGTCCACTGATGCCACAGGGACTAAACACTTCCCACAACAGGAAAAGAGCCACTGCAGAAGACTACATTGGAAGAAAAAGCAGCCAAGACTCAACAGCAGGACATACACAATACATATAGGAGACACCCCTGAAGCGCCAGGTTCTGGTGAACAAAAAACCCTACATTGCAGGACACTGGAGGATGTCTTCATAAAGCCATTACTTCCAAAAGCAGGAGATGTTGCTGACTTTCCTGACACACATAAACAGACACAGAGAGTCAGACCAAATGAAGAAACAGAAAAATATGTCCCAAATGAAAGAACAGGGCAAAATCACAGCAAAAGACCTAAGCAAAACAGAGATATGTAGTATGCCTGGTAGACAATTTAAAGTAATGATAATAAAGATACTCAGTGCACTTAAGAAAAGAGTGGAAGACCTCAGTGAGACCATTAACAAAGAGATTAAAAAGAACTAATCAGAGATGAATCATACAATATATGAAATTAAAAATATACTAGATGAATTAAAAGGCAGGCTAGAAGAAGCAGAAGAATGAATTAGTGACCTGGAGGATGGAGTAATGGAATGCAAACAAGTTGGGCAGGTGAGAGGAAAAAAAAATTATGCAAAATGAGAATGGACTTAGGAAACTCAGTGACTCCATCAAGAGTAATAACATTCACATTACAGGGATCTCAGAAGAAGAGAAAAGGGGGCAGAAAATTTACTTGAAGAAACATAGCTTAAAACTTTCCTGGGGCGCCTGGGTGGCTCAATTGGTTAAGTGTCTGACTTGGTTTCAGCTCAGGTCATGATAATTCATGAGTTCAAGCCCCGTGTTGGACTCTGCACTGACAGCACAGAGCCTGCTTGGGATTCTCTCTCTCCCTCTCTCTGCCCCTTCCCTACTCACTCTCTCTGTCTCTCTCTCAAAATAAATAAACTTTAAAAATTAAAAAAAAACAACTTCCCTAATCTGGAGAAGGAAACAGATATCCAGATTCAAGAGGCACAGAGATCCCCCAACAAAATCAACCCAAAGCAGTCCATACAAATACATACAGTAATTCAAATGGGAAAAAAGTAGTGATAAAGGGAGAATCTTTAAAGCAGCAAGAGAAAAGAAGGTAGTTACATACAAAGTAAACCCCAATAAGGCTATCAGAGGGTTTTTGAGCAGAAATTTTGCAGGACCGAAGGGAGTAGCATGATATATTCAAGGTGCTGAAAGAAAAAAGAAAAAGAAAAAACACAGCCAAGAATATTCCATCCAGCAAGGCTATCATTCAGGATAGAAGGAGAGACAGAGTTTCCCAGACAAACAAAAGTTAAAGAAATTCATGCCTATTAAACCAGCCCTGCAAGAAATGTTAAGGGGGACTCTTTGAGTGGAAAGGAAACATTATAAAGGTAAGAAAAGTGGAAAGCACAAAACCAATAACCAATAAAATATCTCCCTAAAAATCAGTCAAAGGACTCACCAAATAAAAGACTATAAAATATGACACCATTTACCTAAAATGTGGTGGGGAGAGGAGTAAAGAATGGGCTCAAACATAAGTGACCATCAACTTAATATAGATTCCTATATGCAGAAGATGTTATTTATAAAACTAATGATAACCACAAATCAAAAACTAGTAATAGGTATGCAAAAAATAAAGAGAAAGGAATTCACCTATGTCACTAAAAGCCAGCAAACCATGAGAGAAGAGAGCAAGAGAAGGAACAGAGAAAAGCTACAAAAACAACTACAAAACAAATAACAAAATGACAATAAATACATACCTATCAATAATTCTGTTGAATGCAAATGCACTAAATGCTCCACTCAAAAGACACAGGGAGATAAAGTGGATAAAAAAATCTATATAATGACTACAAAAGACTCATTTCAGACCTAGAGACTCATGCAGATTGAAAGTGAGAGGATGGAAAAATATTTATCATGCAAATGGATGGGAAAGAAAGCCAGGGTAGCGACAGTTTTTATATATATATATATATATATATATATATATATATATATATGGCTTTAAAGCAGACTGTAACAAGAGATAAGGAAGGATACTATATAGTAATAAGGGGAAAATCCAACAGGAAGATATGAGAATTGTAAATATTTGTGCATTCAACATGGGATCACCTAAATACATAAAACCGTCAATAACAAACATAAAGGAAGTAATCTATACTAATATAATAATAGTAGTGAAGTTTAACAGCACACTTATATCAGTAGACAAACCATCCAAACAAAAAATCAAGAAGGAAACAGTGTCTTTGAATGACACATTGGATCACAGAGATTTAACAGATATACTCAGAACATTCCATCCTAAAACAGCAGGACACACATTCTTTACAAGTGCACACAAAACATTCTCCAGAATAGATCACATATTAGGCCACAAACAAGCCTCAACAAATTTAAAAAGATCGACATCATATCATGCATCTTTTCTAACCACAACACTATCAAACTAGAAATCAACCACAAGACAAAATCTGGAAAGACTGGAGGTTAAATAGTGCTACTAAATAATGAACGGCTCAACCAGGAAATCAAGCAAGGAATCAAAAATTACATGGAAACAAATGAGAATGAAAAACACCATGGTCCAAAAACTCTGGGATACAGAAAAAGTGGTTCTAAGAGGGAAGTTTATAGCAATACAGGTCTACCTCAAAAGCAAGAAAAATCTCAAATTAAAACCTACCCTTACACCTAAAGAAGCCAGAAGAAGAAGAACAGACAAAACTCCAAAGCAACAGAATAAAGAAAATAATAAAGATTAGAACAGAAATAAATGATATAGAAACTAAAAAAATTAAAACATTAAAATTAAAAAAAAAACCCAGAACAGATCAATGAAACCAGGAGCTACTTCTTTGAAAAGATCAACAAAATTGATAAACTTCTAGCCAGACTCATCAAAAAAAAAAAAAAAAAAAAAAAAAAAAAAAAAAAAAAAGGAGGGAGGAGGAGAGATAAAGAGAGAAAGGATTCAAATAAAATCAGAAATTAAAGAGGAGAAATTAACAACCAACATCACAGAAATACAAAGAATTGTAAGAGAATATTATGAAAAATTACATGCCAACAAATTGGACAACATACAAGAAATGTATGAATTCCTAGAAACATATAACAGAAGCAGGAAGAAATAGCAAATTTGAACAGACCAATTACCAGCAATGAAACTGAATTAGTAAACAAACTCCCAACAAAGGTCCAGGACCAGATGGCTTCACAGGCTAATTCTATCAAACATTTAAAGAAGAGTTAACACCTATTCTTGAACTATTCCAAAAATAGAAGAGGAAGGGAAATTTCCAAATTCATTCTATGAGAACAGCATGACCTTGACACCAAAACCTGATAAAGACTCTACAAAAAAAGAGAACCACAGGCCACTGTCTCTGATGAACACAGATGCAAAAATCCTCAACAAAATATTAGCAAACCAAGTCTAACAATACATTTAAAAAATCATTCTCTATGTTCAAGTGGGATTTATTCCTGGGATGCAAGAGTGGTTCAATATTTGCAAATCAATCAACATGATACAACACATCATTAAGAGAAAGGATAAAAACCATTAGATCATTTTAATTGATGCAGGAAAAGCATTTGACAAAGTACAACATCCATTCATGATAAAAACCTTCAACAACGTGGGTTTAGAGAGAACATACCTCAACATAATAAAGACCTTACATGAAAAATTCATAGAGAACATCATATTCAATGGGGAAAAACTGACAGCTTTTCCCCAAAGATCAAGAAAAAGACAAGGATGTTCACTCTCATGACTTTTTATTCAACTTAGTACTGGAAGTCCTAGCACAGAAATCAGAACAGAAAAGGAAATCTTTGGAAAGGATGAAGTAAAACTTTCATTACTTGCCAATGACATGATACTATATGTAAAAAACCCCAAATACCCCACCAAAACACTATTAGAATTGATAAATGAATTCAGTAAGGTCAAAGGATACAAAATCAATGTACAAAAAAAAATGTTGCATTTCTATACACTAATAGTGAAGCAGCAGAAACAGAAATTAAGAAAATAATCCTATTTACAATTGCACCCAAAGTAATAAAATATCTAGGAATAAACTTAACCAAAGAGGTAAAAGACCTGTACTCAGAAAACTATAAAACACTGATGAAAGAAATTGAAGATGACACAAACAAATGGAAAGACATTCCATGCTCATGGATTGGAAAAATAAATATTGTTAAAATGTCTATGTTACCCAAAGCAATCTACAGATTTAATGCAATGCCTATCAAAATACCAAAAGCATTTGTCACAGAACTAGAACCAACAATCCTAAAATTAGTATGGAACCACAAAAGACCCCAAATAGCTAAAGCAATATTGGGGGAAAAAGGACAAAACTGGAGGTATCGCAATCCCAGATTTCAAGCTATATTACAAAGCTCTGGTAATCAAAACTGTGTTGTACTGGCACAAAAACAGACACATAGCTCAATGGAACAGAATAGAAAACCCGGAAATAAAGCCACACTTTATATGATCAATTAATCATCAACAAAGGAGGCAAGAATATGCATGGTAGAAAGCAGTCTCTTCAACAAATGGTGTTGGGAAAACTGGACCGATACATGCAAAGAATGAAAATGGACCACTTTCTTACACCATACACAAAAATAAACTCAAAATGGATCAAAGGCCTAAATGTCAAACATGAAACCATACAAATCCTAGAAGAAAGCACCAGCAATAATTTCTCTGCCATCAACCATAGCAACATTTTGCTAAATATGTCTCCTGAGGCAAGGGAAACAAAAGCAAAAATAAACTACTGGGACTGCGTCAAAATAAAAAGCTTCTACACAGCAAAGAAAACAACCAACAAAACTGAAAGATAACCTACTGGAGGGAAGAAGATATTTGCAAATGACATATTTGGTAGAGGGCTACTATCCAAAATATATAAAGAACTTAAAAACTCAACACCTCAAGGGTGTCTGGGTGGCTCAGTCGGTTGAGTGTCCGACTTCGGCTCAGGTCATGATCTCACAGTCCTTGAGTTCGAGCCCCGCGTCGGGCTCTGGGCTGACAGCTCAGAGCCTGGAGCCTGTTTCGGATTCTGTGTCTCCCTCTCTCTGACCCTCCCCCGTTCATGCTCTGTCTCTCTCTGTCTCAAAAATAAATAAATGTTAAAAAAAAATTTTTTTAAACTCCTACAGCTCAATAGCAGAAAAAAAATCTAATTTAAAAATAGGCAGAAGATCTGGGTAGACATTTTCCCAAAGAAGACAAACCTATGACCAACTTGCACATGAAAATATGGTCAACACAACTAATCATCAGGGAAATGCAAATCAAAACCACAGTGACATATCACCTCTCACCTGTCAGAATGCCTGGGATCAAAAAAAACAAAAACAAAAACAAAAAAACAAAACAAGAAATAACAAATGGTGGTGATGTGGAGAAAAGAGAAGCTATGTGCACTATTAGTAGTAATATAAATTGATGCAGCCACTATGGAAAGTAGTATGGAGTTTCCTCAAAAAATTAAAAATAGAAATATCCTATGACCCAGCAATTACAACTCTGGGTATCTAGCCAAAGAAAATGGTAACACTAATTCAAAAATGTATATGCACCCCTACGTTCATTGCCATATTATTTACAATACCCAAGGAAACAACCTAAGTGTCCATCAATGGATGAATGGATAAAGATGTGGTATATGTATGTATATATAAATACACGTGTGTGTGTGTGTGTGCATGTACACACAATGGAATACTACTCAGCCATAAAAAAGAATGAAATCTTGCCATTTGTGACAACATAGATGGACCCTGATGGTATTATGCTAAGTGAAATAAGTCAGACAGACAAATACCCTTTGATTTCACTAATATGTGGAATATATACATATATATAAAAAGAAAACTCATGGAGAGAAGAGATTATTGGTTGCCAGAGGGGTGGTGGACAAAATGGGTGAAGGAAGTCAAGATGTACAAAACTTCCAGTTATAAAATAAATAAGTCATGAGGATTTAATGTACAGGCTGGTGACCACAGTCAATAATGTGTGGCCTATTTGAAACTTGCCATAATAGCAAATTTTAAAAGCTCTCATCACAAGAAAAAAAAAATTGTAACTCTATATGGTGATGAATGGTAATGGGATGTATTGTGGTGATCATATCACAGTGTATATAAATAGCAAATCATTATGCTCTACACTTAAAACTAATATGATGTTACATGGCAATTATACCTCATAAAAAATATCCTAACAACACATTAATTCACAGCAAAAAAAAACACATTGACCATCTACCATTACACTGCTGACTTAGCTGGCTGGACAGCGGGTTTCAGGCTTAGGAAGTGATTACAACCAACAATTCTAGCCCTGTATCACCATGACAACACGAACATATAATTATATACATGCATTGGAAGAAAACCAAAAAATAAGAAATACAAAAGCATGCAGGGATATTTTTTTGCTTTGTTTTATAAAGGAAAACACAGAAGAAAATGATTTTTTTAATGTTTCTTACAAAAGAACACCATGTTTGTGAAAATAGTTAATTAAATGGATTTAAGTTTAACATAGCTTAAACACAATGACCATTTCCATTTTCAGTCCTCCTGATTTATCAAAGCTCTCAATAGCATACTCAGGAGCATTCAAACAAAACTAAATAGCAATAAAGCTTTTCTAAGCTTCCTGTAATTTGAGTGACAATTTCTATAATTACAAGTATTTGACAACTTTTTTTATCATTTCTAAATGATTATGAATATCTGCGAGTTTAGAAGATTATATTTTGAAATGCATTTATATACAAACCTACCATAAAAAAGCAAACTAAATTAAGCTATTACTATGTTTAGGCTGTTGGTTTATGGTGTGATATGTATGAAACAAGAATTTTCAAATAAAGCTAAAGGAAGGGTTTAGTAACTGGATCCAAACACTAGTAGAAACAGTCTGATTCTCTTTTGCTGGTGGTTCAAACCTCACAAAGTAGAATCATGAAATTGGCCTCATCTGCATTGTAGAGATACAAAAAGAAGACCTTTAAAATATAAGGATCTGTGCCAACATTCAAGAACAAACAGGGAAAGAAAATGATCAAATGTACTAACACTCTAGATCTAGGGAGACTAAGTAAATCTGCCAGCTCTTAAGGATTTGGGGAGCTTCTTTGTTCAACGTTAAAAGGCATTTATCAAGCACTGTGTGTGAGCATTTGGGATAAGAAATAACCTCCATCATCAAATGGCTCACCAGCTAGCTCAGAAGACAGACAAGTAAGCAATTACTATCACAGGACATCCACTGATAGGAGGACCACACATCCCATTGCCTGAGACATTTCTAATTTATTCCTGTCCTATTGCCTGAGACAATTCAAGTTTACGTCTATTATTTTAGCATAATTTTAAAATTAGTATTAATAATTTCAACCTCAAATGTGTCCCAGTTTATACAATAAATTATATGGTGACACTCATAGGAATATTACGGGAGCCATGGAAAGGCACTTACGCCAGCACTGAGAGGACTTCTTGGAGGAAGTGTTGCCTTAGGTAAGTCATAAAAGATAAATTAGTTAACCAAGTGAAGAAAGGGGCAGAGGACCTAACAGTCTCTCAAACTGAGCTAATGGCATCCTATCCCAACCATTTTCCTAACACAGGTGATTTTTCCTTTGCACTCAAAATTATGTAATGTCACATAGGTGGGGAAGATCCTGGTTCCTCAAACTCTTTTAATAAGCTTCTCACGTATTTCAAATTTCAAGAGCATATATGCAAATGACACTGGGGCACTTTCATAATTTGTCATTAGCCTATTTCCTCCTAGGAATCAGGCGGAATCATGATCACAACAGGGCCTACTGCCACAATTAAGTTCTAGACAACATTTCTTACATGTGTTAGTCCAGCATTTTTTTCCTTCCAGAACAGGCTCCTCTCTCACCAGGTGAGGATGTTGATTACCTAGTCCCACCCCTCCTGCCATAAAAGACAGCATACGACCCTGCAGGGCCACAGTCCTTTTGGGAGGGTTGACCAGAATTCTAGGATATCACTAAGAATGAACTGCTGGTGACCTTCTTTACCACCACTTGTCAAATCCTGCCTGAAAATACAGTCAACATAGGATAAAACAGACCTAAGAGAAAGAAAATTCTGCAGATGTTCTTTGAATCTCCATATGCAACAATGCCTAATACTCTTGAGTTTTACACAGGCTAAAATTACACCTTCAGCTATACAAAGAAAGCATCTTTTATTTCTCTGTAACTGTGTAGTAGCAGATGGGGGAGGCAGGGTGGAGAAAACACTAGTCCTATCTGATAACCTCAGTTAAAACCAATAATTTAACTCAGTCTCTGCTTAAAGGACTCAAGTAAATCTCAGTGTTTCAAAGTTCTGAGAACTCCCGTTCCTATTTAAGAAAGCATATAAGTGTGTGAGAGAGAAAGGTGGACTGAGAGCACTGGAAAGGAAATGAAATTCTCTTATGCACAAGTTATTCTTTGAGCCAGTGTTAATCTCTACAGCAGAGTGCCTAATCTGGCTGCTCCATGGATTGCTGACTGGTTAGAAAGGACCAATATCATACCTGGGCATCTGCTGCTGCTGCTGAGGGCTACAGCTGTTCTCTTGGCTAGAGCAATATTCTCACTGGACACTGGGCACCCCTTGCTGAACTGGGCACCACCCCAGCTCTCACTAGGGCTATAGTCTTTCCTATGGTCTTTCCCAGTTTGCTTCTCATCCAGGTGTCCACACTTGAGCCATTGGCTGTGGACTTTGTCCCCATCACAAGAAAAGACTCTTTGGATAAGTCCACCATCAGCACCTGCAGCTACCTTCCCTATCCCTCCATAGGGCACAACTAAACTTCTGGATTGTCTCCACACTACATGGGATCTAAGGGAGACTCAAGACACCCAAACTCAGATCCTGTCTCCATCCAACTACATTGAGCCATCACAGTAACTTTGACATAGCTGCACCCAGGATGCTGAGGTTATCTCCTTCCAGACTGCAATGGGAACTAGGGCATGAGTCCCTACATCCATGACCTCTCTCCATGACACTTCAGCCTAGAGACACATATATCATAGTTAGCTTTTCAACCCCTAGTCCAGGAGAGTGAAAAAGACCAGTTTTTCCCTTTTTTTCTTTCCTCTTTACCAAGACCTTCCATATTTAAAACACTATGATCAAAAAAGCAAAATAAAACAACTCATACATCAGGTTCATTGGCTTGTCTCTTATATTGAAGGAGGATATTAAAGGAGTTTACAAAATCCTTTTGTCAACCAGGTCTCACTTTCGAGTCTGCTATCTTGCATGCTCGAAAACTGTTTTGGTAATAGTTGATGATTAATTCTTTCTTTTACTTTGCATTCCTGCAGTTACAACCCAATTTAATCCCCTTCCTACCTTGAAAGTCATGTAATCCAAAATGCAAGTGATAACCATATTAATTTTTTAAATTATTACCCTAGATCAACATTCTCAAGCATGGTCCCCACATTAGCAGCATTATTAGAAATACAGATTCTTGGACTTTACCCTAGACCAAATGAATCCAAAATTCCAGAAATGAGACCCCCAAATCTGCATTTTTAATAAGCTCCTTGGAGGTTCTGATGCATGCTAAAGTTTGAAAACCACCACCTTATGTATATTTACACAAAAGTTCCTCCTTCAAAATTATCATGGTGTATATAATGTGTTTCTCACAAACTTCATCAGCTTGAACTAGTCATAGTATCATTTTGGAAGGGTCACTCTGAACAGCCCTGCAGCTGAATAATATTTCTTATTTAATGTTTCATTCTCTCAGAGAGGTAATGACGTGGAAATCTGGGAGGAATACAAGGGACAATCTTCCTTGGACATGAGCAGCACAAATGTGAAGTACCTGGGAAGTGCAACAAATCCATCTGTGCTCCAGGTCCCTGACTTGACATTGTCTGAAATGAGAAAAAGGAGCCCTTACTTACAGGCACATCTAGCCTTCACCTTTCAAGGTTTTCCCAAGTTATTTGTGGCAGTCTGAGAGACCTTTTGAACATTTTGTTTTTATATTTCTTTTCTTCCTGAAGAATTAAGATTATATCTGCTCCTGAACCTTAAATATTAAGAAGAAGGGTACTTACTTTTTGGCCCCAAACTCCCAAGCTCCAAACACATGTGCTATATACCCAGTCAACTGAGACATGTAACACCAAAAAGACTGCATGTCAGGACCTCTAAATATATAATTTAGAAAACATTGAAGAATGAAAGGATTAATAGAATCAATATACATATGTAATAATAATATCTATCTTATTAAAGGTTTACTTTTTATTTTAGCCTCAATATAAGTCTATGGGTATACCAACCTAGGTTGTAAGCAACAGAAACTAAATCTAGCTAACTTAGGAAGAAAACAAATAGAAAGATTGTGAGTAATTCAGTGACATGAAAGGAAGGCTGGAGAAGAAACATCCTGTTCATCTGGGAAGAAATGACAGCAAGGGCAACCCCAGGCATCCAACTAGTAGGAACTAATGGATGTGTCTTTAGGGAATCACCATCAACATGAGCCAGAAATAAGATGTGTTCTTACACCTTTTTGTGGTCCTCTCAGGAAATAAAGTCCCAGAGAGAGACTCTGATAGATAGCTTGAATGACAGATATGTCTACCTTTTGGCTAGACAAAGGCAGGACACCTTGAACAGTAGTCTCACTAAGAGGGAAGAATAAATTCAAAAAAGGAAATCAGGTTGACATCTCAAAATTAACTTGATAGAAATGGATGTTGGGTGGCCAATACATGTCTATCAGAATAATACCAATGATATAAAAAAGCAGGTGCTAGCTGAGGAACGTAAGCCCAGAGAAGCTGTGACTGCCCAAAATCCCACAAAGTAAACCCAAGCTTCTGACTAGCATATCACCGCACTCATCTGATATTCTGACTGTAACTTCCATGCTGAAATAGTAAACTCCACGATGAGAAAATAGTAAATATGAGGACTAACTTTTAAAAGCTCAGAGGCTTGGGGCGCCTTGGTGGGTCAGTCAGTTGATTGAGCCCCACATCAGGCTCCATGCTGGGTTTGGAGCCTGCTTTAAGATTCTCTCTCTCCCTCTGCCCCTCTCCCTTGCTCATGATCTTTCTCTCTCTTTAAAATAATAATAATAATAATAATAATAATAATAATAATAATAAACTATTAAAAGCCCAAAGGCTCTAGTGGCAAAAAAAAAAGTGCTAGCATACTTCTTCTCACCATATTCCTCACTTTTGCTCTGTTGTGCTTAAAGTGAGACATGGGGTCACCAGAAAATGCACTGGGCTTGAAGTAAATTATCTCAGCTTTGCCATGGACTATGAGACTTTGAACAGGTTATTTAACATCTCCAGGCCTCAGTTTTTTCATTTGTAAAATAAATGGGTTGGAAAGGATCTCTAAAATCTCATCTCTAACATCCTAAGCAGTTAAAATTAAAATCTATTTCTAAGGCCATTGCTTCACTCTAAGTCAGTAAACTCCTAGACAGGTGGTATTGTATCTTCTTATTCATTGTAACTTTTCCAGCACATGTGAAATGATCTCCCAAAGCTTGTCTACTGCCATTATTTTCAGAAGTTGTAGTTGAACAAGGAGATTTGGCCCTTGGCTGAAATTATAGAAAGGAAGTTACTTCTAGTTTCCCAGTGTCTGGATTGACCTATTCCCAGTAGCTGGATTTCCCAGCTACTTCATATACATAAGAGCGTCCTTCTAGATATAATATTTAAATGAAATCTATGTGTATGTTTATAAATGTAAAGTGGAAGTGTTTTAATAATAGTACAAGAAATAGCCTCATACTAATCCTTGATTTTTTAATTCAACAAATGATGTCACAGAGAAGTATAAATTTTTAAACTATAAATACATCTACCTTTCATCACACTGTGTTAATCGAACCCTTTATGTGAAACAATACCACTAATTCCTATTAAAGCTTCCCTGAATAAAAAGCTATTTTGTGGACACAGAAATCCACTTTTTCTAAATCTCATTTCTTTTTATCTTTGACACCACCGTTCTTCTGTCTCTTTGTGCAAAAGAGTAAATCCTTTCAGAGCCAACAGGCTCAAATACCATAGCGAGTGAGATTACCAATACTGACATCCCAGCTGAATAAACGGTAAGGAGCATTTCTTCTCACCTTTCACCTTGAAATAATCACAGCACTGGAAGGACAGGCTCCGGGTAATAAATGACAGAAAAATCATCCTTCTCACTGTAGCCTAGGAAATTGACTTCAATAATGGTTGATAAAGTTACTCTTTGAAAATAAATTTTAGCAGGAATAATGCCAAATTTAAAAAGAAAAAGTTAGACAACAGAACCTCCTTATTTTTACACTCATTCTCAAGGCCTGGAATCTTCTCCACTCTTTCATATTAACCAAAAATATTTTCACTTACTTAACATTTTTAAAGCACTAGCTCCAAGTTTCCTTCATCCTATTATTAACAAATTATTTGAGAGTCACAGGTGAACTCTTCCATGGCTAAAAGCTCCCATCTCATAATCACCCCCATGGTAATAAGTGTGTGACACATAAAGTTTTTCAAGTACTCATCAAAACAATTGAAAATTCCTTAATAGGGGTGCCTGGCTGGCTCAGTCAGTTAAGCATCTGACTTGGGCTCTGGTCATGATCTCATGGTTCGTGGATTTGGGCCCCGCTTTGGGCTCTGTGCTGACAGCTCAAGGCCTGGAGTCTGCTTCAGGTACTGTGTCTCCCTCTCTCTCTGCCCCTTCCCTGCTCGCACTCTGTCTCTCTCTCTCTCTCTCTCTCTCAGAAAATAAAATAAACATTAAAAAAATAAAATAAAATAAAATAAAATAAAATAAAATAAAATAAAATAAAATAAAATAAAATAAAATTCCTTAATAAATACAAGGAACTATGTAGGCATAACCCAACGTCCTTCTGGCAACAAAGACCTAAATTGGGTCAATCTCCTTATTATCTTCTCCCCTTTCTCCTCTATACCTCATCCTCATATTCCTATCATCAACCACTTTGGTATCACTAAATGATAAACCTTGTAACATTCATCTCCTCTCTCACTCCCTATGTTAACTGATCACTAAATCTCATAGTATCTACCTCAGAAATGTCTCTCAAATGTACCCTCTTGTCTCCAGCCCACCTCCACTGCCTTAACAAAGACCTTCCTCATCTTTTGTGGGAACCACCACAATAGCTGCTACTCTTTAGTCTCCCTGATCCTGTTTCTTTGCAGTTCACTCAGTGCTTGGCACTGCCACCTGCTGCCTGCTATCTTCCCAAAACACAGAGGTACAGAGACCAGCCACTGGCAGAACAATGCAGCAAAGCCAGGAGGGAACAGAAGAAGAAACCCTCCAACCTCTTTCTGCTCTTACCCTCTGACCTCCTGTTATTATCTCCAATTGGTTGAATACGAAAGGAAGCCAGAGCAGATTCTGGGTCATATAGATGCTAAGGGACAGTCCCCTAGGGTACATAACAAGGCAGAGCTAGGTGGTGAATAAATTTAGGGAGGCAAATGAAGGCATTTGGGGCATAACCTGCACATCCCTACCCTTTCTTCATCTTCTAGGTGCCCACTCAACCTATAAGATCCAGTTCAAAAGTTACCTTCCCAGAGTTACTTTATATATATATATATATATATATATATATAAATATATCTCACAATATTTCATTGCAATTTATATGTTTACTTATCTTTTTCCCCAAATTCTTAGAATCTCAAAAGCCAGAATACCGTTTCATTTAATTCACAGTCCTTGGCATATTATTGACCCTCATATTATAGTCCTCATGCACGCATATGTGTGTGTATTTTAAATGAATGGAGTGAGGCAAACAGGACTTCCCCAATGTTTTGTATGTAAAGAAATAACAATCAAAATTAAGTGCCATGTATCTAACTCTACAGACCCTTCCTGAGGCCAGACTGCAGTTCCCTTTGTCCACACTGCTTCAAGGAAGTGCATGGGAGATACCACATATCTAATCAAGAAAGAGCTCTTTAATAAATTACTTGATGGACCAGATAACTTTACTCCCACCAACCACACAAACTGCCTGTGTTAGCACCTTTGGGCTCCTATAACAAAATACCACAGGTTGGGTGGCTTATAAACAACAGAGATTTATTTCTCATAATACTGGAGATTAAAAGTCTAAGATAAGGTGCCACCAGATTTGGTGTCTGCTGAGAGCCTACTCCCTGATTAATAAACAGTTGTTTTTTTTCTATGTATCCTCATATAGAGGAAGGGCTAAGGAACTCTCTGGGGCAGAGGCCTCTTTCATAAGGGCTCTAATCCCATATGTGAGGACTCCCCATCATGACCTAATCACTTTCCAAAGGCCTCATCTCCAAATACCATCACATTGGGGATTAGGTTTCAACATAAAAATTCTGGGGAGGCTCAAATATTCAGTCTATGGCCCTCTTCTAAAACCACCTGGAATGATTGGGCCTCAAAGTTATTCCTGATATCTCTGGATGCCCCCTGAACACACTAACATTTACCTCTTTCACACTGTGGCATTAAGATGTATATGTAGCAGATGCTGTATATGTCACACCCACACAACAGGATTTAGTAATCCCATCTGACTTGAAACTGGAGCATCACTGCATTTGTGCACATAAACTTGACATGTAATTTTCTCTTCAGAAAGTATTCTCACAATCTCTCCTAGATCTTTTTGTCTATATTTTTTTAATGAGGTTGTATAATTTACATGGAATATGACTTGTCATGGTACATCCATAGGACTGAATAATGTACAGTCATTACAATCTTCATAGAGCAATCCATATCAAAATAACACCAGCATTCTTCATAGAGCTAGAACAAACAATCCTAAAATTTGTATGGAACCAGAAAAGACTCTGACTAGCCAAAGCAATCTTGAAAAAGAAAACCAAAACTGAAGGCATCAAAATCCTGGACTTCAAGCTGTATTACAAAGCTGTAATGACCAAGACAGTATGGTACTGGGACAAAAACAGACACTCAGATCAATGGAACAGAATAGAGAATCCAGAAATGGACCCACAAACATAAGGCCAACTAATCTTTAACAAAGCCAGAAAGAATATCCAATGAAATAAAGACAGTCTCTTCAGCAAATGGTGCTGGGAAAACTGGACAGCGACATGCAGAAAAATGAACCTGGACCACTTCCTTACACCATACACAAAAATAAACTCAAAATGGATAAAAGATCTAAACATAAGATAGGAAACCATCAAAATCCTAGAGGAGAAAGCAGGCAAAAACCTCTTTGACCTCAGCCATGGCAACTTCTTACTCAACACATCTATGGAGGCAAGGAAAACAAAAGCAAAAATGAACTATTGGGACCTCATCAAAATAAAAACCTTCTGCACAGCAAAGGAAACAATCAGCAAAACTAAGAGGCAACCAATGGAACGGGAGAAGATATCTGCAAATGACATATCAGATAAAGGGTTAGTATCCAAAATCTATAAAGATTACCAAACTCAACACCCAAAAAACAAATAATCCAGTGAAGAAATGGGCAAAAGTCATGAATAGACACTTCTCCAAAGAACACATACAGATGGCCAACCAATACATGAAAAAATGCTCAACATCACTCATCATCAGGAAAATATAAATCAAAGTCACTATGAGATACCACCTCACACCTGTCAGAATGGCTAATATTAACAACTCAGGCAACATCAGACGTTGGCGAGGATGCTGAGAAAGAGGATCTCTTTTGCACTGCTGGTAGGAATGCAAAATGGTGAAGCCACTCTGGAAACAGTATGGAGGTTCCTCAAAAAATTAAAAACAGAACTACCCTACGACCCAGCAATTGCACTACTAGGTATTTATTCAAGGGATACAGGTGTGCTGTTTTGAAGGGGCACATGCACCTCAAAGTTTATAGCGATGCTATTGACAATAGCCAAAGTTGGAAAGAGCCCAAATGTCCATCAACAGATGAATGGATAAAGAAGATGTTGTGTGTATGTATATGTTTATGTATGTGTGTGTGTCTGTGTGTGTGTGTGTGTGTGTGTGTGTGTGTGTGTGTGTGTATAATGGAATATTACTCAGCAATCAAAAAAGAATGAAATCTAGCCATTTGCAACTAGGTGGATGGAACTAGACAGTATTATGCTAAGTGAAATTAGTCAGTCAGAGAAAGACAAATATTGTATGACTTCACTCATACGAGGAATTTAAGATACAAAACAGATGAGCATAAGGGAAGGGAAGCAAAAATAATATAAAAACAGGGAGGGGGACAAAACATAAGAGACTCTTAAATATAGAGAACAAACAGAGGGTTGCCAGAGGGTTTGTGGGAAGGGGGATGGGCTAAATAGGGAAAGGGCACTAAGGAATCTACTCCTGAAATCATTGTTGCACTATATGCTAACTTGGATGTAAATTAAAAAATAAATAAATTATTTTTAAAAAAGAAAAAATATTCATAAAGAAATTAGAATATACTTACAAAATCATTTTAAAAAGGAAAAAATGAAGCTACAACACTGACTATAATAAAATAGTTAAATCAAAAAATATTTCAAGAGGTAAATGCAAAAATTATTTATTAACAGTGGTAGTGGGATTAAGCATGACTTTTATTCTTTGCCTACACTTCCCTGTGTTTGTTACACTTTCTAAAACAGCCATAAGTATATTTTTAAAATGAACTTATTTATTCTGCATACCTCTCTGTATTGTTGATGAAGCATCAGTCAGATGGAGCACTGTGAAGCCTAGTATAATTTTCATATATCACAGAGTCTCTGAGGATAAGGTTATACCTCAACTTCTAAAACACTTCTCTTCTTATAAGTGATGAATCACTAAATTCTACTCCTTAAATTAATATTACACTATATGTTCACTAACTAGAATTTAAATAAAAATTTGAAAAAAAATAAAAAAAAATAGTTCTGTGCTTAATTCAAGACTAAAAATGGCAAGTACATTTTTAAAGCTAAAAGTATTTTGGTGAGGTCTTAATATTGTTCCTCAATTTACTACTCCTCAATTTTTTTACCAAAGCAAAGTTTCCTTCTCTCATCAGCTTATCATCCTAATAGTCACATCCTTCTTTCTTTTGGTGGTACAACCCCTCTATCTACCCAAACCCAAAACCTTGGAGATTTTCACTTTTGTATTCATTCATTAATTCAATCAGCATTTATTTAACACCTTCTAGGTGCCACCCAGCGTGGATACTAATAATACAAACATGAAAAGACAACTCTGCTTTTGGGGAGCTTTTAGTTTGGTGAAGGCAGACATGAACCAATTTCAGTAAAATATGACCATTAAGGCAGGTACAAAGTTCAGAGTTAAAGTTCTATTTCCACCTGAGGAGTCAGGAAACACTTCATAGAGGAAGTGTGCTGAGTTGGCATCAGAAGGATTAGTAGTTTCTTTGCCAGTTGGCAATCAAGGAAGACCATTCCAGCAGGGAGAGAAGCTGACTTAAAGGCATTAGAGGCATTAGGTGGAATGTTCTCTGGAATGGCAAGGTATTCAGTGTGGCTGGAATTTGAGAGCAGGGAGATGAGGCCATAGTGCTAACCAGGAGATTGATCAGTTCATTTTATGTCCTCCCATGGAGTTCAGACATTATCTAACAAATGATAGAGAGGTAATGAAGGTATTTTGACTAGGGAAGTAACATAACCAAGTTTACAATGTAGAAGGATCACTTTAGAGCTGTGCTGTCCACTACAGAGGTCACTAACCATGAAAGGTTATTGAGCACTTGAAATATGGCTAATCCAAATTGAAATGTCTTATAAGTATAAAATATGTACCATATTTCAATATAAAATAAATGAATATAAAATAAAGGGTCAGTATTCAAAATCGATAAAGAACTTATCAAACTCAACACCCAAAAAAACAAATAATCCAGTCAAGAAATGGGCAGAAGAAAGGAATAGATATTTTTCCAAAGAAAACATCCAGATGGCCAATAGGCACACGGAAAGATGCTCAACAGTACTGATCATCCAGGAAATACAAGTCAAAACCATAATAAGATAACCACCTCACACCTGTCAGAATGGATAAAATTAACAACACATGAAACAACAGATGTTGGCAAGGATGTGGAGAAAGGGGAACACTCTTACACTGTTAGTGGGAATGCAAACTGTGAAGCCACTCTGGAAAACAGTATGAAGGTTCCTCAAAAAGTTAAAAATAGAACTACCCTATGACCCAGCAATTGCACCACTAGGTATTTACTCAAAGAATATAAAAATACTGATTCGAAGGGGTACATGCACCGTGATGTTTATAGCAGCACTATCCACAGTAGCCAAATTATGGACAGAGCCCAAATGTCCTTCAACTGATGAATGGATAAAGATGTGGTGCATGTGCGCGCGCGCGCACACACACACACACACACACACACACACACACACACACACACGTGCACAATGGAATATTACTTGGCCATAAAAAAATGATGAAATCTTGCCATTTGCAGTGACATGGATGGAACTAGAATGTATTATGCTAAACAAAATAAGTCATTCAGAGAAAAACAAATACCATATGATTTCACTCATAGGTGAAGTTTAAGAAACAAAACAGATGAACATAGGGGAAGGAAAAGAAAAAAAAAGAAAGGGAGGCAAACCATAAGAGACTCTAAACTATAGAGAACAACCTAAGAGCTGGAGAGGAGGTGGGTGGGAGACGAGCTAAATGGGTGATGGGTATTAAGGAGGGCACTTGTTGTCTTGCACATTGGGTACTATATGTAAGAATCACTATTACATTATATGTTAACTAGAATTTAAATAAAAACATTAAACTGGAAAAACAAACAATAAAATAAAATATCCCATTAAGATTTTACATTGATTACATGTTAAAATAACATAATAACATTTTAATTGATATATTTGATTGAATAAAATACTTTATTAAAATTAATTTTAATTATTTCTTTTTAAATTTTTTGTGTGTTTTTTTAATCTTTATTTATTTTTGAAAGAGAGACAAAACATGGGTAGGGGAAGGGCAAAGAGAGAGGGAGACACTGAATCTGAAGCAGGCTCTAAGCTCTGAGCTGTCAGCACAGAGCCTGATGTGGGGCTCAAACTCACGACTGCGAGATCATGACCCAAGCCAAAGTCAGAAGCTTAACTGACTGAGCCACTCAGGCGCTCCTTATTTGTGTGTTTTAATGTTTTGCTAGAAAATACAAAATTACATATGTGGATACATTCTAACTCTATTGGACAGTATTGCTTTAAAGGTAGAGAAAAAAATGGGGTGGAGCTGTGGTTAGATGAAGATCAGGTAAAAAAGCCAGGAAACTATCACAGCAGCTCAAGAGATGAATGTCTGATATAGAAAGAGGGTGATGGGGATGGAGAAGCAGGGAATGAATGTGGGAGACATTTAACAAAAAGAATCAACTGGCCTTAAATAATGTAGTAGATATGGGTAAGGAAGAAGTCTAGAATGACTCCAAGTATTCGGCCTGCAAAAGCAAATGGATGAAGAATTAACCAAAACACATTCTTTGAAAGATAAAGCCAAGATCGAATTTTTAAATGCTGACAATATCTATTGTATCACGTACAGTATTTCATATAACCTCTTTGTGCCTTCTTTTAATCATAGTACAAGAGCTAATAATAATACTTGTAATAAAATTGTTCAGCAGATTAAATGAATTATGACATTTAATGAACCCGAAACAATTCCTGAAACACAGAAAGCACCCAAAAGAAGGTTTATTCTTGTTATTATTCTGTTTCTAGTCTTCTATGCTCCTCTTTCACATCTTCTATGCCAACATTTTTCAAGCCCTTTAGAGTCTACCTTAACATTATCTCTTCAATCTTGCCCCGCCTTTCTATTTGTACTCTCACCACCCTAACTCAGACCTTCATCACCCAATCACCGGAACACATTAATAGTCATTTAACTGGTTTCCTCCGTGTTGTATCTCCCTTCACGTTGATCCATCCCACACCTGTGTGCCAATCATGTTTTTTAAAGAATATCTATGATCATTGTATTTCCTGATCAGAAAATCTTTAATCCCCTCTATTACACATCAGGAGCTCCTGCCAAATGCTTGCCATTGTTTCTGGACTTTCTGACCAAAGTCCTTCTTTCCTATCTTAGCTATCTAACAAATAAGGAAGGAAAACAGGTCATCATTCCTTGTTCTCATCAATAAGCCAAAGTATACAGTTGCCTGAAGTATACAAATTCTCTTCTGGGCCTTACCCTGTCCCTTTGGTTTTTTAGATCTAGAAGTACTTCAGAGGCCTATGAAAACTTAAGAATCACTCAAAACACCTTGCCATATCACTCCCTAAAACCTCAAAGAAAAAAAAAAAAAAGCACCCACAGACTTGCCATTGTCATAATTCTAGGATCATTTAACTTCTGCTATCACATGACCCTGTATTGAGGTCTTTTCTCCTCACAATTGTTTCTGATTTATGCTTTCCTCTTTGGGGTTATGGCAACACCTAATACACTATTGAAACCTTCTTTCATTCTATGTCCTTTATGTTTATTGAATTGTTCACTAAGGGGATTAACTAGTATGACAGAGTGTGACCTCTCCATTCTACTCCTGATGTATTTCCCCACCTTCTGCTCATCTGATGTGTTTAATATCCTGAATTTTTACCATCCAGTTTTATGGGGATGAGAACTCTTTTAATGCATGGTTGGAGGATTAAAGATATCCTCTTCTATCTGAGAGAAGATTTTCCACAATCCTTCTAAAATATCCAACCAGGACCAATAAGGAAGTCTGTTAGTAAACACGAAATTGTCAGGAACTGAAATGCATCATGAATTTACTTTAAGTGGTGATCTCAACTCTAGGAGTGGGTGGGGAGGGGCAGCAAGAATGCCAAATGTAGTACACTAGTGAGCCACTATATGGATGGGGGTATGTGCTGGTACCAGAACATAGGCTTAGAATTGTTCCACCAAACTAAGAATTAATCTCTAGCCCATGTTTTTTTTTTTTTAACATTTATTTGTTTTTGAGAGAGCATGAGTGGGGAGTAGCAGAGAAAGAAGGGGACAGAGGATCCAAAGTGGGCTCTGCACTGGTGACAGTGAGCCAGATGCGGGACTCAAACTCATGAACCATGAGATCATGACCTGAGCTGAAGTTGGATGCTCAACCACCTGAGTCACCCTGACACCCCAATCTCTAGCCCATCTTTTATTATTAACTTGGCAAAGCAAACATAATTCACCAACCAACACTCAAACAATATCATTAGAACATCACTATAGTGACCACAACAGTTCATAATACATTCCAAAGTGTTTACAATATTCTTTCATTTTCTTTTTTTAAAATGTTTATTTATTTGAGAGAGAGAGAGAGAGAGAGAGAGAGAGAGAGAGAGAGAGAGAGGGAGAGAATGTGAGTGGGGGAGGGGCAAAGAGAGAGGAAGACACAGAATCTGAAACAAGCTCCAGGCTCTGAGCTGTCAGCCCAGAGCCTGACACAGGGCTCAAACTGGTGAACTGTGAGATCATGACTGAGCTGAAGTTGGACACTCAACTGACTGAGCCACCCAGGCACCCCTACAGTATTCTAACTCCCCTTTGAGACTGCCAGACAAAGATGATAGAATAACTAATCTCTCCCAAAATTCCACAAAAATTATAACACAAAGGAGAAAATAAGAGCAAAGCAATTAAACAATGGAAACAAGAAGGGACATGAAATTCTGAGAAACTGCTAAAGACACAGAGGATCGGAGATCAGAAAAAAGACAACTGAGAAATTTGTTCATGTCTCCAGAGAATAAATTAAAAGAGGAAGATAAAGAAGTTATATGAAACCAATTAAGAGACTGAACATACATCTAAAGATACAATATCCACCTAGTTGAAAGTGCAGTAGAATTAAATGGAGTAGATGGTGGATAATCAAAGAAATAAAAAGAAGAATTTCTTTGAAGAAAGATTTGATTCTTCAGATCAAAAAAGACCCACCAAATGCAAAGCAGAAGAAATGTGGGGAGGAGGAGACACATCATACAATTTCTAAACTTTAAGGATAATGAGAAAAATCCAGAAGCTCCCAGAGAAAGAAAAATATTCTGCGAAAGAATAAAAATCTGATTGGCATCAGACTTTTTATCTTCAAAACTAAAATTCAGAAAACAATGAGATAATGAAGTGTTGCCTACAAAGTTGTGAGGGGAAAGGATTTCGCACCTGGAATTCCATTTTCCAGGCAGGAGAGAAAAACAGACATTATTCATGTAAAAATTTCAACACTACCAATAAACTCTCTCCCCACAAAAACTTTCCTTGGTGATGTAGTGCAGCAAAACAATGCAATTATTACGAAAGGATTCAGTACTGTGTCATGTCTAAGAATACAGATTCTGGAGCCTGATTGCCTGAATTTTGAATCCTAGATCCCTATTTACCAACTATGTGACCTTGGGCAAGTACTTAACCTCTTTGTGCTTCAGCTTCTTCACCTGCAAAAGAGGATGATTTACAATATCTACATCACAAGGTCATGAAAATTAATTCGGTTAATACATAAATATTTAGTACAGTGCCTGGTACATGGTAAACATTCTGAAGTTTTTGCAGTGCTTCTTAAAATGGAAGGGGAGTAAAATGCTAAATTAAAAATAAATAATGTGACCTCTGGTTTCAACTGCAACATGTAAAGAGCTTACAAGTAGTCACTCCTATCCTTACCATAAGACAAATACCGAGCAAGGGTACCTGGCTGGCTCAGTTGGTACAGCACATGACCCTGATGTTGGGGTCATGAGTTCAAGTCCCACATTGGGCAGGGAGCCTACTTGAAAATTAATAAGATTTTTTTTAAAGAAAAAAAAAAAGTTGAGCAATCTAAAAATCAATCATATTTCTTGGGCTCATCAGAAAATTCAGGTCAGAGGGCAAACTACCACCATGAAATTATAGCCAATCACAGCTCACAATAGTTTATAATATCAACATGACACCCAATCACAGCTGTCATCAGGTTATTTTGCAACAGAAGCCCTTAGAGCCATAAATGTCGGACCAAATAAATGCTGATTTTATGAATTGTTGGAGGCCAAATGTGGACTAGTTCAATAGGGAGAAACTGCTGGAAGCCAAAACTTAGGGAGACCCCTACACTCTCATGGGTTTTACCCCCAAGAATCCTATCAAATTCTCAAGGTGAAGATGCAAGAAAAATTCCCTTATATCTGTGGTAGGGAGAAAAGAAATATAAATGCTATGAAAGAACCAAGAGCATTCTCCATAAAAAGGTCTACCCTCTAAGAAAAAACACTTTACCAGAGCCTCATCTGACCTAGGGAAAGGGTAATTCCCCAACTCCAACCCCCTCTAACCTTCCAGTCTCACCTAAAGGGGGAGAAAAAGAAGCTAAGAAATATTTGCAAAAGCCACAACAAAAGGACAATGGCCCATTAAAAACTGAGATTTCACTATAAGATTATAAAATGCTTCCTCTCCCCCATATCTTACCACCACACCAATGGGGCTTCAAAATAACAATAATGGCTTAGAGAGGAAGGAGCTGCAAGATACAGATTCTATTTAAGATAAAGTTCTCAGGGAAACTCTAAGGGAACCAACAGGGGGAAAAAAAAAACAAGGACACTAAGAGAAACTGAAGCATCTGGCATCTACATCTACAGGCAACTAAACACAACCTAACAAAACCTCACACTAAAGGTCTACTTATCTCAGTTCCTGCCATCCAATACATAGTGTCCAGTGTTCAACAAGAAAGGGCAGGCATGCTAACAAGGAAGCTAAAAAAAACGTCTAAAGAGTATTGAAACCAGACTTAATATTACATAAATTATGGAATTATCACACAGGGAACTTTAAATAACTATGATTAATTTGTAAACAGCTCTAACAGAAGAAGTGGACAAAAATGGAAGAACATATGGGTAATATAAGCAGAGACATGAAAACTAAGAAAAAAAGCAAAGAAAATGCTACAAATAAAAAAGACATGAATAAACCTTAAATGTTTGTTGCTATGTGAAAGAAGCCAGTCTGAAAAGACTGCATGTTGTATGATTCCATTTACATGACAATCTGAGAAAGGCAAAATTATAGAGAGAGTAAAAAGATCAGTGATTGCCAGAGGCTTAAGGGGAGTGGAAAAGTTGGATAGATGGTTTTTTAGCACAGGGGACTTTAAGGGCAGAGAAAGTATTCTGTATCACACTGTAATGGTAGATACATAACATTAATGCATTTGTCCCAATCCACAGAACTTATAAAGTAAAAAATGAACTTGATTCAAATTTTCAAATTACTTAGGAGATCAAGAGATTCTACCAAGGAATGCAGACTGTGACAAAAGGACCCAATTACAAATGTATGGAAAAAAGCTTCACTGAAAGGAGCAGAGTTAAAAGCTGCTGACCTGACTAGAAATATGGAGAATCTATAAGACTAAAGGCAAAGGAAGTATACATAAGCCTTGTACTCAAGTTAATAAAATTGTTTCCCCATGGGGGAATGAGTTATCAATCCTGATACTCCTTTACATGTATGTCTATGTGTGTGTATGTGTATATATCTATATACATCTATGTGATATATCTATATATATAAAAGAGAGAGAGAGTGAGTGGGGTAGGGGCAGAGGGAGAGGGAGAGAGAGAGTTTCAAGCAGCCTCCATGACAGCCCAGAGCTCCCCACACAGGGCTCAATTCCACAACTGTGAGATCATGACCTGAGCCAAAATCACATGTCAATCACTGAACCAACTGAGACACCCAGGTGCCCATTTACATATATATTTGTATTTAACAATTAAATAACTGGATAGTGGAGAGTAGGAGCCAGGTTTCTCATTGTTAGAGTGGGAATTTACAGGTAGGCAAGAGGATCAGGCAAGTATGATCCAGATGGTGATGGATTAGAACTGGAGGCATCAGTAAGAATTCACCTTTAGCATAATAACAATGCAGATTACTACATGTAGAAACATTTACAGATATGTTCCTATACTGGGTGAGTATATACACATATATTTCTTCACTCTGTCAGCTGAAAGAACCTAAAAGAAATGATACTCCAGTAGCATGAGCACACCTAGCACCCAGATCTTGTCTCTAAAAAGGATCCAGGGATTCTTGCAGAAATGGCTGATGCTGAGACTTGAGTAAAAAATACACAAGATGATGGCACAAAAACAGACACATAGACCAATGGAATAGAATAGAAACCCCAGAACTAGACCCACAAACGTATGGCCAACTAATCTTTGACAAAGCAGGAAAGAACATCCAATGGAAAAAAGACAGTCTCTTTAACAAATGGTGCTGGGAGAACTGGACAGCAACATGCAGAAGGTTGAAACTAGACCACTTTCTCACACCATTCACAAAAATAAACTCAAAATGGATAAAGGACCTGAATGTGAGACAGGAAACCATCAAAACCTTAGAGAAGAAAGCAGGAAAAGACCTCTCTGACCTCAGCCGTAGCAATCTCTTACTCGACACATCCCCAAAGGCAAGGGAATTAAAAGCAAAAGTGAATTACTGGGACCTTATGAAGATAAAAAGCTTCTGCACAGCAAAGGAAACAACCAACAAAACTAAAAGGCAACCAACGGAATGGGAAAAGATATTTGCAAATGACATATCGGACAAAGGGCTAGTATTCAAAATCTATAAAGAGCTCACCAAACTCCACACCCGAAAAACAAATAACCCAGTGAAGAAATGGGCAGAAAACATGAATAGACACTTCTCTAAAGAAGACATCCAGATGGCTAACAGGCACATGAAAAGATGCTCAACGTCGCTCCTCATCAGGGAAATTCAAATCAAAACCACACTCAGATATCACCTCACGCCAGTCAGAGTGGCCAAAATGAACAAATCAGGAGACTATAGATGCTGGAGAGGATGTGGAGAAACGGGAACCCTCTTGCACTGTTGGTGGGAATGAAAATTGGTGCAGTCACTCTGGAAAACAGTGTGGAGGTTCCTCAAAAAATTAAAAATAGACCTACCCTATGACCCAGCAATAGCACTGCTAGGAATTTACCCAAGGGATACAGGAGCACTGATGCCTAGGGGCACTTGTACCCCAATGTTTATAGCAGCACTCTCAACAATAGCCAAATTATGGAAACAGCCTAAATGTCCATCAACTGATGAATGGATAAAGAAATTGTGGTTTATATACACAATGGAGTACTACATGGCAATGAGAAAGAACGAAACATGGCCTTTGTAGCAACGTGGATGGAACTGGAGAGTGTGATGCTAAGTGAAATAAGCCATACAGAGAAAGACAGATACCATATGTTTTCACTCTTATGTGGATCCTGAGAAACATAACAGAAACCCATGGGGGAGGGGAAGGAAAAAAAAAGAGGTTAGAGTGGAAGAGAGCCAAAGCATAAGAGACTGTTAAAAACTGAGAACAAACTGAGGGTTGATGGGGGGTGGGAGGGAGGGGAGGGTGGGTGATGGGTATTGAGGAGGGCACCTTTTGGGATGAGCACTGGGTGTTGTATGGAAACCAATTTGACAATAAACTTCATATATTGAAAAAAAAATACACAAGATGAGCCTAGAGCATTTTATGTGCCAGAAAGTTAAGAAGAGCTCAAGTAAAACAAAAACAAAACCCTTACACCAATGGGGGTGGGGGTGTCAAAGGGACACAAGAGCCAACTGAAAGAACTCCCAGCTCCCAGTAGCCAAAGATGGAATAATTTTAGCAAAAATTAAATAAATAAAGCAGTTTTGAATCATAACCCAAGTATAAAATAAATACGTTTGAGTCCATACTGATAGAAATAAATTATTGAATAAGTAAACAAACAGAGAGATAAGACAAATCTGTGCAGAGGATTTTCTTTTTCTACTCTTTTTTAAAAGTTTATTTATTTTGAGAGAGAGAGAGAGAGCACACAAGTACGACAAGGGAAGGAACAGAGAGAGAGAGAGGGAGAGAGAGAATCCCAAGCAGGCTCTGTGCTGTCATAAATTATTTTCAAATAATTTATATAGATAATCCATCCTCAAATAAAGGGTGGATTAACTCTTTACTCCTTAACTGTGACCTGTACATAGTGACTGCCTTCCAAACAGGTCAGTATGGAAAGTGGAAACAAAAAGTAACTTTATGGTGAAGAAATATGACAAATATCACCTCTACCATATGACTATGATCAACATCAACAGTGATAAATCATGTTAACAGTATGTACTCTTGATGTGATGTGACAAAAATGGCACTTTACCTCTGTGGCCTACCTTCCAAAAACCCATAATCCCAGTTTAATTACAAGAAAAACATCACACAATGTCCAATAGAAGCCATCCTTTAAATTATCTGACCAGTGCTCAAAACTGCCAAAGTAATTTCATAAGTTAAATAACAACCACCCAAAGATGTCAGGTTCTCATCTCTGAAACTTGTAAATGTTACCTTATTTGTGAGAGGAGTCTTTGCAGATGTGATTAATGATTTTGAAGTGAAGAGATTATGTTGGATTATCCGAGCTGGCCTTAAATGCTATCACAAGTGTCCTTAAAGATAGATGCAAAGGGAAATCTACCAGAGACACACATAGAAGACCATGGGAAGATGGAGGTAGAGACAAGTGATGCAGCCACAAACCCAGGAATGTCAGGCAGCCACCAGACACTGGAAAAGACAAGAACGAGTTCTCCCCTAGAGCCCCAGAGAGAGGGTGGTCTTGCTAGATTTGGACATCTAGCCTCCAGAACTGTGAAAGAACACATTTTCATTACTGTAAGCCATCAAGTTTCCGGAATAATTTACTATAGCAGGCACAAGCAATTAATATAGTCACAAAAAAGAAAAAGAAAGTCTGAGAAATTATCATAGACAAGAGAAGGAAGAGATTTGACAACAATGTGTAATGTGATATCCTGGATGGGATCCTGGAATGGAAAAAGTATATTAGATTAAAAAAATAAAAACTAAGGAAATTTGAATAAAGTTTCCACTCTATTAAAGAATTATATATCAATATTGGTTCATTAATTGTAACAAATGTATCAATACTAATGTAAGATGTTAATAATAGGGGAAAAACTGGGTATACAGTATATAAAAACTCTCTATTACCTTTATTTTTAATTTTTCTAACGTTTATTTAATTTTGAGAGAGAGAGAGAGAGAGAGAGAGAGAGTGTGTGTGTGTGTGTGTGTGTGTGTGAACAGGGGAGGGATAGAGAGAGAGGGAGACACAGAATCCAAAGCAGGCTCCAGGCTCCGAGCTGTCAGCTCAGAGCCCAACACAGGGCTCAAACTCAAACCGTGAAATCATGAACTGAGCCAATGCTGGACGCTTAACTGACTGAGCCACCCAGGCACCCCTCTCTGAATTATCTTTTAAATTTTTTCCATAAATACAAAACTTCTAAGAAAAATAAAGCCTATTTAAAATAAAAACACTGATAAATAAATACCTTAGAAAACAAAATCTAGATGATTACAATATATCCTGGTTACAAGGAATTAAAGAGATGGTGTGGGACTATAATACACTTAGCCATCAATTTTTTTCACATATAAAAATGCTTTAATATGTTCATTAAAACTTTTAAGATAAAGAATAAACATAGGGCAGTGAGGGGATGGGAAAAATAGGTGAAGGGAATTAAGAGGTACAAACTTCAAGTTATAAAATAAATAAATCACAGTATGTGAAGTACAGCATAGAGAATATAATCAATAATGTTGTAATAACTTTGGTGACAGATGGTAATTAGTGTTATCATAGCAATCATTTTATAATGTATATAAATATCAAGTCACTGAAACAAATATAATATCGCATGTCAACTGGACTTCAATTTTAAAAAACAGAACAAAAACAGGAGCTTTTTTTCAAGCCACAAAAGGGGAAAAGAAACAGAAAATAATGTAACCTAGGGGACAAAATCATAAGAAAAATATGTATACACACATAATAAAGTATGGTAAAATGGAAACATAAAATAAGGTGGTGGGAATAAGACCAAATATATCAATCAATGTAAAATTAAAGATTTAATTTCTGCTATATGCTACTTACAATTAATGAAGACAGGTTAAAAACAAAGCATAGATAAATACATGCTAGGAAAATCACAATAAAAGAAAGCATGTGTGGTATTATTAGCATCAGAAAAAATAGAATTCAAGTCAAAAGGCATGAAATGGAACAAGGAAGGATTTATAGTGATATAAGCTGTAATTCCCCCAAGAAGATAACTATAGTCATGAACCATCATGACTAAATAGCCTACGATCAAAATATAAAGCAAAAGCTATTAGAAAAAATGTGGATTGTATCCATGAAATCAAAATTTGAATAGAAAACCTTCACTCATCTCTCTCAGAAAAAGACAGGATAAGTAGATAAAAAATAAAGAAGTTACAGAAAATGTGAATAACACTATTACTACAATTATTTTATTAATGTATATAGAATGAATACCAAAGCATACAGAGAATATCTTTCCTTTCAAAGAGCTCTGGAAAGAATACCAAAAACATAGTCGTGTGTAAAGTCACAAAAAAACTCTCTATGAATCCCTCAAAGTTTAAATTTATAGGTCACATTAACTCAGTCGCAATTTCATACTGTAAGTTTAGAACAAAAGTATTTTTTTAAAGCCACCAAAATTAATCTACTTACAAATAAATAATTATGAAAATACTGTATATTAAAACCTCTGGGGTGCAACCATGGAAGCACTCATAAGAAAATGTATAAACTTAAAATGCATTCATTAGAAAGCAACTGAAAGTTTAATGTAAAATAAAAAAATACAATGTGGTCCTGGCATCTGGGTGGCTCAGTCAGTTAAGCATCTGAGTCTTGGTTTCAGCTCAAGTTGTGATCTCACGATTCGTGAGTTCAAGCTCTGCATCGGGCTCTGCTCTAACAGCTCAGAGCCTGGAGCCTGCTTCGGATTCTGTGTCTCCCTCTGTCTCTGCCTCTCACCTGCTCGTGCTCTGTCTCTCTCTCTCTCTCTCTCAAATAAATAAACATGTAAAAAATTAAAAAAAAAAAAAAAAAAGAAAAGAAAAAAGAATCCCCTGGCCCATTAGCTTCAGGGAAACCCACCAGCTCTGAAGAGTGCCATTTGTTAAGCTATCATTTATCACTTATGAAGTGTCAGGTACTGTGTTAAGATACTTCCATTAGCTCCAGTCCTCACAATAACACTGAAAAATAAGTATAATTAATTCCATTTTAAGATGAGGCAAGAAGAAGCTCAGAGACATTAAATAACTTATTTAAGATCACAGAAGTAATAAATAGCCAAATTGGGACTCAAACCCAGCACTGCTTGACTTCAAAGCTCATGCTTTATACTGCACTTAATCCATCCTGTTTACAGATTTGCATTTTGAGTGTGTTATGGGTTGTGAGTTTCTCAGAAGGATGTTGGAGTACACAGCCCCTCAGTACTTGTGAACATGATCTTATTGGGAAATAGGAGATGAGCAGATAAGCAAATTAAGATGAGGCTGTTAGAGTGGGACCTAATCCAATATGACTATGTCCTTATAAAAAGAGGAAATTTGGACACAGAGACAGAGTGAAGAGAAGAAAATGTAAAGCAAGACATAGGAACAATGTCATCTACAAGCCAGGGAATGCCAGAGAGAGGCTCCCAGGAGCTAGGAGAGAGAAATGGAACAGATTCTCCTTCACAGCCCTCAGAAGAAACCAACCCTGCCCAACATCCTCATCTTGGACTTATGGTCTCCAAAACTGTGAGACAACGTATTTCCATTGTGTGAGCTACCCAGTGTGTGGAACTTTGTTACCACAGCCCCAGGATGCCAATCTAGGGCTCAATTTCCTTCTCCTGCAACACTCTTACTTACTTCAACCCTACTTTTAAGAACTCCCATTCTCCATTCTTCCACCACCACCATCACAACCCAATATTCTCTCAATATCTACTGAACTGCCTACATTTCTTATACTACAATTTTGTATCCACCAAAGACTTGCTTCCTGTTTCAATTTCTGTGTTTTTCCAATCATGGTATAATTGCAAGACATAACCTTATAATGCCATTCCTTTCCCTCCCAAAGATATCATTTGCTTTACAATACCTAAAACAAGACACTGTACATGGTAAGCATGCAACTATATATGTTTGCATTCATATATATTTGATATATATAATTAGTATAACATGTTAGTAAAGCAATTTAGCAATATGTATCAAGAGTTCAAGAGGCTTTTGATGTTTAACTTTGTATTTTCATTTTTTTTTTTGCTTCCCCCTGTGTTTTATTTTTTTTATTTTAATTTTTTTAAATTTATATCCAAATTAGTTAGCATATAGTGAAACAATGATTTCAGGAGTAGATTCCTTAGTGCCTCTTACCCATTTAGCCCATCCCCCCTCCCACAACCCCTCCAGCAACCCTCAGTTTGTTCTCCATATTTATGAGTCTCTTCTGTTTTGTCCCCCTTCCTTTTTTTGCATTATTTTTGTTTCCCTTCCCTTATGTTCATCTGTTTTGTCTCTTAAAGTCTTCATATGAGTGAAGTCATATGATTTTTGTCTTTCTCTGACTGACTAATTTCACTTAGCATAATACCCTCCAGTTCCATCCACATAGTTGCAAATGGCAACTTAGTATTTCCATTTTGAGGAATTTATGTCACATAAATAAATTAACAGGAGAAAAAGTCATATGCACCACAACATTATCTAAAAGTTTGGAAATAAATCTAAAATATCCAAACAAATCAATCAGTGTGATACACCACATTAATAAAAGAAAGGGTAAGAACCATATGACCTTCCCAATAGATACAGAAAAGGCATTTGACAAAATACAGCATCCATTCTTGATAAAAATCCTCAACAAAGTAGGGTTAGAGGGAACATACCTCAACATCATAAAGGCCATATACAAAAGACCTGCAACTAATATCATCATCAAAGGGGAAAAACGGGAGAGCTTTTCCTCTAAGGTCAGAAACAAGACAGGGATGCCCATTCTCACCACATTTATTTAACTAGTACTGGAAGTCCTAGCCTCACCAATAAGATAACAAAAAGAAATAAAAGGCATTCAAATCAGCAAGGAAGAAGTCAAACTTCTTCTGTCTTCACAGACAACACAACACTCTATCAATAGAGTGAAAATAGAGTGAAATCAATAGAAATTGATGAAATATATAAGTTGATAAATATAGAAATCAATTTAATTTGGTGATATGTTGGGTATGGTGGATAAGAGGTCAAGTTAAGACTGACTCTTGGATTTCCAATTTATCTAAGTAGATAGACAGTGGCATCATTCAGTGAAATAGAGAAAACTAAAGAGGACCAAGTTTGGGTTGGAAATTGTGATATCAGTGAGGAACACAGTGATTTTCAAGTACCTTTGGATCAACAGAGTGGATGTTAAGACACCTGAATACATGAATCTGTAGCCCAAAGGAAAGATCTAGGCTGGAGAGAGAAACTCACAAGTCATTGAAGCTACTCCTCATTCAATTCAGACATTACTGAATGTCTGCAGTGTGCCAAGTACTGTATTAAAGATAATGGACAGAAAAAAGTAACAAGATACCATCTCCTTCTTCCAAGAGTAATGCCTCCCTATATCCTACAGAGTAAAGTGTAAACATTTTATATTGGTAATATTCAGATTACTTCACAGTCTTTCCCCAACTCATACTACCCCTTTTATGGGTAAACTCTCAAGTTCCCAAATTCTCCAAGCCACTCAAACTGGTTACTTGCCCTCCTCCCAGCTAGAATAATGAGTTCCTGTCTCTACAACCCTTTGTCCATAAAATACTCTTTCCTTCCCAACTCTACTTAACTCTAATACAATACTCTACTTTCCAACACAGGATGCCTTCCTTTCTTCCCTTTACCCACAGAAAACCCTTCAGGAGGTGGGTCAGTTGAAGTTCTTCTTCCTCACCAGATCCTTTCAAGAGTTGAGTGAAGATGTTAATTTCTTCCACCATAAAATTCATAAATGCATTTTCAATGGGAAGCCCTCCCAATAATTTAATTTAAACATTTTTGGCAAATATAACATTCTTTGGCAGCTAGCTATACAATAGATAGATGCTGTTATAAATGATATTAAGCCAAATGTGAAATGGAAACTAGAGCTTCCTCCTAAGATAAATTTATCCCTTTGTCTTTCTTATCCTATATCTAGAGAGTGTCCATTTTTATTAACAGTTTTCAGAACTAAAAACAAATATTTTCACCTCCCCAGCTCCTTCCCCTTTTTTGATAGGCTTGGGGAGAGGTCTAGAATATTATAGCATTAAAAGAGCTTGCTTTCATTTTTCAAAAAGTGGTGCTACCGTTTTAACACAATGTTTCATAACTCCTATTTGAGTTTCCAGATTTTGTAATAAAAAAAAACCTCCCCCTAAGGTCAGGAACAAGACAGGGATGTCCACTCTCACCACTGTTACTCAACACAGAATTGGAAGTCTTAGCCTCTGCAATCAGACAACACAAAGAAATAAAAGGCATCCAAATCGGCCAGGAGGATGTCAAACTTTCACTCTTCACAGATGACATGATACTCTATATGGAAAACCTAAAAGATTCCACCAAAAAAACTGCTAGAATTGATTCATGAATTCAGCAAAGTTGCGGGATATAAAATCAATGCACAGAAATCGGTTGTATTCCTATACACCAAAAATGAAGTGACAGAAAGAGAAATCAAGGAATCAATCCCATTTACAGTTGCACAAAAAACCACAAAATACCTAGGAAAAAATGTAACCAAAGAGGCGAAAAACCTATACACTGAAAACTATAGAGCTTATGAAAGAAATTTAAGAAGACACAAAAAAATGCAAAAAAGAAAATTCCATGCTCCTGGATAGGAAGAACAAATATTGTTAAAATGTCGATACTACCCAAAGCAATCTACATATTCAATGTAATCCCTGTCAAAATAACATCAGCATTCTTCACAGAGGTAGAACAAACAATCCTAAAATTTGTATGGAACCAGAAAAGACCCCGAATAGCCAAAGCAATTTTGAAAAAGAAAACTAAAGCAGGAGGCATCACAATCCCAGACTTCAAGCTATACTACAAAGATGTAATCATCAAGACAATATGGTACTAGCACAAGAACAGACACTCAGATCAATGTAACAGAACAGAGAACCCGTAAATGGACCCACAAACATATGGCCAACTAATCTTTAACAAAGCAAGAAAGAATATCCAATGGAATAAAGACAGTCTCTTCAGCAAATGGTGCTGGGAAAACTGGACAGCGACATGCGGAAGAATGAACCTGGATCACTTTCTTACACCATACACAAAAATAAACTCAAAGTGGATGAAAGACCTAAATGTGAGACAGGAAGCCATCAAAATCCTAGAGGAGAAAGCAGCAAAAACCTCTTTGATCTTGGCCGCAGCAACTTCTTACTCAACACGTCTCCAGAGGCAAGAGAAACAAAAGCAAAAATGAACTACTCGGACCTCATCAAAATAAAAAGCTTCTGCACAGCAAAGGAAACAATCAGCAAAACTAAAAGGCAACCGACGGAATGGGAGAAGATATTGCAAATAACATATCAGATAAAGGGATAGTTTCCAAAATCTATAAAGAACTTATCAAACTCAACACCCAAAAAAGAAATAATACAGTGAAAAAATGGGCAAAAGACATGAATAGACGCTTCTGCAAAGAACACATCCAGATGGCCAACTGACATACGAAAAATGCTCAACATCACTCATCACCAGGGAAATACAAATCAAAACCACAATGAGATACCACTTACACCTGTCAGAATGGCTAACATTAACAACTCAGGCAACAACATGTTGGCGAGGATGCAGAAAAAGAGGATCTCTTTTGCATTGTTGGTGAGGATGCAAGCTGGTGCAGCCATTCTGGAAAACAGTATGGACGTTCCTCAAAAAACTAAAAATAGAACTACCCTATGACCCAGCAATTGCACTACTAGGTATTTATCCAAGGGATACAGGTGTGCTGTTTTGAAAGGACACATGCACCCCCATGTTTATAGCAGCACTATCAACAATAGCCAAAGTATGGAAAGAGCCCAAATGTCCATCGATGGATGAATGGATAAGAAGATGCAGTATATATATATATATATATACAATGGAGTATTACTCAGCAATCAAAAAGAATGAAATCTTGCCATTTGCAACTACGTGGATAGAACTGGAGGGTATTATGCTAAGTGAAATCAGTCAGTCAGAGAAAGACAAAAATCATATGACTTCACTCATATGAGGACTTTAAGAGACAAAACAGATGAACATAAGGGAAGGGAAACAAAAATAATGCAAAAAAAGGAAGGGGGACAAAACAGAAGAGACTCATAAATATGGAGAACAAACTGAGGGTTGCTGGAGGGGTTGTGGGAGGGGGAATGGGCTAAATGGGTAAGAGGCACTAAGGAATCTACTCCTGAAATCACTGTTTCACTATATGCTAACTAATTTGGATGTAAATTAAAAAAAAATAAAAAATAAAACAAGTTAAAAAAAATTTTTTTAATTAAAAAAATCTCTGTGTATTACTTTATCAATGTGCTTTTTATGAGTCTGGATAACTATAATTCAAATGGAAAATAAACAGTATTATATGCACAATCTTGTTCTAAATTGTATAACATAGATTATAAACCCCAAACTGGTTGACAAAAAGCCATAAAGTGTGAAGCTGAGGAATCTAGAAAAGTGTGGCCAGCAGCATCTCCATAGTACATACAGTAAATAAAACCCAACAGTTCAATGCAAATGGCAATCCACACTTAAAGGAGGGAACTATACAACAGGATGACAAGCTAATATCATGGCTTTGCACTTAGGAAAAGCCTTTGCACAGCAGTACTTTTCAATAGTATTTCACCACCTGAATACAGATGAGAATCATTTCCACTCCTAAAATTTATTTACCAGTTAAACAAATAAAACTCATTTACAAATACAGCCACACTATAATGTATAGGAAAGGAAGAAAAGGAGTCTTATTTATCTCCAGAAAAAAATTCAGATCCATTCATCTCAAGGGCTAACAAGTCAATTCCCAAAATGTAATTAAGAAAGGCCTCTTGGGGTACCTGGGTGGCTTTGTCAGTTAAGCATCTGGCCTTGGTTTTGGCTCAGGTCATTGTCTCACGTTTTATGGGTTCAAGCCCCGCATCATACTCTGTGCTGACAAGTGGGGAGCTTGCTTGGGATTCTGTCTCTCTCCCTCTCCTGCACTCACTCTCTCTGTCTCTCTCAAAATTAATATATAAACTTAAAAACAATTTTTTTTTTAAAAAAAGAACAGCCTCTTGAGTAATTCCTCACAGAACAGAAGTAATCGTTCCAAGATTATGCTGCTTCCTCCCACACAGAAAAGTTTCAGGCAACTTTGTTATTTTTTAAGGCAATTTTTAAAGGCAGGTCTTCTCAGCCGTAGCAATCTCTTACTCAACAATCCCCAAAGGCAAGGGAATTAAAAGCAAAAATGAATTACTGGGACCTTATGAAGATAAAAAGCTTCTGCACAGCAAAGGAAACAACCAACAAAACTAAAAGGCAACCAACAGAATGGGAAAAGATATTTGCAAATGACATATAGGACAAAGGGCTAGTATCCAAAATCTATAAAGAGCTCACCAAACTCCACACCCGAAAAACAAATAACCCAGTGAAGAAATGGGCAGAAAACATGAATAGACACTTCTCTAAAGAAGACATCCAGATGGCTAACAGGCACATGAAAAGATGCTCAACGTCACTCCTCATCAGGGAAATTCAAATCAAAACCACACTCAGATATCACCTCACGCCAGTCAGAGTGGCCAAAATGAACAAATCAGGAGACTATAGATGCTGGAGAGGATGTGGAGAAACGGGAACCCTCTTGCACTGTTGGTGGGAATGAAAATTGGTGCAGCCACTCTGGAAAGCAGTGTGGAGGTTCCTCAGAAAATTAAAAATAGACCTACCCTATGACCCAGCAATAGAACTGCTAGGAATTTACCCAAGGGATACAGGAGTACCGATGCATAGGGGCACTTGTACCCCAATGTTTATAGCAGCACTCTCAACAATAGCCAAATTATGGAAAGAGCCTAAATGTCCATCAACTGATGAATGGATAAAGAAATTGTGGTTTATATACACAATGGAGTACTACGTGGCAATGAGAAAGAACGAAACATGGCCCTTTGTAGCAACGTGGATGGAACTGGAGAGTGTGATGCTAAGTGAAATAAGCCATACAGAGAAAGACAGATACCATATGTTTTCACTCTTATGTGGATCCTGAGAAACTTAACAGAAACCCATGGGGGAGGGGAAGGAAAAAAAAAGAGGTTAGAGTGGGAGAGAGGCAAAGCCTAAGAGACTGTTAAAAACTGAGAACAAACTGAGGGTTGATGGGGGGTGGGAGGGAAGGGAGGGTGGGTGATGGGTAGTGAGGAGGGCACCTTTTGGGATGAGCACTGCGTGTTGCATGGAAACCAATTTGACAATAAATTTCATATATTGAAAAAAAAGGCAGGTCTTGCTTACTAAAGCTCCCTCTAACCAGGAATAAGTAGATGTTAAGACTATATTTGAAAACAGAATAACTAATCTTGTCTATGAGAGACAATAAAGCATAAAAGGGGATATTTGGACTGAGTCTTCAAAGATGGTAGGAGTTCACCAGGCCAAACAGAACTTTCTTGTCAGAGGGGACATGGTGCAGAAGACAGAGAAGTTATGACACTCACCTTGTTTGAAAAACACTGAATGATTCTTTATCTCCCATGGGATAAAGTAAAAGCATCCTAGAATGACTTTCACCACTCATTATTTATGTTCCTGACATCTCATGTCTTTCCTATTGCCCTTTTACTCATACTTGCAAACTTTGTACCTTCTTTCATAAACTGTGTGTCTTCTGCACGCTTTCCCATCTACCAAGAAAATTCTTTTTGGCCTGGTGAACTCCTACCATCTTTTCTTTTTAATGTTTTTTTTCAGTTTTTTGAGAGACAGAGAGACAAAGTGCAAGCACAGGAGGGGCACAGAGAGGGAGAATCAGAATCCGAACCAGGCTCCAGGCTCTGAATTATCAGCACAGAGCCTGACACGAGGCTCGAACTCAAGAACCACGAGATCATGACCCGAGCCGAAGTCAGAAGCTCAACTGACTGAGCCACCCAGGTGCCCCTAACTCCTACCATCTTTGAAGACTCAGTTCAAATACCCCCTTTTATTCTAGGATGTTTGTATTTTATCCCATGGGAGATGAAGAATTATTCAATGTTCTTTTTTGCTTTTCTTACAAAAAATTTTTTAATGTTTATCTATTTTTGAGAGAGAGAGAGAGACAGAGAGAGAGAGAGAGAGTACAAGTGGAGCAGGGGCAGAGAGATGAGGACAGAGGATCCAAAGCAGGGTCTGCACTGACAGCAGCCAGCACAACACAGAGCTCGAACTCTGCAAACCACGACATCATGACCAGAGCCAAAGTCGGATGCTCAACTGTCTGAGCCACCCAGGTGCCCCTCAATGTTTTCCAAATAAGGTGAGTGACATGCTCAGTATGTGTTTTACAACAACACCTGAGACCTATGTGCTATCAACCTATTTCTTTTTTTTTTACTGTATTGGGAAAAGTAAGAGTTTTCAGATTGTGGGCCTGTGGGAGGATGTTAAGGAAAGAAATGTGCAGACATATATGGGCAGGAGAGAAATAAAAAAGCCGTGCTCCTCAGTTGCTCCTCTGCAGTGCAGTAGGCTTGTAAGGTGTATGCAGAGGCTGTGTCCCATGTCCCAGGACTCAGGAATGCCAGCTATGCAACAGAGCTTAGCCATCTTCTGGCAGGAAGGACAGGCAAGTTTGTGCCAGACAAGGTTATAAGAAGCACAGGAGGTCTCGAGTGAGACATCGGTCACATTCATCAGAATTATTGTTCCATGTTCAGCTGTATATGTATAAGGACAGCTAACATGAGTTCACTGTACTGTTCTTGCGTCTTCTACGCGCATTAATTCATTTATCCCTCATAACAACCCTGTGAGTAGATACTGTTATCAATACCATTTCATAGATGAGCAAACTGAGACACATAAAAGTTAGGAAACTTGCCAAGGTCTCATAGCTAGTAAATAAAGGAACTGTTACTCTGATCTCGGACATTCTGGCCCTGGAGGCAGGACTGCAATGAAACTATAAAAATGAGCTTCGGCTTATGTCTTTGCCAGCTCAAGCTGATGCAACAAAATAACAAGACTGGACGACTTAAACAACATTTATTTCTCACCGTTCTAAGGACTGGTAAGTCCAAGATCAAAGTGCCAGCTGATCTGCTGTCTGATAAAAGCCCTCTTCCTGGATTGCAGATAGTCAACTTCTTGTTACATCTCCACATGGCAGAAAGAAAAGGAATTCCAAAATCTTCCTCTTCTGATAAGGACACTAATCTTATCATAGAGACCCCACCTTCATGATCTCATCTATACATAATTAACTCCCAAAGACCTACCTCCAAATACCACCACATTAGGGGTTAGGACTTCAACATGTGAAGTTGGGATGGGGGGTGGGGAAATAACACATTCAGTCCATAATAGCTTGCATGTTCTCTCAGAAGGAAACATCACAAAATTATTCTCTGTGACATATTGTACTCAATATATGGTATCTTAGGGGCGCCTGGGTGGCTCAATTGATTAAGCATCCGACTTCAGCTCAGGTCATGATCTCGCAGTTCATGAGTTCAAGCCCCGCGTTGGGCTCTATGCTGATAGCTCAGAGCCTGGAGACTGCTCTAGATTCTGTGTCTCCTTCTCTCTCTGCCCCTCCCCCACTTGTGCTCTGTCTCTGTCTCTGTCTCTCTGTCAAAAATAAACGTTAAAAAAATTATATATAAATATACATATATGTATAGAAGGAAGGAAGTAGACCACGATCTTGTCCTCTTGGACATAAATAATACATTCTGTAGGTCAGCACTGCCTAACTTTTCCAGTAGAGTAAAATTCTCAGACTGTTTTCTGAAAAAGTTGAGAGTGTCTGAAGAGAATTGGTTGAGGAGACATAGGGTAGAATGAAAACAAAGTATGAGGAGCAGTGGTAGACACAATGCAAAAAAAAAAAAATGTCTTCAGAGAGCAGGAATGATGTGGTCAGGTAATGGCTAAGGTAAGCCTTACAAGCCACATTGAAGTTACCCATAGGAAGGACATAGAGAGGCACTCCAGGTAGAGGATATGAGAAAGAGAATGGGCTAGGCAGACACAAAAGTAGGTTGATATGTTCAAAGACAATGGGCAAATCAACTAATTTCTAACATCTTCTAAAGTATTATATCCATTGTCCAATCTGTAGGCTGGACACTAATTCATAAAATTTTTTTAGTATGAATTAGGCCATCATAAATCCCCTTTCTGGCTTCCTCTGGGAGGACAGAGAGACAGATGGACATCTGGATGCACATATACATGTATTTTTGTCCTTAACTTTTTGGAATGTAAAATTAAGTAACGATGCTGTATCAGATGCAATTCAGGATGAGCCCAGATGTGGTCAGTTCCTAGGATGGGACACAAGAAGACAGATTCTTATATCCCTAATAAACAATCTGATGGGGGACATTCTTCCTATCCCTCAGAGTAATCCACTCTAAAAGGTAAATGGCAAGAGTACGTACAGCAAGAGAAATCAGAAAAAAAAAATTTGGTTTTGTGCTGTCTGAAGCTTACACTCTGCATTCTCACAGATGCTACAGTAATATGTAAGCTGTTAGGATTAAGTGGCTCCAGCTGGTGGTAATTAGAACTGGAGAGACTAGGGAGAGAGAGCTCAGGGTGGGGCAGTTGGAGAGAGCTCCATCATCCTTCTGGAAGAAGCTGGTTTTCTATTTCATTTGCCTCCAACCACCATGACCTCCCACTTCTCCCTCCTCATCTGTCCCCACTCACCCCACCCTGCTTCTCCATCAGCAATAAGGAGCTGGTGGCGCGACAAAATTAATCCAACCTGCCTTTTGTATCTGCTATGCTGTTTATGTTAACTCCTTGCCATTAACATGAAACGAGTTCTCTTTCATTCAATAAACATTACTAATTTAAGATATGCCAGGAATGGGGATAGTTGATGATGATATAGTAGAAGATAAAATAAATTGGCCTCTCATCACTGATTTCTAAATTCTAGTGGGTAATATTGACAAGTGAATGGTGTGATAAGGGCTGTAAAGGCAGAAATACAGGATACCACTGGAGCATGTAACCCTAGAAAACTGAAGCTCCAAGGAGGCTAGGGTGGGGTGGGGGTGGGAATAGGAGTGGGGTAGTGATTGTTCAGAGAACAGGGAATGAGTATACAAAGTCACAAAGAAGAGAGAAACACAGTCCAAACAAGGAAATGAAGAATAAACCAATATAACCAGAACATTCAGTGGAAAAGAAAGTCCTTGGTAGTGAGAAATATCTCAGACATAATAAGTTTGAGATGTGTGTGCAACACATAAGTGGAGACATCCAATAGACAGGGGTATATATGGCCCTGAGACCCAGAAGAAAGGTCAGGTTTAGACACAGCTTTCTCATCTCTCCAGTGACATTTTTCTTCCTCACAATACTCTTAAGAAATACATTAGTTCCAAGGCAATGAGAATACTTGCTGGTTTTTAAAGAATTGTCACTAATGTGGAGGAAGTTTGAGGTTAGAGGCACAAAATTATATTTTTCCTGCTGTTGTATTATCTTGCTTTAGAAGGCCTTCTTTTATTGATGGTCTACTCTGCAATCAATTGAAAACTGAATGAGGGCTCATCCTTTGTCTGGGCAAGTAGCTACAAACTTACTTCTTTATGCTAACAAAGGCTTTTATTTCCTTTGTTGAAAGTTCTTTGTCATCATTTTCTAACTATAATTGCTATTTACTCATTGATTTGAAAAACAGGATCCAGTGTTAGATTAATGCTAGAAAGTTAACATTCCCCAGATTGAAACTCTGTAGCACAAAACTATAAATAAAAACATTTTATATATACATTGTATTTTCATACGTCTCACATCAATTATAGGAAAAATAAGCATAAACATTTTAAATATTCTGACAAGTAAAAAATTTACAGACCAACAAAGAGATACTTATATTTTCTTTCCAAACCAGAGTCAAGATCTATCCAGTCTCCTTTGTCACATTAGAAAACGAACATCTATTTGCCTGTTAATAGTTGCAAACATCTTCTCATGTCTTTCCCAAGTTTTGGTAGCTTGAAGTACATATGACACCACCAACAATTACATTTTTAACTATATCTTTCTCATCCCTAAAACCCCCTACTTGTTTCCCATTGACCCAAGTTTCAAGAATTGTATCATCTTCCCCTTGTGAGTGCTAATCTTTACCTAGTTTTCTTTTCTGCTCTTTTTGTCCATCTTTTTTGCATCATGTCCCAGACTTTATTCATTGGATATGAAGCTACTTCACTTTTTAAAAGCTGGGTATACAATCATATAAATATAACAATCCAATGAAAAGAATTACAGATATTTAAACTATTAATTGTTAATCTTACTCATAAATTGATATTAAAACAGTGAAGCCCTTTTCAAAGGAAAGAAAAATAAAGACTGACCAAAGTTGGTATAATAAAGGTACTTGTTGATAAGCCATCACTTATTGATTTAATATTCACTTCTCTTATGAGAAGTGAAGCTTCTCTTCATAAGATTTTCACATCTTACATATGAAAAGAAAGCTGTAGGGTCCCCACTTTATTCTTTCCACTCATAAGTCTCGCACCCAGAGTAAACTTGAGCACATCCTGAAAAGCAACTAAGCTGTCCTTAGATGATGGCGCCACCTGGTGGCTAGTTTACACATCTGTTAAAGGCCATTTCTCTAAGTTCTTGGTCAGGCAGTGGCCTTTTTACAATTCCCTTCCCTACTCTTTTCCAATTCTTGTCCCATTATTTCATATAAATTTATCTTCCTCTTCCTACCTTCTCTATTCTCTGTTCAATTGGTGAGAAAAAAATGAATACACCTGCCTACTTGTGGCAAATAAGCATAAGAATACCAGATATATATTTGTATCAAAAAAAAAAAAAAAAAGAAAAAGAAAACCTATGAGATAGAAGACATGAAAAAATAGTAACAGGAGAAGTTTCACCAGGAATTTCCCTCTACTATCTCATAATTCCCTAATTTACTCAATTTTCTCAAGTACCAAAATGCAAAACAGAAAATCTTTCACCAAGTACTAGAATGACAGCAGGTTGCTTTCTCAGTATAAAGGAGCACAAATGCAGCTATGTCCCAGATGAGAGACTTTGGAATTCTGTAATCAGATTAGAGAATTTAACTGCCATTCTAACATTGTTCCTTTTAGGAACTGCATATTCTGCATTCAAATAGTTTTGAATTATGACCCTTCTATGTAGTGACTTCGTGTAATTCCAATTTAGCACACCATTTAGAAAAAAAGACAAAGTTGTTTCCACAGATACTCAAACAAGTGTAGTTAAAAGACTGGTCTGTAAAATGGGGATAATAAAACTTGGTTTATACAGGAAGAATTAGAGAAAATATTTTCAAGTAGCTAATAAGATATCTGATAACTACTAGTGTTGAATTTATTCTAACAGGTGGAATGATATGCTCTATGTTCATTTTAGGGTCATTTCCTTACCAGTAGTTGAAAACATATAAATCACAACTAACATTCCTAATAAGAAAAATAAGATGATTGACTTAAGTGACCTCTGAGTTTACATCTAGCTCTAAAAATATCCCACAATTCTGCAATGCTCAAAATCTGTCACAACTGCACACAAATCACAGAAACTCACCTTATAATCCAATATTGTCTATAATTTTGGGGCACAAAACAAAACAATTTTCCCCAAGGCATCACTCGTCATTTACAGATTTGTTTTTCTATTAGGCAGGTAGTTGGAAAACAGCCCTCATATTAACTGCATTTATATATAATGAGTTTTTGGTTTGAAGTTTGAAACACCTTGTGTGATGTTTTAATATCCACACAGTAACATAGTTCTGTAGGTTTGTACATACATTCCTAGGAAAATGTTTAAAAGCTGAATCTCTGAAAATCAAACAATAGGCATGTTGTAAAGGATTCCATCACCTTACAATATTATAAAATCCCTAATCATGGTTCTTGCAGGCAGGTGAAAATCTTGAAAGAGAGATAGTAGAAAGCAGACATGGTCAGAAAGAAGCTGCCAGCAAAGAGCCCAATACCCAAAACTCTGTTGGCTCAAGAAATTGAGGAAGATGAGGGAGGCATCCCCTACCCTACACCTCCCCAGAGGCAGACATTAGGAGCCCCTGAATTATTAACTCTATATTGTCCTTACCACCCATCTTTCGCCACCCCTTATACAAGGATACACAAGGAGGCTGGAAATGGGTCTGTCAAGGAGTAGTCTGTCCGTGCAGTTGCCATGGGAAAGAGCCAACTTCAGACACCTATGGGTTTAAGAACTCTGCCACTGAAAGGAAGGTCCATCATGTAAAAACTCAAAATCCTCATTAGCCAGATGATGTTTATCCAAATTCAACACCCAAAAGACCATTTAGGAGAGTTCACATAAAATGTGAACATAGGAGCTCACCACTTTAATTGAGTCACTGAGACCCTCTTTCCCCTCACATGCACATCCAGCTGGAAAATTAATTGGATCCTTAATTCCTGTGGTTTTTGATCCCACTTTGTTAAGTTACCTCACTGAAAACCTATGGCAAGAGCCTCTCCCGCCCAGCTGGCTGAGGCCCTATCTAGCACTAGCTTCCTGCATGTCCTAGGAACCTGAGGTTGTCTAAGAGCTTGACCTGGACAAGCTAACCCAGTTGTCCCTTCCATATGGGCTACACTGCTAGAAAACAACTCCCTTTATTTTGGGATACTCCAGTTAAAGGAAATTCCTTCCAGCCACCATCTGCCTAAAGGATCGCTCAGGCACTGCCTTTCTCAGGAGGGCCCCTCATGCAGTTATACAATCTCTGTACAGCCCTCACCCTCACAGGTCTCTGTTCAACTTCCTGAAGACAATTATATAATATAAATATACTGACCAAAAGCACTGTACACAATAAATATTCTTAATGGTGGGACTGTGGGGGAGGGAAAGTATAACCAAAGTATTTGAAATTGACTGAAACAATTAACTCAAATCCAGTAAAAATGGAAGAATTCTTCCATACCTTGCAGTCAATGGTGAACCACCACTGGAAGATTATTTAAGGTGCTTGAAAAGACACAGATGGGCTGAGGTCTCCTGGACCCACAAAGACTCTAAGGTTCTTACTGGACCCTCCATATGTAGATAAACAATCACAGAGAACTCCAGGATGGGCAGCAAGTATTCTATAAAGGTAAAATCACATAATTTCTTTCATAATACGAAAGCAGGAATTTTAAAGACCATGAAAATCACAATCCAGAATGGACAAAAGATCCATCCTTGAGAAGATTAAGTTTCCAAAAGCTATAGATCCTCCCTTAATCCCCCAGCATGGAGCACATCTACATATTTGTTGAGCATCTTCCTCCCTGGTCCTAACACCTGTATCCCAGAGAAACAGAAAATAGCTGGCCTCCAGTAGCATTTCTATTACAAGCCATTTGACTCCTTTTTGGTGTACGTCTGCCAAACTCATAGTTAAAAGCACTGATCAAAGAAGATGGTTACTGGATACATGGAACCAAGGACTAAAGATAGAAACTTTGACCTGAAAGACTCATATTTTCAATCGAAGACAAAGCATTGACCATGTTGTCACCTCTATAAATAATCCCAGGCTGTTACAATGAAACTTTTCATACTAAAAGGCCCTACCAGAATAGAATAAAGACCACCAATTCAAGTATTTCTTATGACTGTTGCTTTTATTTATTTTTTATGTATTTATTTTTTAATATAATTTATTGTAAAGTTGGCTACCATACAGTGTATACAGTGTGCTCTTGGTTTTGGGGGCAGATTCCCATGATTCATCACTTACATACAACACCCAGTGCTCCTCCCAACAAGTGCCCTCCTCGATACCCATCACCCATTTTCCCCTCTCCCTATAACTGTTGCTTTTAAATTGGATTTACATTATGATATTTGCTACAAAGTAAATCCATAAAGGCAGGAGTCCTTGTCTATTTTGTTCAGTGATATACTTCCTATGTGCTAGACACTGTAGTTTCTATTTATTATGTGTTATTATGTCTTAGAAAAACTGATATTAGAGGAAGAAAAAAATCACAGGAAATCTTGTTCCCAGTCTTGTAAGGGTTCATGTAAGAAACATGAACTATTCAGTAAATCTGTATATTAAAATAAATTACAAATATCTATATAACTTAAGTAGAAGCAAAAGAGATATTCAAAGGATTAGCTATTAGCTAGATATTTATTGTTAAAATGTGAACTGCATTTATTCATTGAGAGAAATAAAAAAGAAATGAAGCAAGATGAAGCAGATGCACACAAGTTACATTTAAATTTGCTCACAAAAATTACCCTATTGTTCTATAACAATAAGCAATAACCACCCACAGGCACAATCTTCCAAATGCATTCCACTAATGAATTCTTAAAGGAACACAGTAAAACTAGTCAAGTTTTCATATCATCTAGACATACCAAATCAATTTCATCCTTATCTCATTAATCTCAACTTCAATACCTAGAAATCTCAAATTTCAGGGTACATCAGAACCACCTGGAAGATTTGATAAAACACAGATTGTTAGGTGCCATTCCAGAGATCTGGTTTAGTATGCCTTGGGTGGGGATCACTAATTTGCATTTGTAGTAAATTCCCAGGTAATCCTGATGCTGCTGGATCCTAGGACCACACTTTGAGAACTTCTGCCCTAGAATATTCATTTCTCAGCACAAAGTCATTTTCAAAATATCAGACCCCAGTAAGTCATCCTTAGACCTCTGTATTTGATTATATGAATAGCAGGTCACATGTGAAAGAGGCTAAAATCAGCTTATTTATATACGCTTTAGGTAAATCTGATCTTCCCAAAGTGTCTTTTGCTAAAATAAATTCTTCAAAGAACTTCATTTCTATCCTTTTTTTAAGCATATTTGAATTGAGATAAATTCCTTCTAACATATAGTACATTACCTTGAGTTTTGAGATCTTTTAAATGCTTACTCTATGTCTTTTTGAAGTCATGTAATCTTAATGCAGCTAAACATTTTCACCTTAAGGACTCAGAGGAAATTTTACTTTAGAACATCAACTACTCTAAACATTGTAGAACAAATTGCCCTTGGCTTCTTTACGGAGAACTTCATGTAATGTATGAGTTCCTTAGAAGACAGAAATCTGTAAACCAAAATAATATGAAGCAGTAAAATATTAAAGACTTAAGATACAAGTAGTCATTTACTTTAAAAGTAAATTCAGGGGCGCCTGGGTGGCTCAGTCGGTTGAGCAGCCAAACTTCGGCTCAGGTCATATCTCGCGGTCTGTGAGTTCGAGCCCCGCGTCGGGCTCTGTGCTGACAGTTCAGAGCCTGGAGCCCGTTTCAGATTTTGTGTCTCCCTTTCTCTGACCCTCCCCCGTTCATGCTCTGTGTCTCTCTGTCTCAAAAATAAATAAACGTTAAAAAAAATTAAAAAAAAAAAAAGTAAATTCATTTACTTTAATAAAAATACTTTTAAACAGAAAAACTTATTTGAGTGTTTTGTTAATATTGAAGACTCTCACTTCTGAAATATTTAACAAGTTTGTATGGATGCCAAACAGAAACAGAATTACCCCTATGCCAACTCACTGCAGGATCTCCTCTAAGGAGAAGTCTGACTTATCTTGTAGGAAATGCCTGACTGAAAGTCACAATGCTATTTTGTTCCCCACAGTCAGAAACCCCCAAACTTTTTGTAATTGTGTAGATCTTATTCTATAAGAGTAGCAACTCTTATACTATGATGAATATGCAGGTTCATTTACAGGATATATCACTGTTTATTTCTCTCAGGAATTTTTTAAACCAAGTACCCCTGAATTTCTTATGAACGACTCTAATAACTCCCAAGACAATATTCATCTCAAGAATTGCCATTTATCTATACATAAAAGTCAGCTGCATCAGCTATTTACAAGGTGAGTTCCCAACTACACATTCAACATTCAAAAGTTCATCTAATTATTATGTCAGCAGAAAGAATTAGAAATCCAAACCTGGCCAAATTATTAGAGTGGTCTTTGTGATTAAAGTGGCCAGTGAGTTATTTGATCATTTGCTGATGGTGGTTGGTTCAAAAAGCACTAATTGTTTAGTCTATAGTACATTCTTAAGAAGTTTCAAACTTAATGAACTAGAACATTAGCTAGACATGCTGGCTAACAAAATTACTTAAAACATCTTTGAACAACCCTGAAAAGTCAGGTTAAATGCACAGACTATATAATCTAGTGGTTCTCAACCTTGTCTACATGTTGAAATTACCTGTGAAGTTTTATTAAAAAAAATTTTTTTTTCAACGTTTTTTATTTATTTTTGGGACAGAGAGAGACAGAGCATGAACGGGGGAGGGGCAGAGAGAGAGGGAGACACAGAATCGGAAACAGGCTCCAGGCTCCGAGCCATCAGCCCAGAGCCTGACGCGGGGCTCGAACTCATGGACCGCGAGATCGTGACCTGGCTGAAGTCGGACGCTTAACCGACTGCGCCACCCAGGCGCCCCCTGTGAAGTTTTAAAAAACACTTAAGATTTTTATTTAATTGATTTATAAGTAACTTAAATGTGATTCTGATGTATAATCAGAACAACTGACCTCACTGAGAAAATTACCAGAGGATATTTATCAATCAAAATCTTCTATTTTCCTTAAATATCAAAATGAATAATTATCTCTAATAATTTCTATAATTGGATTAAATTGGTTTATTCTCCTATGCTCTCCAAACCAAGACACTTTTGAAAGTGAAGGAGGTTACTATTTGTGATTGGTCCAGGATAGTAAGGATAAACCAGGACTGTCACAGGCAAAATAATGGAGCATATGGTCACTCTACTTAGAGAAGGGTTACTGAATTTTTTTTAAAGTATGTAATTTGTATTTGGGATTTTTTTATACAGTGTACAGTTATATATGCTAGGAAATTTTGAGGTTTTTAATAATAGAAACAGTTCAAATAACACTTAAAAGGTTAACATTTAGATTCTCAATCCACTGGATAAATGCCTATTTACTTAGGATCATGTGTAAAGAGAAGATTTTTAGACTAAATTAAGATTTGCTGGAAGAGCAAACTAAAATAGTAGAGATAATATTTTAAATATCATTAATTTTCTGTGCCAACCCCATTTCAGTGGATAATCACATGCAATAATGCTGACTCTCAAAAATGGTAGATTAAAATAATTCATTTCTGTTTTTAATTAAAATTGAGGAAGTAGGAACTAATAATATAATGCGTGTCAGAGCTGCAAGTGTGCAGCATCAAAGATAAGAAGGGGATTGCAACCAGGGTTTGCTTCTTGAGTTCCTTAAAAATTCACAAGGAAAGCAGGGAGAATGGAAGCTGGTGGCTGCCCACAGGCACATGATGACATACAAAGCAGCTCTTTTCTTAGCTGAGTTGCCAGAAACCATTCCCTTGATCCTCTAATCATCCAAGGTCACCAGCAACATTGTCCCGTGCATATTGTCCAGGACAGCCTCTGCTTCCTCTGTGGGATCGGATGGATACATCAACTTTGGGCATTTTTAGTTGTAATCTCTAATAGCAGGTCTTATGCTAACTGGGCTTGAATGTCCTGTTCTCACAGGAACTTAAATGAAAGGGTCACAGATACCTGAAAAAAAAAAATTTAGAAACAAGATACTGCTCTATAAATAAATCCCACCAGATCTCAAGATAAGATTGACTTACTGTTCCTCCACGCCCTTCCTGAATTTCTGATGTCCTTAAAGTACAAGGAATAATTGCCTGTTTCCTTATTTTACAAAAAGTGACAAGAGGGTTATCAGGATGCTCTTTTCTGCACAGATTATGGATATCTGTAACCCAGTGCAAATCTCACTTTATAAAGGCTTTAACCACATGCACCAGAACTATTTCCATTTATTGCTCTATTCTAGGACTATAATTGTGAAATTGAGTTCCATGAAGACTTTGTTCATAGCCAGAAATTTAAACGATAGATTTTAAGAGCATTTCAGGTGACAGAAAACAGTCTAATCTTAAAAAGACAAAATCTCATACAGAAATTTTAACTTGCATCCCAGCACCATGTAGCCCTTAAAGAGGCTCTCCTAAAATGCATGCTTCATATCACTATGTGCTTGAAATGTTCATTAGAGATTGCCTAGAACAATAGTTTCCTCATAAATATTTTTGGGGAATGTTGAATTAATGAAGTTAAATGGATTTTACCACAACCCCTTCTTCAAGGTCTAAAATGCACTATGAATTTCAATGAAAATTAATAGAGGATACGTGTTTTCACAAAATTATGAGGTCATGAACTCTTTTTTTTGTTAGGAAAGTTCATGGAGTTCATGGAAAGTTTAGCAGTCTAAAAAATATACTGTTAGGGGCGCCTGGGTGGCTCAGTCAGTTGAGCATCTGACTTCAGCTCAGGTCATGATCTCACAGCTTGTGAGTTCGAGCCCTGCTTTGGGCTCTGTGCTGACAGCTCGAAGCTTGGCGCCTGCTTCAGATTCTGTATCTCCCTGTTTCTCACTCACTCTCTCTCTCTCTCTCTCAAAAATAAATAAACATTTAAAAAAATGTTTAAGAAAATAAAGATAAAATAAAAAATATAATGTAGCTTCATCATAGTCAATATATAGATCTTTTTTATCAAGCATCTTTCCTTAACTTCCCTGGTGCAACTTAGACAAACCACTTTTGTTCCCAACTTTGTAAAAACTGAGAATATTAACTACCAACCAAAAAGTTTATAGCCAGCAATGTATCCTTTAATAAAGAAAGTAAAATATAGATATCAACAGACAAATAAAAACTAATATTGACAGAAAACTTTCTAAAAAAGAAATTAAAAGGTATTATTTAGGGAAAATAAACCCCAGATAGAAGTGCAGAGGTTCAAACATAATTAATAGCAATAAAAAAGGTAAACATAACGGGAAAATTGAGAGAAGTCAATGAAGTTAAAATATACTAAAATCCTTGCATTGTCCCAGAAGTGGTAAAAGCACAAACTTAAATTAGACTTTAAATGAAAGATTCATGTTATAATATTTCTATTTCTAAGTAAAAGAAAAGTAAAAAAGTATATAACTAGTAAGATAGTAAGAAAAAAGTTATAAAAAATACTTAATACAAAGGGAGGCACAAAAAAGTTAAAAGGAATTTAGCAATAAATGGTACAAGTAAAAAATATATACTAAGACAAAAAATTAAACCCAACTATATCAATAATTACAATAAATGTAAATGGGCTAAGTCATTCAATTAAAAAACAAAAAATATATCATATTAGACTTCAAAAAAACCACAAATATTTGCTGCTTACAAAAGAGACATCTTATACATAAGAATTTAAAAACAAGAGTACAATGGTGGAAATATATGTACCATGCAAACATTAGCCAAAAGAAAACTTATAACACTTATATACTATTATATCAGTAAATCAATCAATAAAGTAGACCTTAATGCAAATATTACTAAAGATAATATATATGTATTATATAATACCTAGCATATATACGACAAAACAAAATTGACAATATTAAAAGAAGAAATGGACAAATCCATAATAGTGGGAGATTTTAACACACTTCTAGCAGTTGTTGATAGGAGGGGCAGACATTAAATTAGAATATAAAAGATTTGAAGAATACAATTAACAAATTTGACCTAATTGATATTTTTAACAATGAATGCAAAGGTGAAAGAATACATTTTTGTCAAGTGCACATGGAACAAAAAAATATGCAAAAGAAATGAGACATAGTACTTTAAAAAAATCATTATGCCTTATCTCCCACCATGTAAATGAAGTCACAGTCCCCATCCATATGGGTATTTTTAAATACTATAGGACACGGACAGAGGAAGAAGATAGCGGCGTAGGAGGACGCTGGGCTCACCGGGCGTCCTGCTGATCACTTAGATTCCACCTACACCTGCCTAAAGAACCCAGAAAACCGCCAGAGGATTAGCAGAACGGAGTCTCCGGAGCCAAGCGCAGACGAGAGGCCCACGGAAGAGGGTAGGAAGGGCAGAGAGGCGGTGCGCGCTCCAGGGACTGGCGGGAGGGAGCCGGGGCGGAGGGGCGGCTTGCCGGCCAAGCAGAGCCCCCGAGTCTGGCTGGCAAAAGCGGAGGGGCCGGACGGACTGTGTTCCGACAGCAAGTGCAACTTAGCATCTGGGAGGTCATAAGTTAACAGCTCTGCTCAGAAAGCGGGAAGACTGGAGGACAAAGGGAGGGAGAGCTGCTGAGCCCCCGAACGACAGAGCTCAGTTTGGTGGGGAACAAAGGCGCTCGCCAGCGCCATCTCCCCCGCCCATCCCCCAGCCAAAATCCCAAAGGGAACCAGTTCCTGCCAGGGAACTTGCTAGCTCCGCGCACACACCCAACTCTGTGCTTCTGCGGAGCCAAACCTCCGGCAGCGGATCTGACTCCCTCCCGCTGCCACAGGGCCCCTTCTGAAGTGGATCACCTAAGGAGAAGCGAGCTAAGCCTGCCCCTCCTGCCCCCGTGCACCTTGCCTACCCACCCCAGCTAATACGCCAGATCCCCAGCACCACAAGCCTGGCAGTGTGCAAGTAGCCCAGACGGGACACGCCACCCCACAGTGAATCCCACCCCTAGGAGAGGGGAAGAGAAGGCACACACCAGTCTGACTGTGGCCCCAGCGGTGGGCTGGGGGCAGACATCAGGGCGGACTGCGGCCCCCGCCCACCAACTCCAGTTATACACCACAGCACAGGGGAAGTGCCCGGCAGGTCCTCACCACTCCAGGGACTATCCAAAATGACCAAACGGAAGAATTCCCCTCAGAAGAATCTCCAGGAAATAACAACAGCTAATGAACTGATCAAAAAGGATTTAAATAACATAACAGAAAGTGAATTTAGAATAATAGTCATAAAATTAATCCCTGGGCTTGAAAACAGTATAGAGGACAGCAGAGAATCTCTTGCTACAGAGATCAAGGGACTAAGGAACAGTCACGAGGAGCTGAAAAGCGCTTTAAACGAAATGTAAAACAAAATGGAAACGACGACGGCTCGGACTGAAGAGGCAGAGGAGAGAATAGGTGAACTAGAAGATAAAGTTATGGAAAAAGAGGAAGCTGAGAGAAAGAGAGATAAAAAAAAATCCAGGAGTATGAGGGGAAAATTAGAGAACTAAGTGATACACTAAAAAAAAATAATATACGCATAATTGGTATCCCAGAGGAGGAAGAGAGAGGGAAAGGTGCTGAAGGGGTACTTGAACAAATTATAGCTGAGAACTTCCCTGAACTGGGGAAGGAAAAAGGCATTGAAATCCAAGAGGCACAGAGAACTCCCTTCAGACGTAACTTGAATCGATCTTCTGCACGACATATCATAGTGAAACTGGCAAAATACAAGGATAAAGAGAAAATTCTGAAAGCAGCAAGGGATAAACGTGCCCTCACATATAAAGGGAGACCTATAAGACTCGTGACTGATCTCTCTTTTGAAACTTGGCAGGCCAGAAAGGATTGGCACGATATCTTCAGTGTGCTAAACAGAAAAAATATGCAGCCGAGAATCCTTTATCCAGCAAGTCTGTCATTTAGAATAGAAGGAGAGATAAAGGTCTTCCCAAACAAACAAAAACTGAAGGAATGTGTCACCACTAAACCAGCCCTACAAGAGATCCTAAGGGGGATCCTGTGAGACAAAGTACCAGAGACATCGCTACAAGCATAAAACATACAGACATCACAATGACTCTAAACCCGTATCTTTCTATAATAACACTGAATGTATATGGATTAAATGTGCCAACCAAAAGACATAGGGTATCAGAATGGATAAAAAAACAAGACCCATCTATTTGCTGTCTACAAGAGACTCATTTGAGATCTGAGGACACCTTTAGATTGAGAGTGAGGGGATGGAGAACTATTTATCATGCTACTGGAAGCCAAAAGAAAGCTGGAGTAGCCATACTTATATCAGACAACCTAGACTTTAAATTAAAGGCTGTAACAAGAGATGAAGAAGGGCATTATATAATAATTACAGGGTCTATCCATCAGGAAGAGCTAACAATTATAAATGTCTATGCGCCGAATACCGGAGCCCCCAAATATATAAAACAATTACTCATAAACATAAGCAACCTTATTGATAAGAATGTGGTCATTGCAGGGAACTTTAACACCCCACTTACAGAAATGGATAGATCATCTAGACACACAGTCAATAAAGAAACAAGGGCCCTGAATGATACATTGGATCAGATGGACTTGACAGATATATTTAGAACTCTGCATCCCAAAGCAACAGAATATACTTTCTTCTCGAGTGCACATGGGACATTCTCCAAGATAGATCATATACTGGGTCACAAAACAGCCCTTCATAAGTTTACAAGAATTGAAATTATACCATGCATACTTTCAGACCACAATGCTATGAAGCTTGAAATCAATCACAGGAAAAAGTCTGGAAAACCTCCAAAAGCGTGGAGGTTAAAGAACACCCTACTAACGAATGAGTGGGTCAACCAGGCAATTAGAGAAGAAATTAAAAAATATATGGAAACAAACGAAAATGAAAATACAACAATCCAAACGCTTTGGGATGCAGCGAAGGCAGTCCTGAGAGGAAAATACATTACAATCCAGGCCTATCTCAAGAAACAAGAAAAATCCCAAATACAAAATCTAACAGCACACCTAAAGGAAATAGAAGCAGAACAGCAAAGACACCCTACACCCAGCAGAAGAAGAGAAATAATAAAGATCAGAGCAGAAATAAACAATATAGAATCTAAAAAAACTGTAGAGCAGATCAACGAAACCAAGAGTTGGTTTTTTGAAAAAATAAACAAAATTGACAAACCTCTAGCCAGGCTTCTCAAAAAGAAAAGGGAGATGACCCAAATAGATAAAATCATGAATGAAAATGGAATTATTAAAAAAATTATTATTCACAAACAATACAGTTGCACACATTAAAACATACAATCTACAGATGAATTATAGAATTTGCATAAATAAGATTGCCAGATACAAAGTAAATATACAAAAATCAATGATTTTTATATATATTAATTACAAGCAGTATATGAATTTTTTTTAAGACACTATTTGCAATAATACCAAAAAAAGTGCCTAGGAATCAATTTAACAAAAGATAAAATAAGACCTATAAACAAAAAAACTAAATTATATTGGGATAAATTAAAGAAACTCTAAGTAAATTGACTAATATACTATGTTCAAAATCAATATTGTTAGAATGTCATTTCTCCCAAAATTCATCCACAGGTTCAGTAAAACCCCATTCAAAATCCTAACAGTTTATTTTGTGGAAAATGATAAGTTGATTTTAAAATCATATGGAAATAAAAATGGCCAATGTAACCAAAAAAAACTCTTGACATGGGAAAACTTAGTCTACCAGATGGCATACATAACTTATTGTAAAGCTATACTAATTAAGACAGGGTAGAATTGGTACAAGTATAGACATATATAGAACAGAATAGAACAGGATACAATAGAAAAAGGAATACAAAGTAGAATACTAAAATAGATCCATATATCTGTGGACACTTGAATGATACCAAATGGAATATTTATAGCAGTGGGTAAAATGACTAACTTTTCAAGAAAAATTATGCAAGATCAACTGACTATACATAGAGGAAAAAATGCAATTTGACCCCTTTGTCACACTTCACAGAAAAAAAAATTCTGTATTGGGTGGACTGAAGATCTAAATGTGAAAATAAAGAATAAAACTGAAAAGTAATAGATTAATAGTATATTCTTGACTTTTAGGTAGAGAAATATTTCATAAACATGATACAAAAAACACTGACAATAAAAGGAAATTTGAAAAATTATACTACATTAAAATTAAGAATTTCTACTCATCAAAACACACACAAGTGTAAAAAGTCAAGTCATGGGGAAAGATATTTGCCAAACATAAAACCGATGAAAGGAAATTGAAAACTAGAAAGAAATTTGACCAGGTTCTTCACAAAGATGAAAATCTAAACAGCCTATAATTTTTTTTTTTAATGTATGACCTTATTTACTTAGTACTTATCTTAAAATGATGATGGCTAATACCAATTGAAGCATTTGCAAAATACCATTTAGATCCAATATTAGTATACTAAATAAAAGTATCACAGAACCTGATATTTATGGCATCAAGTTATAAAGAAGTTTAATTCAAAAATAAATAAATAAATAAATAAATAAATAACCCATAAACTTTTCAAAACAGATTTAACTTGATGGTTAATTTTGTGCATCAACTTGACTGGCCACAGGTTTCCCAAATTAAACATTATTTCTCGACCTGACTGTAATAGTGTTCTTGAATGAAATTAACATTTGAATTGGTGGGCTCACTAGACTGCCCCCAAAGTGGGTGGGCATGATCCAACCCCTTGAGGGCATGAATAGGAAAGATGGAGGAAAGACAAATCTACTCATTTTTCCTGCCTCTGCTTTGGCTAGGACATTTCCTCTCACCTCTGGCCCTCATACTGTGATTTACAAACTCTTCTGGTTCTCAGGCCTTCAGAAGCAGACTGAATAACACCACTGGCTTTCCTGGGTCTCTAGCTTACAGAGGGCAGAGTGTGGGACTTAGCCTCCACAATTACATGAGCCAATTCCTCATAAAACATAAATATAAATAAATAATATATATATTTATGTATAATAAAAATAAAAATAAATGTATGTTTAGACATATTTGAATATAAATATTATATTATAAACATACTAAAGATATATATATATATCTTATTCTATGTGCCCTACTGATTCTGTTTTTCTGGACAACCCTGACTGATATATTAACCTTACCAGTAATCAAGAGAATGCAAATTAAAACACATTTTTTTTTACTGTTTATTTATTTTTGAGAGAGAGAGAGAGCGTACGTGCACACTTGAGCGCGCACAAGTGGGGGAGGGGCAGAGAAAGGGAGACAGACTCCAAAGTGGGCGCCAGGCTCTAAGCTGTCAGCACAGAGCCTGACGTGGGGCTTGAACTCACAAACCATGAGATCATGACCTGAGCCAAAGTCAGACACTGAACCAACTGAGTCACCCAGGCACCCCGAGAACACAAATTAAATTTGCAAGATCTACACATTCAAAGGAAGATCTAAAATTTAAGACTATCAATCCCAAATCTAGAATTTGGACCAATGGATACCCCAAATACATATACAAAAATTTTCATAGCAGCAGTATACTTAAGAGCCTCAAACTGAAACCAACCCTAATGTTATTAACAGTAGAATCCATGCATAATTGTTGTTTCATACAAGAGAATACCAGACAGCTACTAAGGTGAAACAACTACAAGTAAATGAAACAACATGAATAAATGTTATAATACTGAGTGAAAAGAGTTAAATACAAAATACATACTATATGACTTCACTCACATAAAGTCCAAAAACAAGCAAGACTACTCTATGGGCTTAGTTCTCCTAAGGGAGTTTAGTCTTATTTAAAAGAGCAAAAGGTCTACAGAAGGGGCATGAGGAAAGCTTCTGGAGCACTGGTAATGGTCCAGCTCTTAACCTGGATAATGATTACATGTATGGTCACCTAATGATAATTCACTAAGCTCTAAACTCTTGATTTGTGCTTTTTCTGTATTTTGCTATATTTCACTAATTTTTTTTAAAATATAAATAATGTTTTAAAGGTACTCAAAAATAATAAATTATGCCTAAACTAATTCCTAAAATCTCAGTTTAATTTCAGTCTGTGGCTGGCTTGTGAGAGAAGCAATAAGTAAAAAAAAGATAATAAAAATATATAGTACATGAGAAATCTGTATAATTGCCATGATTTCAGTGGGTCACCAAAAGCTTTCAGTTGCTATTAGTTGTGATTATCTGATTGTGCTGTTAAAATAAGACCTAATACTAGTAAAAATACCCAGCTGTTAAGTATTTTGAGAGACATGCAATAATTTAAATTATCAGACAAGAATCTCAATGTAAAATTCATAGATTTTAATAAGTTGAGGAGAGAATAAATTATTTGGAATCCTTTCCTAACATGATAGAATGTTGGATTTGGAAGCAACATGAGAGATTTACCTACTCAGTCCGACAGATAAAAAAACCTTACACCTGCAGAGATATAATAAGTGGTCAAGATCAAAGTCATACCTGCGGAAGGAAAGCTGGGAAAACAACTCACATCTATTCCAAGTGCAGAGCATTTTCTATTTCTCCAGGGTGCCTTCCTACCACACCTGCTTTTGGTTGTTATGGTTGGGAAATTTTTTTTCCTCAAACCTAAGAATATTTAGAGTACAGAGTTGTGCAACTTTCCTCTTGACTTAATCTTAAGAACAGGGTCTAAATTTTTGTTTTAATGTAATGGCCTTTGTACCCCATTCTCACAGCACTTCTGCCAGAATGTATACCTTTGCAAATGCAGCAAATGTTATTATTTAGATATTAACTCACTGCTTACCTTCTAAATTCAGTTTTTAGAAGACAGTATAATTCCTAAGTAGGTAAGGACACATACTTAGAAAAGTACCAGCTGCCCGGTAAGCATATATCCACCTTTTATATCCAGGGCCTCTGAGTTTCCAAATTGACCTAAGGAAATGGTGATGACGATGGATGTTCCTCTGTAGAGGAAATCTGCAATAATAATTCCACTTCAGTTCTCCATACATTTTTCTTTCCATTATGTCTATTAGCTGGAAACCATGGAAGCATATATCACAGAGACACTATAGGAAAAACAAATCTGAAACATACACTTTGAAACACATTAGTAAAAATGATGCCCCCTTTTTTTGATGCCACTTTCAATAACTATTATACTCTGATTATTTTTAACAGATAAGTTATCACGCCCATAATTTTATGCCTATAAAAAGTTTTTCCTACAGTCAAGTACCAAATAGTAGAGTTGATACTGAGTTCACATATTATAAATGTCTATAAGGTTAATAAAGAACATCCAGTGTATTTCCCTAGAAGCATCTTTAACATTAATCATTTGTACAAAACAAAATATTTATTATGCATAAGTATCTCTGGGAGCATTCATAAAAACCTGGCAATAATGGTTGCTTATGAGAAGGGAAAAGCAAAGACTTATTTTTATTCCATTTTGTACTGTTTGAGTATTATTTCCTATTTTAAAAGAATTAGGGGAGCCTGGTGGCTCAGTCAGTTTAGCATCTGACTCTCGATTTTCGCTCAGGTCATGATCTCAGGGTCGTAGTATCAAGCCCTGCATAGTGCTCTGCACTGAGTGGAACCTGCTTAAGATTCATTCTCTCCATCTCTCTCTCTCTCTCTCTCTCTCTCTCTCTCTCTCTCTCTCTCTCTCTCTCTTTGCTCCTCTCCCCTACTTGCAAGCTCGCCCTCTCTCTTTAAAATTTATTTAATTTGTTTTAATGTTTATTATTGAGAGAGAAAGAGACAGAGCATAAACAGGGGAGGGGCAGAAAGAGAGGGAGACACAGAATTCGAAGCCGGTTCCAGGCTCTGAGCTGTCAGCACAGAGCCTGACATGGGGCTCAAACTCACAAACTATGAGATCATGACCGGAGCCAAAGTCAGATACTTAACCGAATGAGCCACCCAGGTGCCCCTCTCTAAATTTTGTTTTTAAAACACCACTTTTAAAAAAATTAAAAAGTAAAAATAATTAAATATGATTAAGGAAGGCCACACCTGTTTACAACTTTATTTTACACTTAAAAAAATAATAAAATATCTTTGTATTTCCCCATCACCCCTTCAACCACTTCCCCCTCCCCAAACACACACATACAAAAGACTATGATTTCCTAATAAATACGTTTTAGCATTGAGACTAATTTTCAAAAGGGCAGAGAAAACAATCAAATACTCCCCTATACCCACCTTTTCTCCCAGAGCCTCTTTAGATAGTATCTCCTTTTAGACACTCAAAATATGAAAATTTAGGACTTACATCCCTATCCTAGACAATAAGGCCACTAACTCCTCTCTCTGCCCCAAAACCAGCTAACTTTAGGGACTCTGGGAGGCACTCAGCTATTTCCCCATCAAAAGGGAGTTACTATCATATTCTCTTAAGGACACTCAGAGTGATTCTGTGGGATCTATAATGCTAGAGGCGAAAACTGTGACACCCTTGGATTGTGACCAGCTTCTCACTTCTGACCCTGGAGGTGGTGTGAGTTACTCAGTTGGAGGACCAGAGCCATTCGGTCACATTTCTCAGTTTATTTACACTAATTTATCCATAGCCATGGAGCATTAGATCTCAGTCTCCATTTTGCTCCACCCAGATTAGTGGAAGACATCAACCTAGCAAAATGTTACTGCTTTCAATACTCAAAGTAAGCTATGTCATCCAATCTACCACCAATAAAACTAATAGATTCACTCTCTACTTGCATATTCCGTTTCTTACTTTTCAATTATTTTTCAAGATAACACATTCATTTGATTTATATATTTTTAACTTATTTACTTAAATTCAAGTTAGTTAACATACTGTATAGTATTGGTTTCAGGAGTAGAAGCCAGTGATTCATCATTTTCATATAATACCTGGTGCTCATCCCAACAAGTACCCTCCTTAGTGCCCATTACCCATCTAGCCCATCTTCTACCCACCACCCTTCCAGCAACCCTCAATTTGTGATGAATGGTTAAAGACTTTGTGATATATATATATATATATATATATATATATATATATATATATACACACACATATATATGATATATATATCATATATCATATATATGATATATATATGTGTATAAGTATACACATATATATACACACATATGTATACACACACACACAAACACACACACTGAAATATTACTCAGCGATCAAAAAGAATGCAAACTTGTCATTTGCAACAGTGTGAATGGAACTACAGTGTATTATGCTAAGTGAAGTAGGTCAGTCAGATTAAGATAAATATCATATGATTTCACTCATATGTGGAATTTAAGAATCAATTGGTTTTGAATTGGGATAAAGAAGAGAGGTGCCATTTATTGAAATATATCAAAAACACTACCAGAAGTATTATCATGTTAAATGTATACATTGATTACAAACTCAATTAGAGTGTGAAAACACACTCTAATTTCAGAAACATTAAAATGGCTGGGAGTGAGGGCCTTTGAATCAAGGAAACAAATGTATCCTTATAACCCAAATAATTCAAACTCACTCCTCCCTCAATTGTTGAACTTCTAATTCTAGCATTCCTTATTATCCAAAACCTAGCCATTGCTGAAAGTATGTTTAGTAACTAATAATTAAATAGTAGCAGACTATATTTCATTATCTTAAATGGAAAAAATAATAATGCATGCCCAACCCATCCATAAAACATTCACTAATCACCTCAAATATCAGCAAATCACTCTTAAACAGCTATATAACAATACATCAAGTTTTTCTGCATAACATAAAATGTTCAATGCACCAATAACCTAATCATTAAACCCCAAAAAACCAATTTTGTAGGTGTTTGTGGACAGTGCACATAGATAATGGAAAGCATCAGAAAAGAATCCTTCTTCACTATAAGGAACAGGATTTTAATGTAAATAACAATAAAATAATGTATTAAATAAGTTAAAATAATATCTAAATTGAACCCCTAGTTAGTAGCCCCATGCACTGGACAGAAGAAAATATAAGGTCAATGAAAGGATGAAGATTCAGAGATTATAAAACAGACTTAAACAAGGAGACAAAAGACAGGATCCGATTGAGCAAACATCTAAGATGGGGCTACAACCTACCCACATCCTCTCTCTCTCCCTTCTTCCTTCTTTCCTTCCTAAAAGAAGACTGGAGAAAGAGATTAGCATCTGTTGAATGCACTATACACAAGGCACATTATAGTTATTCTTCAAACCATCCCTATGATATAGGGAGGATTGTCCCCAGTCTGCAAATGAAAACACTGGGACTCAGAAAGGCTACGTTAATTGCCCATGAGCCAGGTCACAACACAACCAGTAAGTACCAGAGCTGAGATCCAAGTCTTGTCTGACTTAAAAGCCCCAGTTTTTCCCATGAATTTTACTAGTTGCTCAAACACCTTCTGGTCATCATTGATTCTCTCTTTCTCTGACATTCCACCTCTGATCTGTTGGCAAATCTTGTTGGCTCTACCTCCAAATACACTAAAACTATGACCAGTTCCCAGTATTCTGCTGCAACCACCCAGATCCATGCCATCATCTTCTCTCTCCTAGATGACTGCAGGGCATCCTGGTCTCTCTGTTCCTGCCCTTGTCCTCCAAAGTCTTTAACACATCAGCCAAAGTGATCCTCTTATATCCTAAGTCAGGTTATATCTCTCTTCTGCTCAAAACTCTTCAAGGGTTCCCCAAAGCCATGTACAGAGAGACCTATAAGACCCTGCCCCTTGCATGTATGTGCATGCCCGTGCACACACACACACACACACACACACACACATGCACACCCATTACCCTCTGACTCACTGTCCCTCTTCCTCAATTGCTCCACTTCACCATTCTGAACATGCCAGCTTAGCTCCCACCTTAAAGTCACTGCACTAGCTGTGCTCTCTGCCTGGCATACTTTTCTAACAGATATCCATATGATTCTTTTCCTCTTCAAGATTTCACTATCACTTTCTCAGTGAGGTCCCCCTGAAATCATAGCACCATTTCCCTCACTATATCCCTTGACCTCCATTACTCTGCTGTATTTTCCCATGGCACTTACCATCTAATACAGTACAGAATATGTTGTGCATACTGTCTGCTGTCTGTCTCCTTGACCCCACCTCACCCCAGCTGAAATGTAAACCTCATGAGGTAAGGATTTTAGAGGGTTTTTTGTTCACTGATGTACCAAGAGCCTAGAATAGTAGCTGGCACACTGTAGATGCTCAATAAATATTTGCTGTTGTACTAAACACTGCCTCCAGGCTATCTACTACCACATCAGTGGCTATTTCTTGACCTTTTAAAATATCTTTGGGTCATATAGCTCACTGAGAATCTGATAAAATTAGCCCAAGTAAACATACATTCTCAGGAATGTATATATGTATGCACATTCAAAAGAATTCTGATATATAGTTTCAGTGGGTCTCTGGGCTTCCCAAAGACCATCCATGGAGACCTAAATCCACAAGGATATATCCTGCTTAGGTGTCACTGATAGGCCATGTGGCATACAGTGAATGAAGTAAGAGTTTCTACTCTAAAAAGTGATCCTCAAAGCCCAAGATGTCCCTTGTTATGGCAAGCACTGGAGTAGGGGCTTCCAGGAAGAGGGCTTTGTGGAAGGAGAGGCTTAGAATAAGACTGCTAGGACCAGAGCAGCAGGTACTCAGGAAGAGCAGATCAGGTGCCTCCTCTATTTTTCTTCCTTGCTACTGTCAGGCTGACCATGCCTCCACCCCTCACCAAACCCTACCCTGGATTGCATTAACATTAGATCTAAATTGAATTAACATTCTAGATCTTCCATAGAATGGGGAAGGTCCACAAGTAGCTTTGGGGTCTATAGGGGTGGATGGGAAGGTACTACCAAGTAGAGGCAGTTGGAAGAACAAGAAAATTCCAATGGCCTCGCACCTGGGACAATCATTTTCAGGTATTCATTCATTTATATGTGAGTGTGCCTACTTCAGAACCTCCCTGAACAAAGAGAAAAAATAAAATGCTTAAGGGCCTTGTATTCATCTTTAGGAAAGAGAAATCTATAAATATACAATCAAAATTAATAAAGCACTAAGAAATGGAAAATGTTTTTAGAACACAAATGATGTTTTAGAAAAAATGAATGGTCTCAATTTTCTTTGCAATGATATTTACAAATAGTAGACCATTAATTGAAAAATTATCATACTAACCAGACCGACTCTACCTGGAACATTTGGTCTTTGGTGTTCCACTTGCTCTCCTGCAACAGAAAGCAAGCTCAGATACATAGTAGCAGGAGCAGAGAAAAGAGAGGGTGGAGGTGTCATTCCAGGAACTAGGAAGCAAGCACAAAATTCAGTGTAACCAGGCTCTCTTTCAAGTGAGCTATTACCATAGCTGTGAGAGCAGAGTAATGAAACTGAATAACTGCTTTAAATGACTGCGTGAAGGGCCAGTGTAAAGAGGCTTGGAAAAGTCCACTGATGTGAAGAAATCAGCATGTGTTAAGTGAGAAATGGGTGCAACTATAGCAAACACACAAAGCAGGGAGAAACATTCATTGAAAAATGTTGATCCATTTGCTGGAATTAAAAAAAAAAAAAAAACAAAACCCTGCATATGTCATGGTCAGGGTTGCCAGGTGAACAGTATGGATTCTTCTCAGGACCAAATGTATAAAATCTATGCTGGAGAAAAATCCCCACAGACTGAAGAGAGAAAAATACTACATACTTTTTGCACCGATTCAATAATGATGTGACAGACACAGAGCCCTCTTGTCCCCTATGGATGGCCCTGAACTCTACCCACCTTGAAATGCATACCTGGAATAGTATTTGTGAGGCACAGGAACATCTGTCCTTGAGGAGCACCCCATGTTTACACAGGCCCTTCATTTGCACAATCTCACTGGGCCTCAGACAGCCTGTGACTTGGTAGCACAGTTGCAAGACAAGGTTGCTGAGCTCACAGGTGACCCCCAGATCACAAAACTTAAACTCTGTGTCATATAGCTCATTGGGTCATGACTACTGCTTCCAAAATAAAGAGGAAAGTCTCGGCTTCAGAGCTCCAAATTTGGAACTTTAGTGAAATCTGGGCAGGGACAGGATGCCACAGTGGTTCCAGGATGCTGTCTGGAGAAGTTGCAACTCAATACACACTGCTAGGCCTCTTGCTTCAAGTCCCAAGACCCTTAGGAAGTTCTCCAGATCTCCAAGGGTAAGGAAGCAGCTAGAAGTTCAGAATGTTTTTAAGAGAGGGTTCTAAATATCCCCAAAAGTTCAAGAGAATCCAGTCAGAGCTATCTGCTCCCTACATCCTCATGGACTTAGAATCCTAGTCACTAAAGGGTAAAATACAATCACTTCCTGTGTTTGCTTTTCTTTCTCTAACATCTCTGTCTATCCTCAGTTATTTAGTCTCTCCCTCCACACAGCTCTCTTGTTATATTAAGCTGAAATATGACCTCCTAACTCTTCCCTCTGCAACTGTAGAACACAAATCTGTATCTTCATATGAGAGTCCTTAATATATATAAACAGAGCTACCAGAAACATCACTAGCTGATACAGAATAAGACAAACACCCCTAATTAAATCGCAGACTATGCAAAATGTCATTAGCAAAGTAACATTAGATTCACAGCTTGCAATATCACTTACAAACACAGATACAAACATATAGATAAATCACTCTCCTCAAAATACTTTTCAACTTACCCTGTGGTTCTTGTTGACTATCAGTCTTAGCTTTAGATGCAATTTACCACCACTTTGGGCTGCAACCCCCATCACCCCTGAATCCGGGGAAGACCCAGGACAATTCCCACAGATTCTTAACACCCTGAGACATAAAATGATGAACTCAGCCCTTCCTTCACATTAGAATCACCTAGGGCAGGGCACCTGGGTGGCTCAGTCAGTTAAGCATATGACTTGATTTCGGCCCACGTCTTGATCTCACGATCCATCATGGGATCGGGCCCCATGTTGGGGCTCAGGGCGGAGCCTGCTTGGGATTCTCTCTCTCCCTCTCTCTCTGTCCCTCACTCATGCTTGCTTGCACGCACTCATGCTCTCTCAAATAAACATTAAAAAAAATTACCTAGGGTGCTTTTTAAAAACTCCTGGTGCTAGGGTCCCACCCCAGACCATTTGAAATAGAATTTAAGGGTGAGGGGAAGGGAGTATTGGTAGCTTTTTAACTCTTCACATAATTCTAATGTGCAACCAGAGTTGAGAATTGTTGTGCCTAAATCAGTGGTTCTCAGACATTAAGATGCATAAGAATCACCTATGAGATGGAAACTGTAGCTCCCAAATCCCAGAGACTCTGATTCCTTGAGATTAGGGTGGAAACCAAAGATCTGCATTCTTACCAAGCCTCATGTGTTTCTGAACAAGGCAGTTCTTTGAAACGTACCTTAAGAAACACTGCCCTAGGTTTTAGATCAGTGATTCTTAAAATGCAGTCCCTAAACCATCAGCATTAGCATCAGCATCACCTAGGAACCCATAGAAATATAAACCCTTGATCCTCCACTCCAGATACTATGAACCAGAAATAGTGAGGTGGGGCCCAGCAATCAGTGTTTTAACAGTCTTCCAGGTGATGCCAATGCTCACTCAACTTTGAGAAGCTTTAACATAGATGACTGAGTCTGTCATGTTACATCATGTCTTACAGGGAGAGTAGCCTTTGGAAGCAACCTACACATTTCTGAGTACCTGCCGAAAGGCCATTCTAAGCCAGAACCAACTAAATTATGTAAATTTACCATCAAATACAACCAAAAGTTTGTTGGGGTGATCAGGACACGCCTAAGATAAAAACTAAAGGGCAAAACCAAACAATAACTAACCTCAAAACAAAACTCTAATGACAAACCCTCAGGCTTATTTTCCTGAAAATTTCTCATTCTCCCACTGCTGGACACACACATTTACACAGCTACTTGCAAAACCTGTTCCTCCTCAGAAATCCAAGTGAAGTCATGGTGACAGAAACATTCAAATAACACTGTGCTGGTCATGAGGTATTTTCACATTTTATGTTTGTATTACCCACTACCTACCTGCCAGCCTCATTTACATATGAAAATAATGGGTCTTACAAAACTTTTTAAAAGCTTCATAATGTATAAATTTATCAAATAACTATATCGAACACCTGAAACTAATGTAATATGTGTCAACTATACTTCAAAAAAAAAAAAAAAAAAGCTAAATGCATTGATTAGGTTACCTAACTAATAAGAGACAGAGCCAGAACTTGAACCCACATTTTAGAGCCAAATCCAGAGCCCTCTTCTCCACCCTGAATTGATTTCTATGACCTACTGTAGATCCTTGCTGCAGGGCAGATGACTAGGAGGGTGCCTGGGGCAGTTCTGAGTGAATGAGAGTGGCCTCTCTACATTAAAGTCCTCAACAGCCAGCAACACAGGCTTGGAGTCAGTGGGGTGATGGAGGTGGGTGGCAAGGCAGGGAAGAGTGATTACAGCCTACTTTTGTAAAGAGTTATCCTGACATGATTACAATAAATATTCTTAATTATATCCACAGCTATACTGTCACAGACAATATAAATGTCAATCATATTTAATGCCAGAAATTTATGTTATTAATTGCTGTTCTTAGTTGTAGTTTTACATTTTCAATTTTGTCTGTAGCCTAATATTAGATTAATCTCTATTCAAGAAATATAAGCAAGTTGGTGGGAGAGAAAAGTCTTACAAACCTGCTCAGGGCTAGGGGAGTCCAACCTTAAATTCAATATTTGCCTCAGATAATCCTTAAGTAGATAAGTGCATATTATAAACACATATCCAAGAAATCTTTAATACTTCCATGAAGCCCATAGTTTAGTTCTTGAATTTTCTGTGAATATAAAACATGTCAACACAGGGTGCAGAACACCATGTATGTATTATACTACCATTTGCATTAGAAATGGATAAAAATAAAAATATATATTTGTATTTACTTGTATATACATAAAGGAACTCTGGAAAGATGTGTAAGAAACATATTCCTGGTATCCTGACTACAGAGGTACAGAAGGCTGACCACATGGAGCCCAGGGTAGAGGGAAACTTCATTGTATAGGTTTTTACATATTTTGATTTTGAAACCTGTGAGCGTATCACACCTTCAACTACATTTTTAAAGAATCAATTGAGTTATTTTTTAAATTGAAAGGTGTATTATACATTGAAATTTGAACCACATAAAATTCCACATGAACTTAGGAATTAAGACTTTATTAAGTTAACTGTAAGGGACATCTTAATTAGTTAAGTCCCAATTAAGAAATCCTAGAACATACCTAAACTTTATAAATTTCTTTAGATAAATCCGTATCAGATCATGTTTTATACTTATAACAAGACTAAATTGCCTTCAATCATTAAACTTTCCTCAGGGTTGATAATCAGAGATTTTGAATTTCTTAGGAAGGATAATCCCAATTTTATAAATCCTTATCAGATCATGTTTTATACTTCCAAAAGACTAAATTGTCTTCAATCATTAAACTTTCCTCAGGGTTGATAATCAGAGATTTTGAATTTCTTAGGAAGGATAATCCCAATTTTTGCCATTTTATTAAAACATATTAATTTCAAACAATAATGTTATACCTTAGCAATACTTTTCATAAAAATGCATACAAAAAAACAGAAAAAAATGTCTCCATTTAAAATGGAGAAACACAAATTAGTATCTTATTCTCACATGTCAAACTCCATTTCAAACAAATTGATACTGAGTTAGCCAGAAAAAGTTCAACATGAGGCACCATAGTAGCACAAAAACTGCAAAGGTGAAGGGCCAGCCATTCTGTGCCAAGTTGAAATCTAATCCTTTGGCTAATATGAAGTCATTGAAGAATCTTAAGTAGGTAATAAAATGATCAAAAATATATTTAGACAGATCTCTCAGGCATAATAGATAATATGTGGATAATGGACTAGGGACAGGCAATTCTGGCAGTTTATCAGAGTTCAGGTAAGAGTGTAAATTAAGGAAGAGCCACAAAAGCAAGGAAGGGACAGATGTGAGAGATTATCGGGAGGCAGGGCTAGCAAGAATCACTGCTGAATTTGGACATGGGAAGTACTCTGACCACCCAACTTCTGATGTGGGTAACAGAGTGGATGATGCCTTTGAGAAGGAAAAGAAAAAAAAGAAGGAGCAGATTTGGGGGTGGAGAAGGTAGAGAAATGTATTTTTTATTTTATTAATTGCACTTTTGAGACACTTGCTCTGCTATAAATGTCTGGTAAGTAGTTGGATATAAAGGTGTGGATCTCATGAGAACCATGGTTAAGGATACAGATATCAGCAAATGGAGATAAGTGAAGCTGGGGCAGGGAGGCTGATGATGAAAATGAACTCTCTCTGATGACTGACATGGGGAATAGTGTGACAATAACATTGCTTGTCCAGAAATTGGTTGTGAGTACTTTTTGGCTGGTGAAAGGTTGATGTTCCCAAAAATATTTTTTGAAAGCCATTTCAATAATACACCAGTAAACTGAGTAATTCAAAGGAAGAAGGGTGAAAGAACTTTTATAACTGAAACACTATTTTAATAGAAATTAAAAGGTCTAGCATAAGCAAGAGACTCACTAATCTAGTTCCAAAATGCAATTTTTGAAATGTTATTTCTCTGCTGGAAATACAAATATATATATATATATTTATTTATATTTACAAATATATACAAATATATACAAATATATATATAAAATATATTCTTAAAATTTTTGAAAATTATTGCATAAATTCACACTCCAAAGGAATTTTACTGAGATGATTCTTCTCTTAGTGTCTGTAGGAGAGAGGGATAACAGACACTTCAGACAATGAAACCATCTTATTTCTTCCTGGCTGAGGCAGGAAGAAATATTTTCTTTCACCCTGACATTCAATGATTTATTCTGCACTTTTAATTTAAGACTTAAGCCAGAAGCGGACTACACTGCTAGCACCATGCAGGTCTTGGCTCCCTGTATCTTATCACTTAACTTGGGGGTCCTAGAAAAAGAAAAATATCCTTACCCTGTCTCTCCACTCCACCCAGAAACTGAGATTAACACCCCGAGATATAAAATGATGAACTCAGCCCTTCCTGTCATTAGTCCACAGCCCTGGTTGCACATTAGAATCACCTAGGATGGGGCACCTGGGTGACATATTCTCTACCTTTGAAGCTCCACCACCCTGATGAACCTATTGAACTACAGGACTCTGTGCCTAATTTTGCTTATTGGAGCCTCAAGCAAAAGGAGGCAGCATGCATGCATAGGTGTCTCCTGGGGTTTTGGAACCCTTGCCTCCTTGACACAAACACCAGGTATACTCCTTCTGAAAAGCCGCTATGGATCTTGTCAAAACTGAACTTCTGACTCTGTGGCCTATTCCCATTTTGAGGGTGGGTCAACTCAGATTTAATGACTAACACAGAGGGTCAGACAAGCTTCATATGCCAAATGGAAGTGGCAAATTTAAGCCTATTGTTGGCCTAATCATGAAAAAGTGCTCGCTATCCCTCTGGGGGAAATTTTATCCCCACTCTGCCACCTGAAGGAACAATTGTAAACAATACTATTTTTCCAGGGACATCATGTGTGTCCCCAGGACTAAATCTCTCATATGGAAGCTGAACATTAACTTCCTCTGACACAGAGATTTGCACCTAAGGCGCAAGAGACTTTTAAGTATTTAAACAAATATCATTAACAGACCATGAAACCCTCAGATGACTGAAGAAATCTCTCTAAAATGAAGAAATCACTCCAACCGAGGAAGGATCCCCTAGGTTGCTCTAAGGAGCTTCCAAGGGGATAACTGGCTCATTATTAATACTTACCCTACAAGCAGTTTTTCCTATAATGGTAGTCTTCCAGTTAGAAAACTGTTCCTGACTTTACCTGAAATGATCAATGATATCATTTTGGCTCTGTATTCAGATCAGCTTCAACTCACTGACCAAAGTTGTTATGGGTGGTAAAATTGCCCTGGACTTCCTCTTTGCAGGCCTAAGTAGATTCTGTGAAATCATTAACACAAGCCGCTATAAGGCTAACTAGAAAGGACAATATAGAAACTTAAGAAGAAAGTCACCTAGCTTTATAAGATAAACCTTGATAGTTGATGGTTTAAGGGATTGGTTCTGATTGTGTTGTTTTTTTCTTGCAAATAGAAGCAATGACTGCTCTTGTTTTGGACATCTTTTCAAGGATGTTTGTATAGTGAACAGCCTTGGAAGTTGGAGATAGTGTCTCTTCACAGCAACCATAGATTTGTTCACTGCCCAGTATTACAAAGATTATGTCCCCCCCTTTGTGGCAAAGGACAAATATGTTTTTAGCTTACTATAAAAGATCTGGATTCTCTAAACATAGGATTCCTCTACTATAATATAACCCACTATGTGTGCAGGTGTCGCCTATTTGTCATATTGCCTTGTGGGAACTGAGGTTTGGGGAAATGGCACAAGGTAATGATGATACTCTGGTTATTGCTATTTCTGTAACTAATAAACCATCCTTTGTCTTTGACTCAGGGGTTGCATATCTTCTGCCAAAGTTCATGGGCAACATAAACAATGAAGCTGAGAAACCTAGCAGGAAACAGCAATTAAGTGGAAAAGAAGGTGAAGGTGAGCAGAGGTTTTTGCAGCCACAGTGAAGTGCCGTTGGTAATGAACTCTGCTTCCTTTTTTTTTTTTTTTTTTTTTTTTTTGAAGAAAAGGGAGGGGTTTTATTCTCAAGCGTCTAAGGATTTACAAATGAGGGCATTTCATTTTAAAAAGGGACAGGGGAATACTGGCAACCAGAGAAGGGGGCTGTGGGCCACCTCACGCCCCTGCCCGCCAGCTCTACCCTCTGCCTGGTCAAGAGGGAGGGCTGGTGACCGGTGACGGAGGGCAGGCCAGGAAAGAGGCAGAGGGGAAGAGGTTCCCCCAGAACTCCCACTTAACACTGAAGGAGGGCAGGGGTGGGCAGACCTTTATATGCAGATAAAAATCAGAAATTTAGCAATCCATAGCAGATGGTAAAGCTTTTAAAAATGAGGAAGATTTTTGGGCACCTGGGTGGCTCAGTCAGTTAAGCGTCCAACTTCAACTCAGGTCATTATCTTACAGTTTGTGGGTTTGAGCCCTGCATCAGGCTCTCGGCTGTCAGCACAGAGTCTGCTTCGGATCCTCTGTCCCCCTCTCTCTCTGCCCTTGCCCTGCTTTATCTCTCTCTCTCTCTCTCTCTCAAAAATAAATAAATATTAAAAAAATTTTTTTTAATGAGGAAGATTTCCAGGGGTACCTGGGTAGCTCAGTCAGTTAAGCATCAGAGTCTTGATTTTGGCTCAGGTCATGATCTCGTGATTAGTGAGTTTGGCCCCATGTCTGGCTCTATGCTTGACAGCATGGAGCTTATTTGAGATTCTCTCTCTGTCCCTCTCTCTCTTTCTGCCCCTCCTCGGCTCACACTCACTCTCGCTCTCGCTCTCTCTCAAAAATAAATAAATAAACTTATTTAAAAATGAAGATTTCCAGATTACAAAGAAAAAAAACCAAGTAAAAAAAATAAGAAGACAGGGGTGCCTGGGTGGCTCAGTCAGTTAAGCGTCTAACTTCATCTTGGGTCATGATCTCACCGTCTGTGAGTTTGAGCCCTGTGTTGGACTCTGTGCTGACAGCTCAGAGCCTGGAGCCTGCTTCAGATTCTGTGTCTCTCTCTGCTCCTACCCTGCTCGCAGTGTCTCTCTCTCTCAAAAATAAATAAACATTTAAAAATTAAAAAAAAAAGAAGACAGATAACCCAGGATACAAGTATGCCCCATTATTAAAAAATAAATTAGAGTTAAGATGGCAGAGTAAGAGGACCCTATCCCTCATGCCTTGAACACAGCTAAATGTCAAATCATTCTGAATACCCAAGAAATCGATCTGAAGACTGAGAGAACAAACTGCACAACTAGAGGGAGAAAAGGGCCACACTGTAGAAGGTAGGAGGTGCGGAGACATAATTTGGGGAAGAAATGAATCACAAGTGCTGCATGTGGGGAGAGAGCCTGATCACAGGCAGGGGATTGCACAAGAAAAACACTTCCCCAAAACCACTGACTAGGAAAATGAGAAGGGCTGATTACCACAAGTTTTCACAAGCAGTGGAGCTCAAATACAAGTTTTAGAAGTCTATGCCATCACTTGAGTTGAGTCTGGCAGGCATAGCAGTGCCAGAGAAGGAGGGCAGAGGCCTGGGAATGGACAGCATGGTCTAAGGATCCCCTGGGTCACACTAGGAGAGGCAGTTCCCCTTCTTGGAGTGCATTTGGGAGAGGTAGCACTGCCTCTCTGGGAACAAAAGAGCTGGCGGGCACCATTGCACTGCCCACTCATTAGCATGGGAGCAGAGACACCTGCTGAGGGTAGCCAACTTGGACACTGGCTTTTTGCTGCACTTTATTACCATAAACTCCAAGCCCCTGTGAGTTTGTGCAACTGCTCTTCTGGAACAAACTGGTACCAGCCACAGTGTGGTGAGACCTACCCCCAGAGGACTGGTGCGGGTCCTTGCTGCATGGGGTTCCTAAAATTTGGAGTTTTGAAACCCAGGCAGCATGCCTAAAATAAAACACAGGCACTGTGCCACTGAATGGGCAGATGGCTCGGACACACACAGGATGAAGGCAGGGATCTGAGGAATGCCTGGGACAAGTGAGGGGAGATTGTTCGCTCTTCTGTGACAGCTTCCTGAACAGGAGCAGGAGTAAACTCCCCCTCCCAGAATAAGAGAGGCAAGCCCCTCCCTCGGAGGACCAGCACAAACCTCCAAATGCACCAAGTCTACTGACCATAAAGTGCTGCAAAACTTCAGATCTAGTAAAATAGGATCTAGCCTCTTTTTTTTAATTTTTTTTAACGTTTATTTATTTTTGAGACAGAGGGAGACAGAGCATGAACAGTGGAGGGTCATAGAGAGAGGGAGACACAGAATCTGAAACAGGCTCCAGGCTCTGAGCTGTCAGCACAGAGCTTGACGCGGGGCTCTAACTCACAGACCGCGAGATCATGACCTGAGGCCAAAGTCGGATGCTTTACCAACTGAGCCACCCAGGCACCCTAGATCTGTTTTAATAAGCAGATCAAAACACCTAGTTGAAACTCACCACACCCTGAACAAGGTTCAAACACTCCCCACTGCAGGCAAGGAGAAACTCTGCAGAGGACTGACCTGAGGTGAAAAGCAGCCAAAACACAACAGCAGAGTGCACGTAACAGACACAAGAAACACTTTCTGAAGCACCAGGCCCTGGACTGTATATGACATCTTCTTAATATAGCTATTACTCTCAGGAGCAGGAAATGTAATAGGCTTTCTTAACACACAAAAGACAGAGACCTAGACAAAACGCCAAGATGGAGGAATTCATCCTAAAGGAAAGAAGAAGAAAAGGCCATGGCCAGGAATCTAATCAAAACTGACATAAGTAATATGCCTGAACCAGAATTTAAAAAGACAATCATATGGATACTAGCTGGGCTTAAGAAAAGCAGAGAAAACACAGATAAAAGACCTAAAATGGGGCACCTGGGTGGCTCAGTCGGTTAAGCATCCAACCATTTCAGGTCATGATCTCATGGCTCATGAGTTTAAGGTCTGCATTAGGCTCTGTGCTGACAGCTTCGGGCCTAGAGCCTGCTTCAGATTCTGTGTCTCCTTCTCTCTCTCTGCCATGCCCCTCCTCTGCTCACTTTCCGTCTCTCTTTCTCTCTCAAAAATAAACATTTTTAAAAATTTAAGAAAAAAGACCTAAAATTATTCTGGCTGGAATAAAGAAATGTTATAACTGAGATACTAAACTAACTGGATGTAATGACTACAAGGATGGAAGAAACAGAGGAATGAATAAGTGATATAGAAGATAAAATTATAGAAAATAATGAAGCTAAAAAGAAGAGTGGAAGAACACTATTTGATCATGAATGTAGACTTAAGGAACTCAGCAACTCTGTATAGCATGATAGCATTCATATCATAGGAGTCTCAGAAGAAGAGCGGAAAAAGGATCAGAAGGTTTATTTGAGCAAATTATAGCTGAAAACTTCCTAAATCTGGGGGAAAGAGACATACAAATCCAGGAGGCACAGAGAACTCCCATAAAAATTAACAAAAGCAGGCCAACACAAAGGCATATTGGAATAAAATTTGCAAAATACAGAGATAAAGAAAAAAATCCTAAAAGTAGCAAGGGAAAAGAAATCCCTAACCTCCAAGGGAAGACAAATATGGTTAGCAGCAGATCTATCCACAGAAACTTGTCAGGCCAGAGGGGAGTGGCATGATATCTTCAACATGCTGAATGGGGAAAATATGCAGCCAATAATACTTTATCCAGCAAAGGTGTCATTCAGAATAGGAGAGACAAAAGAGTTTCCCAGACAAACAAAAACTAAAGGACTTCATGACCACTAAACCAGCCCTGCAACAAATGTTAAAGAGGACTCTTTGAGTGGGAAAGAAAGACCAAAAGCAACAAAGACTACAAAGGAACAGAGAAAATCTCCAGAAACAATGACTTTACATGTGATACAATGGCACTAAATTCAAATCTATCAATAAACATTCTGAATGTAAATAGAGTAAATATTCCAATCAAAAGACATAGCATATCAGAATTGAGAGGAGAAAAAGACCCATCTATATGCTGACTACAAAAGACTCACTTTAGACCTAAATACACCTACAGACGGCAAGTGAGGGGATGGGGAACAATTTATCATGCTAATGGATGTCAAAAGAAACCTGGAGTAACCATACTTATGTCAGACAAACTAGATTTTAAGACAAAGACTATAACAAGAAATGAAGAAGGCCACTATATCATAATAAAGGGGTCTATCGAACCAGAAGATCTAACAATTATAAATATTTATGGCCCAAACTTGATGGCACCCAAATATATAAATCAATTAATAACAAACATAAAGAAACACACTGATAATAACACAATAATAGTAGGGGACTTTAACACCTCACTTACAGCAATGGACAGAACATCTAAGCAGAAAATCAACAAGGAAACAATTGCTTTGAATGACACACTGGACCAAATGGACTTAATAGATATATTCCAAACATTTCATACTAAAGCAGCAGAATACACATTCTTTTCAAGGGCACATGGAACATTCTCCAGAACAGATCACATACTGGGTCACAAATCAGCCTTCAATAAGTACAAAAATTCAAGATCATACCATATATATTTTCAGATCACAATGCTATGAAACTTGAAGTCAAACACAATAAAAAATTTGGAAAGCCCTCAAATACATGAAGGTTAAAGAACATCCTATTAAAGAATGAATGGGTCAACCAGGAAACTTAAAAAGAAATTAAAAAAATACATGAAAACAAATGAAAATGAAAACACAACAATCCAAAACCTTTGGGAGACAGCAAAAGCATTCATAACAGGGAAGTACATAGCAATACAGGTCTACCTCAAGAAGCAAGAGAATTTTCAAATATACAACCTAACCTTACACCCACATGAGCTAGAAAGCAATGGCAATGAAGACTGAAGTCAGCAGAGGGGAAATGATAAAGATCAGAGCAGAAATAAATGATATAGAAACAAACAAACAAACAAACAAACAAACAAAAAACCCAGCAGAACAGATCAATGAAACTAGGAGGTGGTTTTTGAAAGAATTAATAAAATTGATAAACCCCTAGCCATACTTCTCAAAAAGAAAAGAGAAGGGACCCAGATAAATAAAATCATGAATGAAAGAAGAGAGATCACAACCAACACCACAGAAATACAAATAAGTATAAGAGAATATTATGAAAAATGATATACCAACAAATTGGGTAATCTGGAAGAATTCCTAGAAACATACAGACTACCAAAACTGAAACTGGAAGAAATAGAAAATTTGAACAGATTCATAACCAGAAAAGAAACTGAATCAGTAATCAAAAATCTCTCAGCAAACAAAAGTCCAGGGCCAGATGGCTTCCCGGGGGAATTCTGCTAAACATTTAAAGAAGAATTAATATGTGTTCTTTTCAAACTGTTCTGAAAAATAGAAATGGAAGGAAAACTTCCAAACTCATTCTACAAGGCCAGCATTACCTTGATTCCAAGACCAGACAAAGACCCCACTAAAAAGGAGAATTACAGGCAATATTCCTAATGAACATAGATGCAAAAATTCTCAACAAGATACTAACAAATTAAATCCAACAGTACATTAAAAGAATCCTTCACCACAATCATGTGGGATTTATTCCTGGTCTGCAGGGATGGTTCAATATTCACAAATCAATCAACATGATAATCATATTAAGAAAGGATAAGAATTATATAATCCTCTCAATAGATACAGAAAAGGCATTTGACAAGGTACAGCATCTGCTCCTGATAAAAATCCTCAACAAAGTAGAGAGATAGAGGGAATATACCTCAACATCATAAAGGCCATATACAAAAGACCCAGAGCTAATATAATCCCCAATGGGTAGAAACTGAAAGTTTTTCCTCATTTTTATTTAACATAGTAGTGGAACTCCTAGTTTCAGCAATCAGACAACAAAAAGAAATAAAAGGCATCCAAATTAGCAAGGGAGAAGTCAAATTTTCACTATTTGCAGATGTCATGATACTCTATACAAAAAACCTGAAAGACTCCACCAAAACATTGCTAGAACTAATACAAGAATTCAGCAAAGTCACAGGATATAAAATCAACGTACAGAAATTGGTTGCATTTCTATACACCAAAAATGAGCAGCAAAAAGAGAAATCAAGGAATCAATCTCATTTACAATCGCACTGAAAACTATTAAGATACCTAAGAATAAACCTACCCAAAGAGGTAAAAGATCTGTACTCTGAAAACTATACAACACTTATGAAAGAAATTGAAGAGGACAGAAAGAAATGGAAAAACATCCATGCTCATGGACTGAAAGAACAAATATTGTTAAAATGTCTATACTACCCAAAGCAATCTATACATTTAATCCAATCTCTATCAAGACACCAAGCACATTTTACACAGAGCTAGAACAAACAATCCTAAAATTTGTATGGAATCACAAAAGACCCCAAATAGCTAAAGTAATCCTGAAAAAGAAAAGAAAAGCTGGAGGCATCACAATTCTGGACTTCAAGCTATATTACAAAGAGGTAGTCATCAAGACAGTATGATATTGGCACAAGAACAGACACATAGATCAATGGAATAGAATAGAAAATCCAGCAATGGAACCATAACTATATGGTCAACTAATCTTCAACAAAGCAGGAAAGAATATCCAATGGAAAAAAGACAGTCTTGGGGCACCCGGGTGGCTGTCATTAAGCGTCCGACTTCGGCTCAGGTCATGATCTCACGGTTCATGAGTTTGAGCCCCACATCAGGCTCTGTGATGACAGCTCAGAGCCTGGAGCCTGCTTTGGATTCTGTATCTCCCTCTCTCTCTCTCTGCCCCTCCCTCACTCATGCTCTGTCTATCTCTCAAAAATACATAAACATGAAAAAAAATTTTTTAAAAAAGTAAAAAGACTGTCTCTTCAACAAATGGTGTGGGGAAAACTGAATAGCAACATACAGAAGAATGAACCTGGACCACTTTCTTACACCATACACAAAAAAATTCAAAATGGATGTAAGACCTAAATGTGGGACAGGAAACCATCAAAATCCTACAGAAGATAAGCAGCAACCTCTTTGATCTCGGCCATAGCAACTTCTTTTTTTTTTTTTTAATTTTTGTTTAATGTTGAGACAGAGAGACAGAGCAGGAGTTGGGGAGGGGCAGAGAGAGAGAGAGGGAAACACAGAATCTGAAGCAGGCTCCAGGCTTTGAGCTGTCAGCACAGAGCCCAATGTGAGGCTCGAACCCACGAACTGCAAGATCATGCATGACCTGAGCCAAAGTTGGGACACTTAACCAACTGAGCCACCCAGGCGCCCTTGGGCCATAGCAACTTCTTACTAGATATGTCTCTGGAGGCAATGGAAACAAAAGCAAACATGAACTATTGGGACTTCATTAAGATAAAAAGCTTCTAAAACATTAAAACAAAAAAGATAAAAAGCTTCTGCACAGCCAAGGGGGAAAAAAAATCAGTGAAGTTAAAGGCAGTCTATGGAATGGGAGAAGATATTTGCAAATGACATATTGGATGAAGGGTGAGTATTCAAAATATATAAAGAACTCATTAAACTCAACACCAAAAAACAAATAATCCAGTTAAGAAATGGGCAGAAGACATGAATAGACATTTTTCCAAAGAAGACATACAGATGGCCAGCAGACATATGAAAAGATGCTCAACATCACTCATCATCAGGGAAATACAAATTAAAACTGTGATGAGATACCACCTCACATCTGTCAGAATGGCTAAAATTAACAACACCGGAAACAACAGATGTTGGCAAGGATGTGGAGAAAGAGGAACCTTCTTACACTGACGGTGGGAATGCAAACTGGTACAGCCACTCTGAAAAACAGTATGGAGGTCCCTCAAAAAGTTAAAAATAGAACTACCCTATGACCCAGCAATTGCACTACTAGGTGTTTACCCAAAGAATACAAAAATACTGATTTAAAGGGGCACATGTACCACGATGTTTAGAGCAGTATTATTAACAATAGCCAGGTTATGGAAAGAGACCAAATGTCCGTTGATAAATGGATAATTTATAGATAAATTATCTATAATATGATAAAGAAGAGGTGGTAAATATTTGCAATGGAATATTACTCTGCCATTAAAAAGAATGAAATCTTACCATTTACAATGACATGGATGGAACTAGAATCTGTTGTGCTAAGCAACATAAATCAGTCAGAGAAAACTAAATAGCAATTGATAACCCTCATATGTGGAATTTAAGAAACAAAACAGATGAACATAGGGGAAGGAAAAAGAAACAAGAAAGGGAGGCAAACCATAAGAGACTCTTAATCATAGAGAACAGAACTGAAAGTTGCTGGAGGGGAGGTGAGTGGGGGATGGGCTAAATGAGTGATGGGTATTAAAGAGGGCACTTGTTGTGATGAGCCCTGGGAGTTATATGTAAGTGATGAATCCTAAATTTTACTCCTGAAACCACTATTATGTGTTAACTAACTAGAATTTAAATTAAAAACTTGACACCAATAAATAAATAAATAAATAAATAAATAAATAAAATCCTTTTAAAATTCCAAATAAAATAAATAAAAAATAAAAAATAATCATATACTCAAGAAATTATTTTTGAGAACCAGCCACTGTTTTATACATAGGGACACAGTAGTGAACAAAAGTCTCTGATCTCTTGGTGTTCACATTCTAGTGGAGGGAGAAAGGCAAAAAACAAGTAAGCAAATGACTTCCAAATATATCGGGAATGACCAAGCACACAAAAGGGATCAAGAGGAACAGAAGCAAGTGTTATGTAGGTAGAATGAAATAGAAGGCCTCTGCACTGAAGCCTGAGGGAGGTGAGGACCACTGAAGACTCCACAACTGAGCTTTTCCAATGAAAATCAGAAAATTATTCATATTTTAAGACATGCACTTAAATGTAAACAAAATTGTTAAGTCATAACCAATAACAGATAGGTTGACAGAAGCCTCAAACAAAGGACAGAACTAAACCTTAAGTCTAACAGGAAAACACTAACAAAAAATGGTGATAGAGTCCTCATGAATTTAAACCCTAAGTCAGTGGGAAAAGATCACTCAAATTAGTCTTTTTAGCTCTAAGATATTGTTTAAAGCAAAATCTTTCCATATTACTCTTCCGATCTAGCAGAGTCTCTAAATAAAGATAAAATCTGTTCATTCGTCAACTAGAACAAGGTTCATTACAATGCTTACTAAAGAGCCTCCTGAGTGCAACAAACCTACCAGAACAAGGTTCCTTCCTCTCCTTTCTTTCTATTATAATTAAGTCAAATCTCACCACAAAGAAACACCTGTTTCTAAGAGGCCACATGAAATGAAAGGAATAATAGGATAGAGGAAAGATTTTAAAAGCACACAAGCTTTTATAATAAAATCAAAACCATCTTTTAGAAAAGAACTAAAGACAGGTATTTAAATTGGCAATTAAAAGGTCATATTTTTAACTTAGCTAAAAGGAATAAATGTGAATAAAAGGAAATGATTCGCTAAAGACTTTAAAGTTTATTTATTGAGAAAGAGAGCACAAGCAGGAGAAGGGCAGAGAGAGAGAGGGAAAGAGAGAGAAGTCCAAGCAGGCTTTGCACTGTCAGTGCGGAGTCCGATGCACGGCTCGAACTCACAAACCAGGAGATTATGACCTGAACCGAAGTCAGTCACTTAACTGACTGTACCACCCAGGCGCCCCCATTAAAGACTTTAAAAGGCAAGTACTCTTGCCAAAAAAACGTCAAACTTAAAGTGCAGTGAAACAAAGAATAGGAGGTATAATTTTTAATGCATATTCCAAAACCAATCTTTAATATTTAGTCATGAATTTATCTATAAATTTCATATAACATTAAAGGAGACTGTGAAATGTTTGTATTCATTAATAAAAAGCATAGGTTAAAAGGCCCCAGTCCAGATCTATCAAACCAGAACTTCTGGTCCCCTTAACACAGTTTTTAGGAACCACTGCTATAAGATACCAAGTTACTAAGACCGGATTATGATCATGGTTGCACAACTAGGTAAATTTGCTGAAAGTCGTTGAACTGTAAAGTCTTTAAAATGGTTGAATTTATGCCTGTGAATTATATGTTTACATTACAGCTCAATAAAGTTGTTTAAAAAAAAAAAGGGACACCAAGTTAAATACACACCACACCCAAACAACAAAAGAATATTTAAAACCAGTTATTTTTAAACATTTAAAAAGTTTATATTACACAAACATTCCTTAGAAAGTGAGCACACTGGAAATTGCTCCTTTGAGAGTTAATTATGAATATCATTTCATGTTCCCATTGTCAAAATATTCTTCATGCTGGTGTTATCATGTTTAACAGACAAGAAATTCAGGCTCAAAAGGTTAAGGAACTCTCTGAGGGCCACTCAGCTGGCAAGGGCAGAGCAGGCTTCCAAACCAAGGCACCTCATGCCAAGTCCAAGAAGGCACATTCTAGTGCAACACATGCTCCCCATGAAGAAGGGCAAGAAACAAAGCATTACACAGGTGAAGGACCCTGGAGGAAGCATCCTCTTATACCACTCTCCTTTTCCCACGGGCTGTGATTAGCTTCGAAGCATGTTACTTTTCACAAATATCTATCTAGGAATCTCATTCTCTCTGTGCATTATGACTGCTTCTATTATTTATTCATGCTATCTTGTTGTTGTTTTTTTTTTATTTCCTCAGATTCCTGTCTAGTATTCTGATCAGAGCAAAAGTTCAGCAAACATATATTCTTTATGAGAGTAAGTTGTCATGAAAAATGAGACTATATGCCTTATCTATTTAAACCTCTGGTATGGCAAACTTGTAGATGTCCCATTCCAAAATCTCTTTTTTACATTCTTTTAATAAATCAAGGATTCCCAAACTTGAATGAACATCAGAATCACCTGGGAGCTTATTAAAAATGCAAACCTGTGAAGCCCTCTCAAATCTAATGAAACTGAAACTCTGGCAGCATCCTTGAACCAACTTTTGGGAACTATTGCTATAATATAGCACTGGAAATAGACAAAACATCACTTTTTTTTAAATCAAGCTATTCTGTTAACACATTCAGATTGAGAAATTAACATAATTTTAAAAGAATCAAAAGAGATCTAGGAAGATGGAGGCATCCTATCCTTGACTGAAACCAGGCAGAAAATCAAAAATGTTAAGGAAGGAATTTGTGCCTACCTCAGGAGTGGTGGAACTATGTCTAGGCGAGAAATCAGTAGCCCTAGATTCCAGAGTCAGCTCTGCCCCTATGCAAGTCACACCATCACTGACAGCCACAGTTTCTCTTTGTTTCTATGACACTACTGTTTTTCTAACCATTCCTTCTTCATCTCCTTTGCATTCTGCTCCCTCTGTTTGTCCTTTAAATATGACTGTCCTTTAGAGTCCTGTCCTCAGTTTCTCTTGAACTATACACATTGTAGTCCCATGTCTTGAATGACCTTTACATGCCAAAATCCTCCCAATCTGTGTCTTTACCACTGACTTCGGCTGCACTCTGTTGTACAAGACCGTTGGCCTGTGCAGGTGATCCCACACTCAGGGAGGTGACAGACACCTTAAAGCCTTTTGTCATCAACAACCTACTTCCCACCAGTTAAGGTGGAACACTTTTAACTTTTTACTATTCCTTTCTGGGGTATCTTCCTTTAAAGAGTTAATAAAGCCAGATTACCACCAATAGAAAAATAGTTAAGTAAATTATGATACCTTTATTTAAAGGAGCGTTACACAGCCATATAAAATGGTGGTTTTAAAAACTATGCAGAAATATGGGCAAAATAGCTCAACATCACTCATCATCAAGGAAGTGCAAATCAAAACTACAGTGAAAAAAACTACAATGAGATATCACCTCACACCTGTCAGAATGGGTAGTATCAAAAAGACAAGAAAAAACAAGTTTTGGTGAAGATATGGAGAAAATAGAACACTTGTGCACTCTTGGTAGGACTGAAAAATGGTGGAGCCATTATGGAAAACAGTATGGAAGTTTCTCATAAAATTAAAAAAAGAATTATTGGAGCACCTGTGTGGCTTAGTCAGTTAAGCATCCAACTCTTGATTTCAGCTCAGGTCATGGTCTCTTGTTCATGAGTTTGAGCCCCGTGGTGTAAATCCCACCTGGAATTCTCTCTCTGCCTTTCTCTCTGCCCCTCCTCCACCCCCTCTCAAAAATAAATAAAACTTTTTTAAAAAGTCAAAAATAGAACTACCCTACCATCAAATAATTGCACTACTGGGTATTTATCTAAAAACTACAAAAACACAAATTCAAAGGGATACATGTACTTCTATATTTATTGCAGCATTATTTACAATAGCCACATTATGGAAGCAGCCCAAGTGTCCATCAATAGATAAATGGATAAAGAAGAGGTGGTGTGTTTATACAACAGAGTATTATTCAACCATAAAACAGAATGAAATCTTGCCATTTGCAACAACATGGATAGATCTAGAGGGTATAATGCTAAATGAAATAAGCCAGAGAAAGACAAATACCATATGATCTCATTCATACGTGGAATTTAAGAAATAAAACAGAGGAAAAAAAAAAGAGACAATCCAAAAAACAGACCCTTAACTGTAAACAACAAACTGATGGTTACCAGAGGGGAGCAGGGTAGCGGGATGGGTGAAATAGGTAAAGGGAATTAAGAGTACACTTATCATATGAGGAGTGAGTAATGTTTAGAATTATTGAATCACTATGGCACACCTGAAAATAATATAATACTGTATGTTAATGATAGTGGAATTAAAATGAAAAACTTAAAAAAATGAAATAAAAAGAAAAAACATGGGGAAATAGAGTATATTGTCACAAAAGACAATACTAAATTTTATGTTTATTATGATTACAGTTATGTAAAAAGGTCAATCAAATGCATTTGGACTAGGACTGGAAGGGAATATGAACAATGACAGTTTTTTTTCTTATTTGGAATTCTCATTTGGGAATCTCATTAAGAGATTTCCATTAATGTTATGGTTATTATGTCATTTATCCAAATATATAGCTGACATATGATCATCTTAATTTCTATGGTTATTCTACTCTTCATAACAGGTTTGTAAAGCTAAATAATAATATAATAGCTGCTCTCTGGTTTTGTAAAAAATAAGATGCTATAAAGCAAGGTAGGCTGTTCTTATAAAATGTTTGTTACATCAATATACTGTAGAAATTACAACCACATCTATCTGTCCAGATGTCAGAACACTTTGCCAGAAAAAGTACTGTCTTCTACACCAGTATATGATTATGTTAAAGAGATAAATGGGATTATTACAACTACTTTGGAAATGGGGAAACTGAGGAACAGAAACATTTCAGGACTTACTCAAAGGCTAATGACAAATCAGAATGAATTTACAGTTCACTGATACTTGACTAACAATCTAAATATATTTCAGATTTCTATATTAACTGTTCCTAGCTTTTAATTACACAGCATAATTTGCCTAAGAGAATACTGTATTATCTTAATTCATTGATTTCATATCGTATAACATGCTCCTTCTTTCTGTTTGCTTAGGAGATTTTTTAAATGCTCAGAAACTCATTTATACATGACAGATGACTTTCAAAGACAACACTGTAAATAGAATCTTTGATATCAGGTGCTCAAGTTACATGCGAAATAACAAAACTGAAATTGAAGTGCACTTATACATATCTTCATTTATTTTACTACTTAATAGAATAATGACCCCTTTGGTAAGCTAATTCTGATATTGTTAGGACTATGGGTTACTGAGCTTTATAAAATCACCAAAAAAAAAGGAAATGATTAACAAGAATCTGTTCAACACACAATACAATTCTAAGCAGAGTTCTTTTGCATTACTTGGTCTATTGATTTTGGATTTCAAAGAAATGAAATCCAAAGAAGGAGTACTGCTAATCTACCTTAGAAGCAGCACACTGTCATTTAAAAATAACATTATTCTGACTAGTATTCAGCTCATTCTAACTTTGTCATTTCATGTATGGACAACAGTCAACCACAAGATTCTTTCTGAAAACACACAGGCAACGTGAACTCTGAAAATTCAGTAGGTGACAGTTTCTTTGACCATTTCCTTAACTCTAAATAGTTACAGACTTAAGAATGAAAGACACTTTATTCCCTTTGCATTAAGTTGACAGTCTCACACTTCTGTCAATAAGTATTTCATAGACTCCACATCTGTCTTTTTTTCCCATAAGGGTCTAAGTCTTGATAAATTCTGCAGAAGGATATGTTTTTTAACAAAGTATTTGAAATGTTTGGAAATATCATCTACCAATAAATTTCTGAACAATCTGCAAATTCAAGGGCCCAAATTTCAGTCCCTTCTTGATCAAAACCACAATAATAAATAGTTTTACTCTTTCCTAACATGGTACTGCAAGTAAATTTCATTTTATCCTTTAGATAAGAAGCACAAACTGGTAACTTTCAGGCTGTAACCAGGCCACCAAACTGTTTTGGTTGGCTCACACAAACTTTTTAAAGAATTAGGCCAATATAAAAATCAAGTTATATTCATATAAAAGTCCAGATATCCAGTTTCTCTCAAAAGATTGGAACTAGGCAACTCTAGACCTACATTCCTATGTGGCAATATTTTAGCTGATGGGGAGAAGTGGCTGCCTCCTTTACACAGCTGTGAATCTCCAGGTGACCACAGTCACTGCTAATTGACCCCTAAATCCTACTGTGCCCCTGACATCAAGATCCATTAAACCTAGCTCACTTCATGTAATTTTGTTACCTGTCTGGTCTCTGTAGGCATTTGAATTTCTGACTCCTTCTAACAAAAAGTTTTCTGTTTTGTTTCATTAGCATATATTGCACATCCGCTGAATAAAAGGCTCTTTGGGGGAGTAGTGAGGAATAACAGGTTATAAGTCCTGGCCTCAGAGAATTTAAAGTCTAGCAGCAGGGAGTGAAATGCACAGAGTGATAGTACAAGGTGCTGAACACTGAATCCCATATAATGGTCTAAAGCAGAGCAGAGCTGTTCAAGAGAATTACAATGTAAGCCACATATGTAATTTTAAATTTTCTAGTAGCCACACTGGAAAAGTTTTTAAGGTGAAATTAACTTAATAATATATTTTACATGAACCCATATAACCAAAATCTTATCAGTTCAACACAGAGTAAATATAAAAAATTATTAATGAGATGTTTACACCCTGTTTTTGTACTAAGTCTTTGAATCCAGGATGTAATTTATATTTAACAACATATCTCAATTTGGACTAGCTACACTTCACGTGCTCAATAGTCACGTGTGGTTACTTGCTACTATATTGGACAGCACAGATCTACAGTAATAAGGAAGGGCACCCGGGTGGCTCAGTCAGTTGAGCAACCAACCCATGGTTTCAGCTTGGGTCATGAGCTGATGGTTTCGTGGGTTTGAGCCCTGTGTCAGGCTTAGGATTCTCTCTCTCCCTCTCTCTGCCCCCTCCCCACTGATGTTGTCTCTGTCTCAATAAATAAATAAACTTAAAAAATATATACACACATATATGTATATGTACATATGTGTATATGTATATTTATACACACATATATATAGTAACAATAGGGAGCCCAGAGACAGCAGCAACTCATTTGGAGAAATCAAGGAATGCTTCATGGTAAGTGTACCACTGGAAAATAAATAAGATGTGGATCAGTGGAGATGGGACAGGTGGGAAGCTTTTTAAAAAATGGCAGGAAAGCAGGATAAAAACAAGTAAAGTGACCTATCTACTTGGGGAATTAGAGGAACTTGGACAACAGGAAACAAAAGACAAGGAGAAAGCAGAGGGTTAAGGTGGAAAGGGATGTTTGAATCCTCTTTATCAAGGATATTGACAATTCTGCTAAGGAGATAAGATTTTATTCTCTCAGGAATGGAGAACCGCCAAGACATTTGGAGCAGGAAAGTAGTTTCTGAAGTACACATTTTGGGATGTAGAGTATATAATGTAACTGAAGTCAAATTAGTCAGAGTTCATGAAAATAGGGTTAGAATACAAGGACAGAAGCTCCAGAAGGTTGATATCAGTTTAATACAAAGGAAAATTGTCTAAATTGTCAGTATTGCCCAAAAAACTGCTGCTCTAGGAGGTTGTAAATTCAACTTTGGGGATGTAGGAGTAGATGCTAGATAACAATTCTTCAGGAATCAGGCAAAGTAGAAGAGGTTTCTTTGTCCCCTGTCATACACAGATAGCACCCCTACGCTCAATTCCCTTTGAGCAAGCTGTAACTTCATGCCTTTCTTTCCCATTCAACACAGCATATTGGAATGCAAGGGAGAGAGAGAGTGCTATTATTACTGAGATAACCTTGAGTCTGTTCTAATTTATTTTCTAAAAGAAAGTAAATCACTCTCAACTTTTGTTACTTTATTATTGGGGGGTAGATGAAGAACATTTTATTCTCTTGGCAACTGGTATGAGAATTCCGCTTAGTGAGAGAATTGCCTTTGTTGGGAAAATGCTTCAGTAGTGCCACTTGGGGTAGGTGAGTCCTGCAGGGCAGGAATGTCAACTGAAGCCAAGGATTCAGAGGAAAGCAAACTATGTGGCATGAGACAGAGAGAGCAATTTGTTTGCTCTTAAGAGGGAAGGGGTGAAAGAAAAGAAAGTCAGGGTACGGAGAGAAGATGGAGGAGCTACTGAAATTGTTGACAGACTGTATTCCTCAGATATTCAGTCCAGTTACAAACTCAGGAAATGCTTAGAATGGGTGGATTTGGGGTGGTTAACTAGTGGAAGCACTGAATTTTGCATACAGGTGGACAAAAACCAAACAGAAAACACTTGCAGACATAAAAAGCTAAACCGGAGAAAGCCTCAAGAAAATAATCCCTTAGAAATGTACAGAAATTATGGGTACCACTGTGGACGGGGGTCAAGTCACATTAACTTAGAGCCCCAGGGACAGGGAGACACTGCTGATCATCTTTGTAACATTACATAAGTCCACACTGCTTGTAGGAGAGTTTACATCTGTTTCTACACACAGGGACATCAGATGACCATGACTGAAAACAGCCATTAGAAAGGGCAGTCAGCCTTAGACTGTGCATTGGCAAAGACCAGCTTGTGGACCCTCTCTCCCATCCAAGTACTAGCCAGGCCCAACCCTGCTTAGCTTCTGAGATCAGATGAGATCAGGCACATTCAGAGTAGTATGGCCATGGACTTGAGGACCCTCTAATCCCTTACTTGGTATGACAATAACTGTTTTTAAGTGGCCACACCTCAAATGTCCTACATCAGTTTTATTTAACCAGTGCTCCTTCAAGTGAAGTCTAAGCAGATGGTGCGGCAGAGAGACCTTGGCATTGCAGAAAATTATACCACACTTCTTACAGTACCCATGTATTTGATGGTAAATAATCAAAAACCTTGTCATTTTTAAATAAGCATGGATAGATTATTATTAGATTACTATTATTGATTATCAGATTATTAAAATAAGCATTTAATTTTAAGTTAAAACCTGGAGACATCAAGGCATGGCATATCTTGATCATTCCATGCTTCATCACCAGATCACAGAGGCACATATGCTTCACTATTCACTGCTATAAGACTTCAGTGGACAAGCTTGTGAAGCTTGTGAAACCCTCTAGTTTAAACCACACCAAAAGGCTGCTCAAGATCAGCTGTCACATCACAGCTATCTGCAAGTTGCCTTTGATTTTATGCCAGTTTCCAAGCAGCTTTGGGGACCCATCTGGTAAGTGGCATAAATCAGCTTCATTATCATCATCTCATGGCATTTAGAGGCTCACACAAATGCAGACATCTGTCTATAAGCATCATGTAAAGCTACCTGCTGCCTGGAGCTCACCAGCTCAGTACTACAACCTAGCTGTGGACTCACATTTAGTAAAACACACAAACACAGGCCACTGAACCTTGGGGACATCAAAATGATTAAAGCGTAATTACAAGCAGACTGCGGTTGTGCTGCTGATTATGTGACTGCCCTGTTGACTAGAATGATGACTGAGAAGAAAATCAATCTAGCACAGTGGCCAAAAGCAAGAGTCCTACAACCAGACTCTACAGGAATGAATCCTGGCTCTGCCACTTCTCAGCAATGTGACCCTGGCAAGTTATTTAAGCACTGTTTCTCAGTTTCCTACCATGTGAAATGGTGAAACTAATAATTCCTGCTCCATGGTGTTCTGAGAAAAGTTAAATGAGATAATAGTTGTAAAGCCCTTATCCAACTGCCTGGCACAGAGTAAATGTTCAATCTCTCTCTCTCTCTCTTTCTCCCTATCTCTATCTCTATCTCTATCTCTTCTCTCTCCACCCCCCCAACTCCACCCCCCCCAAGTGAATGGTTGGACAATACACATTTGTGTGTCCTAGGCAATGTGCTATGGCTGAAGGCATACAAATCAAAATGCTCTCCGGCTAATTAGGTTGCCCTGTAATACAAGGCAAGCTGTGGCAAGCACTGGTAATAAAGCACTCAAATAGTATCAGCCTGAGAACAAGGACTGGACTTATTCATCCTTGTATCCCCAGTATCTCAACCTATTGTCTAGCACAAAAGTAATGCTAAATAAATAATTGGAGAAGAAACAAATGATTAATAGGTAAAAGGTGGGCAGAAGTAGGAAAGGCTTTGGAGAAAGGCTTGGTAATACAGATGAGATTTCAGGAGGGTTTGAGAAAGAAGTAAGACACATAAGTAAAAAAAAAAAAAAAAATGAATCAGGGAAATGGGGAGGAAGTAAGGAAAGGACAGGTACACTTGTCACACATACTATGGCTCTAATATCAAGAATTCCAAACTATGAAAAAGAATTATTGTTGACCTTGCTGTTGACCAAAAGTGAAAGTGAAAACCCCTTCTCAAGCTTGGGGTCCAGGAGAAACTCCACAGGCAAGAGACTGAGCCTCAGACTTGCCCAAGGTCTGGACTTACTGAAGAGTAGAAAACATGCTAATCAGAAGAACTCTTCTCATTCTAGGCTGCAGCCCACCTGTCCTACCTGGAATGCTCTCAAGATGGCTTCCCCCATCACACTGTGAGCTCCTCAAAGCAGGCATTATATCTTATGCATTGTTGGAGGTTTGATAAATTAACTGGGAAAAAAAGTTAAAATGCCCCCAAATTACAAAGTGTACAGATTGAAACAATACTATATATGTCATCTGGGCAAACTTTTTAACCCATCTCTGGCTAAGGCCATTTAAAAATTAATTAATAATGTATCACTCAAATATAGTTTCCATTAGAGCCTGGGTTAAAAACTCTAATGTGTCTCATCTTCCCCATTCAAATATAGAAGGCCAACGGGATCCCAATTCCAGTCCCTTAAGGAAGTTTACAGTTTCCTTTCTATTCTAAAAAGAAAAAGAAAAAAAAAAAAAAAAAGCAATGATTTTTCACCTATCAGGTTGCCAGAAAGAGAAAAGTTTAATTAAATACATTCTTAGAATGTGAGGAAAGAGGCAACCTAATACACTGTTGTTGAAAAGGTAAACAACTACCAAAGTCCAAACCATCATTTGCACACCTTATAAATTTGTCAAAAGGATATACTCCAAGCATGCAGAATTTGGTATACAAGGTTTCTCACTGTTGCATTTTGAGGGGGCTACTTTTGTATTGTGGTAAAATACACATGACATAAAATGTACTACTTAAAGCATTTTTAAATATTTTATTCAGTGGCATTAAGTATATTCACATTGTTATATAACCACCATTACTATCTATTTCCAGAAAATTTTCACCTTCTCAAACAGAAACTCTGTACCTACTAAAAAATAACTCCCATTTCCCTCTCCTCCCAGCCCCTGGTAGCCACTAGTCTACCTTCCGTCTCTGTGAATTTGCATATCCTAGGTAGCTCATTTAAGTGGAATCACATAATAGCTGTTCTTTTGTGTCTGGTTTATTTCACTTAGAATAATGGTTTTAAAGTTCATTCACCTTGTAGCATGTATCAGAATTTCCTTCTTTTTTTTTTTAAGGCTATATAATTATTCCATTGTATGTATATACCATATTTTGTTTATCCATTCACCTATTTATGGATTTGGGTTGGCTCCACCTTTGGCTATTGTGAATGATACTACCACGAACATCAATATACAGGTATCTGAGGCCCTGTTTTGAATTCTTTTGGTTATATACCTTGAAGTGGAATTACTGGATTATATGGAAATTCTATCCTTAGCTTTTTGAGGAACTATCAAATTCTTTTATACAGCAACTGCACCATTTTACACTCCCCCAGCAGTACACAAGGTTTCTTGCATTTTTATAAGAACAAAAGATTGGAAGCAACTTAAACATTTATAATAGTCAGCCAATTAAATAATTTATGGTGCATCCTCACAATGGAATACTATGCAACCCATAACAACAAAATGAATAAGGAAAGAGTTCTACATGTATTAACTGAAAAAGCAAATGCAGAACACTGTATGCGCTATGCTACCATTTCTGTAAAAGAGAAGAAAAATATTTATACATATAAATTTGCTTGGAAAAAATATAAAATATCTCTTGAAAGCTACAGAAGAATTAATCACATTCATTGCTTCATAAAAGAGGAACCAAGTGATGGGAGGTCCAAAGAACACAGAGACTTTTCACTTTGTCAGACTTGAAAATGTATGATTACATGATGTATTTGACTACTAAATTCTTAAAAATAAATACAATCTGTTGGATTTTGTGAAAATACATCTGACCCTTCTTCATGCTGGAAGTCCACATCACCACCCTTAGAAGAGGGAAAGAAGAGTGTCTCCTGTTGCAGTACCACAGGCATCTCTCAGAAAAGTTGATCCACATTTTGATGCCATATCCACTCCCCTCATTTTCCTTATTTTCTAATGCAAGATTTGAACCCCAAATTTAAGCTGCTTCCTCAAGATGCTTTCTCTTTCCTCTCATAGGAAGGAATGACATCAAAATTACTTTGTGAAAGCCAGGACCCCACTCCAAGCAGATTCTGGTAATAACGTCCCCAAAAAGGTGAAGACACAAAGTGAGTATGTCAATCAAACACATGGAAAATAAGAATCTCTCCTAACATGGTAAAATCACAGCACTGAAGTTTTGACAGCTTAGGAAAATATAAAAGTGAATCCATCATTCTATCTTTGAAATGCTTTACTATCTATATATGTCCACGACCCCAATATCTTTCTAGCACTCTCAATTGGGAAATGACAATAATATCTTTTTCGTTAGCTTTGAGTAATCCCAGAAAAGCATAATAGCTCATCATTATAGGGAATATCATAACAATGGCAGAAAGAACAAAAAAAAAAAAAACTAATGTTTCTCTTTCCATTATTTAACATCAACTAATTCAACAAATATGTGTGTGTGTGTATATATATATATATATATATATATTTTTTTTTTTTTTTTTTTTTAATGGTTATTTCCCAGGGTTCTACTTAAGTTAATGCAGCAATATCCCTAATTTCTACTCCTAGTTAACTACTCTTAGTCCTTGGGGACTACAGTCCTCAATTAGTTATATGCTTTTAGTCATTTGCCTCTGCATCATTCTTGAAAATTCACAGTTGATAATCACAAGATTCAAGCGGAGGTAAAATATTGTCAGTATTTTTAAGCACCATTTGGCCGAAAACATTGCGTGGGAACACACACACACACACACACACACACACACACACACACACACACGCTGATGAGTCATAGGCAGATTGTAGCATGTTATTTTGAGACTTCCCTGCCCACCATAACACTGCCGCACATCTGGCCCATCTTCAAAATGGTGACCTGCTGGAGCAGTGTTCATGCTACTCTCCAAGGCTGGGTGGCACTAACAAATCCAAAGTACTATATAATTTCCAGCCCCCTACTTCCAGAGTTCACACAGGAAACATGAAGGAAAAATTTAAATATAAGCCAATGTGGAAAACATGTGCTTTCATAATCTTAAATAGCCTTTGAATTATTTATTTGTCCAATGAATTTAACAGATGTGAAAATATTAATGCAAGTTATTTGGAAAACTGTAGATTTGAAGATTTTAATGTTATAGCTTAAAGTTATAATGAAAAGGGCAGATGGTAATAATCAGAA